>NC_064921.1:821076071-821397738 GCF_023897955.1 Schistocerca gregaria | reverse complement strand
ACCAGTTTGTTTGGCACTTCCGTGCACGACAACTGCGATAAAGAGTACTGGGGGGGGGGGGGCGGAGAGGGGCAGGATGCCCTCGAAATCGACACCACAGTCACTAAAAACTGAATCAACCATTTGTAGCACTGCCTATGCTATCATAGAATCAACTGTTGAAACACATCACAGAAGTTCCAGATTTGCTTCTCTTTATGAGTAGGCGACTTTCTAAATGGTTCAGTCCCACTATGGGACTGAACTTCTGAGGTCATCAGTCCCCTAGAACGTAGAACTACTTAAACCTAACTAACGTAAGAACATAACACACATCCATGTCCTAGGCAGGATTCGAACCTGCGACCGTCGCGGTCGCGCGGTTCCAGACTGTAGCGCCTAGAGCCGCTCACACGACTTTCTAAGTTGAACAAAGAAAACAGTATATCAGCACCAATATTCTACACAGAAAACACACTTCCAAAGGACAAGCATCCAAATCCAGAAAATCGGGTCACATGCCAAAATACACAATGATTAAGAATGAAAATTAGCAATGCAGGATTCAGTTCAAAAGACACAGTACAACACTTCAACACACGGTAAGAAAAATGTTTATCAGTTTAACACTAAAAAAAGTTAGTGAGAAAAGTAAATTATTTCACTCTGCAACAGTCGTAAACATTCTGATGCTTAACATCTGCCAATCTTCTATCTGAAAAAAATATACCACTCCAAATTTAAACTTAAATAACAAAATGCTGATTATACTTTAAATTCGAGAAATTTTTCACCAGTTTCGACAGTCTCTTGTTTCAGTATGCAGAATAGTGCAAGAAGTAATCATTAGCAACCGCCATTCGTGTTAAGACCACAAACAGCAAAAAATTTCTTTCCATATTCTCCTTACTTATCACATAAACATGACAAAGTACTCTTTACTATTCTCTCTCACAGTGAGTTATGTCAAGAATGAAGTGAAGAAACTCTTTTGAGCCACGCCAAGTATGCACTCATTACTGATAAATTAAGTGCTTAAAGAAGGGGAGAAGATAACGTGTATCATATGCTTTAACGCAAATAATCCTGTGTTCTCAGCATAAGCAACGATATTATGTAATAAAATGTATGCCAAACTGATAACTGTTTCATAGAACAAAATTTTCAACAAATAGATGAAAAGATTTCTGAACATTAACAAAAATACCCATTCGATAGGTAAATTATATTCGTTAGACAACTCTGGAAACTGTCACACAGGAAATAATATTATGACGTAACCTGAAACGAAGAGCAACGCTCAGTGTTGGGAAGAAATGACCTGAGGTCACATGGTCAACAACGGACGATGACGTCAGCTGTCTCTAAACTTTGTACCCGAAAAACTTTGATGTTGCCTTGATGTGACGTTAAGTGATGGCCAGTGTGAGTGCTATTATTTGAAGTGGAATACTTTAACATGACATGACATGATGGGAAGTGCAACTTGGCCTTAAGAGGTGAGTGAAATAAGATATTTGGAAGTTGACAAATTATAAGACAACTTCCAAACACAATGTGAATGGTCGACCTAAGTTGAAACAGTGTTAATGACTGTGGAATCAAGTGATTGCCAGATCTCATTAAGTGGCCCCTAAACTATCAATAAAAATGAGCAGCAATATTTTGGAACATATCAACAGCTGGTTCGAGAAAATGAATCGATGTGGCACAATTTGGTGTCAAATCCCGGATGTGCAAACATGGCAAATACTGATTCCAGCTTTTATATGGCTCTTGGGCCAGTTTTGCACTCATGCAAGAAAAGAGAGAGCGTAAACGAATAAAGGAGTGATATAATAAGAGAGGAGAATTGACACATGCAAACGTCATAAGTGACTTGACAATAAGCGAGCCAATTGAGTTTCGGAAATTTCTGAGGATGGACGCTCGCTCATTAGATATACTGTTTCACGTGATTACATCTATAATTCTGATTATATATGGTTCGTATTTATTTATTTACTTGGAGTTTTGAAAACAAGAAGTACACATAATTTTACTTAAATTGCCTTAAAACATTTTTTGCCCTTGCATAAAGCTCAAGCCACCAACACACCAAAGTGGTGGTTCCAGTAGCTCGGCACCACCAGCCTCGCTTTTCGATGCACTTGTAATTCTTTTGAGATCTTTAAAATAATTTTTTAACAATAAATTTAATTTCTTTACTAAATGAAGCTTATGAGCTCCCAGGTAAGTTTCCCTCTATTTCGACAACAAGTGATAGAATTGCTCCATTTTCTCATGGTGACTGTTTTATTCGTTCCATTTATGTTGAGATTTGCAGTGACGTTTTCAACTATTATATGTGTTATTAGCTATCTATGCTAGATTTTGCGTTGTATGCTTTTGTGTGTTTGCCTTTGCAAACTGCTAGGAGCAAATTAAATATAATAAATAAAATCTATTTTCATTGACAGTATTTCTCTGCCTATATTATTTTACTGTACAGATATAAAATTCAATTGGTTATGGTTCTAGGAAGACCGAATTGAATAAGTTTCACAAGTAAATTGTGGTATACTTAATATTACTTGTGAGAAGTCTATAACTTACAGTACTTGTATTGCAACTGCGCAAAGAACGTCTGCCCAAATGAGGCAGACTGAGAAGTTCATGGGTCGAGATAATTATGCAGCTTCGAAGTCTGTAGTATGAGCTTATCTTCACTTGGACGATCTTTCGGATGTCATTGATGGAACCTTGAATTTCACAGATTCAGATTTCCACAACGAAGATCATAAGGCAAAATCCAAATTAGTTCTTCTAGCCGGATTATGTTAATTACCTTCACACAGAAAAAGCCAGTACGGCGAAGGAAGTATGGGACAATCTAAGAAGAGCGTTTGAAGAAGGAAGTTTGATGAATGAATTTGCAAAGAGAGCTTATCATCACACGTCTAGACGAATGTAAAAATGTTGATGAATATGTGAACAAAATCTTCTTCCACTTTGAATAGTTTAAGAAATATTGGATTCGACATCGCTAATAAATGGATTGGTACCTTGTTACTAGTGGAACTACCTCTAAGTTCTCCTACATAATAATGGGCCTCGAGAATTCAGGTAAACCAATTACAGGCGACAGCGTAAAAGTCCAGATATTAAGAATATATAAAAAGGTTCTATTCAGGACATAGGAATGGCTTCGTATCGAAAATACAAATAGAAGAAACCTGTTCGATGTTATAAATGCCAAGGAGAAACAAGTACATAAGAAAAAGTCTTATTTCAAACGGATCACAAAGGAAAGCAAACAGTAAAGGCAAGGCACTGCATATTATTCTTGGCAAAATTTGGAGTAAGACTTCAGGTTAGTTCTTTGATTCTACAGTGTCTATAATATAACCAAAGGCCAATGAGTTTTATACGATGTTTCACATTGTTCGCCTAACAGTGGATGGTTCTCCATTACAATGTTAATGGGAAACAAAGATAAACTTTAATTTAAATGCTAATTCAGAATCACCCGGCATTGCAGCTCATAATGTACATTATATTATGAATGCTGCTAATGATTTTTCCTTCAGTTAGTGAAATAGTGAATAAGGGCTACAAGATTAGTTTTCTATTTAAATTTAATTGATCAGAAGGGCCAGTGTGAGACCCACAGATACAAAAGAAAAAGTTATATATGAATTAGATATTCCTTAAGTTTGAAATAGTTATCCTCTACATTTCGCAAAAGGTTTTTTATGTCATAAAGGACTGGACATCATACTAGGAGAAGTACAGCCTTGTTAAAACACACGGCAACAGGGTTAAAGGAATATAAGCGTAGTAACTTGCGTTGTGAAATTTGTTTACAATGATATCAAGCCAGATTATCGTTTAAAACAAGTAAAAATAGATGTACTGAGCTTTCACAGCTGTTACGCACAGACGTTTGGGCCCATGGAAAAGGAATCTATCAGAGCACTTGTTGTTTCCTTACCTTGATTGCTAATTTTTCGAGATATACCCACGTTTATTTCCCTGGAACCACGGACAAAGTGAGCGAGATATGTGCCACTTTCGCGTCATGGCTGAAAGAAGAAGTGGTAAGAATATAAAAGTTATCAGGTATGAAAGTTGTACCGAATGGGTCAATAAACAGTGTAGACAACGACTGAGTGAACTTGGAATCAGAAATCAAACAGCAGCTTGCTTTAGTTCTGACCAAAACGCAGTAGCAAAACAGGCTAAAAGAAAAATTTTATAAAATGCAAGGAGCATGTTTAAAGGATTACTCATGTGTTATTGACCAGAAGCAGAATGAAGTGAAGAGAATCTGGATAGTAAATCGCCTACTAAAGATTTACCAAACACGACCACATATGAAATTTGGACTGGAAAGAAGACAGATCATGACCATCTAAGAATATTTAATTGTAAGGCCATGGTACAAGTTCCCAAACTACTTAAAAAAAGGGCGCTATAAATCTGAAAATAATATTTATTGGAAATTGTGAAGATTTCCAAGGTTACTGAATCGTAAAGCCTGATTCAAAAACGGGACTAACTAGCAGAGAGGTAATATTTTTATAATTGGTGAGAATGAAACGTAGAGTGAAAAAGTATGTGCACATATTAATCTGAATAAGATATCCAAGAGCGTTCAAAAGAACAAGAAAATTTTGGATTTAAAGTACATGAAAGAGCTGTTCAGGTACAATCAGATATGTTGACTGAAGATGAAAAGGATAATGAAAACCAGGAAACCCCAGCAACAATGGACGTAAATTTGTGGCGTTCATCGTGTAGAATATAATCTAAATTGTATCCAGAATATAAAATTTGTGTGGATGCTCAAATATTCAACAGTAACCTCTTACAGTTTATTGTTTACAGTTCATTGGAAGAAAGCTACAGAAAAGGAATTAGAGTCTTTTTCTACTCCGGCCGGTGTGGCCGAGCGGATCTAGGCGCTTCAGTCTAGAACAGCGTGACCGCTACGGTCACAGGTTCGAGTCCTGCCTCGGGCATGGATGTGTGTGATGCCCTTAGGTTATTTAGGTTTAAGTAGTTCTAAGTTCCAGGGGACTGATGACCTCCCATAGTGCGCAGAGCCATTGAAACATTTTCTTTATCTACGAATGATATTTACGAGTGCACCACAACTTAACTATGGAGCACATGATCCTATCGCGTAACGGCGATGAAACAATGGATGCGTGAACAGACAAAACAGATAACTGTATTCCTAACCACTGTGTACCGTAGACTTTGCATGAGTATTCAAATACAAAAAAAATGGTTCAAATGGCTCTGAGAGCTATGGGACTCAGCTGCTGAGATCATAAGTCCCCTAGAACTTAGAACTAGTTAAACCTAACTAACCTAAGGACAACACACACATCCATGCCCGAGGCAGGATTCGAACCTGCGACCTTAGCGGTCGCGCGGTTCCAGACTGTAGCGCCAGAAGCGCTCGGCCACAGCGGCCGGCGTGTACTTTGTGGTCGCGACGTAACGATACGGGTGGTGCTGTCTAAAAGATCCAGATCGCGTTGTGGGGAACTCAGTTTAAGCTCGACACTTCACGCTTTGGTTTCCGGCAAACAGAATTATACACATGGATACACGTCTATATTGGTCCGTTGCTCAGCTCGCACTGGCCTCCAGACTGCTGAGCAGTATTCAAGCAGTGGGCGAACATGCGTACTGTAACCAACTTCCTTTGTCTTCGGATTGCATTTTCTTAGGATTCTTCCAATGAATCTCAGTCTGGCATCTGCTTTACCGACGATCAACTTTATATGATCAAAGGAGTACAATGCGTAGTGCTCCGAAACGATGTAGAGTTCATAATTGTTGTGAACACATAAAACATTTGTTCAACAGGAAGTGTTGAATGTTCTACCTCTAAATATGTGTTATGTGTGTCAGCATTGAGTTGACATGTATAGACCTCCTGGGCAAATGTATGTAGTTTTGGTATATATGCTAGATGTTATGTGTTCCATTCTTGTTGTAGCATGTCTTTGTAAATTATGGGTAATACATCAAATATATAAAAAAATATGTTCCTAAATAGCGTTTCTCCATCAATATTATTTTACTGTGTAAATGTGCAATGCAACAATTAAGTACTTTGTGAGACTGGAAACCACTAAATATTTTCAATAATAAATGTCCGTTCCTTTATTTCGAACCCATTTCCATTTCACAACACATCAAAATGCACAAAATAAGTACCGTAACAGACTGCTCTGACAGGCATTCAATATTAGCCAGCGCCATTAGCATGAGACATTTTACTTAAAATCTAATTTCAGTAGATCCGTCACAGTGCCGTATAATATATTACACAACTTTCAATCTTACCTACAGACAACCAATAACATTGGGCAATGTGAAATATTGAGTCAATATCTGACATTTAGTTCCCACAAGTATACCGTGGAAATGTTGTCGAATAATATGTATGCGCGCACCCAGAAATGTACTCATTACGTGAAATACACTAATATTCACAACCCTTAAATTTAACATAATGTTGTAAACTAACTAACCTCAAAAACATGTACACCAGCTGTCAGATGTGAATAATGAGAGGGCTACAGTTCTCGACCGGTCAGACCAAAGTACACTTATCATAGGTGTGTCAGCACACAGTGTAATGGATTTGTACATATCTTCATTTAATTAAGTTACTTATGTATTACGTCAGGAACATGACGCTATACAACGTGGTTAATCCCATGTATGAATGAGAGCAAGTATGGATATTAATTTACTTAATAGTGAAAAACTAATAATGTGCGGAATGGAGCGAACAGTGGATTTATGTGTTCGTGCTGTTCCAATGTAAACATTGTCTTAAAAATTAAATGAAAACAGTCCTGGTCGCGTTTCCAGATTTTTCATTTGTTAGCAATAGGTTTCGGATCGATCCTCGAACCATCTTCAGGCTCTTTCTGCCGTTATGGCTGCCGGTGACCGCAGACGGAGCGAGATCCGTGTAATTACGGTTCTTTAGCATTTCATACCGATCGCTATGCTCCATCCACACAATGCTTTCTAAAATTTTGAAAACATTGTTATAAACTGACCAAATATTATGACTGGAGAAAATTTTGTTTCAACGGGAAACCAGATTGACAAAATATTATGACCGGAGCAAATTCTGTTTTAAAGAGAAACCAGATACCGTACTGCATTGAAACTTCGTGGCAGATTAGAACTGTGAAGCGGTCCGAGACTCGAACTCGGGACCTTTGCCTTTTGCAAAGTAGGAGGCGAGGTACTGGCAGAAGTGAAGCTGTGAAGACGGGGCGTGAGTCGTTCTTGGATAGATCAGTTGGTAGAGCACTTGCCCGCGAAAGGCAAAGTTCCTGAATTCGAGTCTCGGTTCTGCACACAGTTTTTATCTGCCAGGAAGTTTCATAAGAGCGCACACTCTGCTGCAGAGTGAAAAGTTCATACCGTCTACACTATTTATCCAGCTAAGAGCCTTATTAACGTAGCAGCCTTTTTCAAAAATCCTCACTGTGACTGCAGCTCACACGGCTGCAGCATTCCAAGATAGTATGGCGAGTCTGATATTAGACGATAATATGCTGAAAATGTTTTTGGGTCCGTTATACATCTGAGGTAGAGACAGGACTCCAATACTGGAGCAGCTGTCGGCGTGAGCTTGATGTCGTGGAATTGCAGGTCCAGATACGCATAATTTGAAACATTCGGTCATATGGTCATATATTTTCCGCTCAGTGGAACTTGTGATACAATTTCAATACAGTGACTTACACGACACATTTTTAGATTTACTCATGTAAAAGTACAGTCTTCGAAACACTCAAACGAGGTACCATGCACACACATTGTTCCCCCAGTGACCTACCGATTTGTGCCCAAAAACTGTCTCAGATTATTCAAGAAAAAAAGTGCGACACACAGTTCACATTATATTGCTTGCTCTCTTTCTGCAGTTCCCATCAATACCCACATATATTTATCCGTAAGTTAACGCACGAAAACCAACGCACCAGCCATGCCACGTGTCTGCAGTCCGCTTTCTCATGTTACTCACGGTCCTACAACTCGACTGTTCACCATGTACTGAGAGTATACTGAATAAATGTCTAATGAACATACGTCCGAATGTGCATGGTTTCCAACCTAGAGATCATTTATTCAATCATACTTTGATACAGAGACTGCGATCTAATACGCACTCAAATACCATGCAGCCACACTTACAGTATGCATGCTTTTCTCCTAGAGGGTGGTACAGTTCCTCAGATGTCATGCCCTAGAGCCCTCTCCTGCCATAGTAACTGGTAACGTTGTGTCCGATTCACTTCTCTATGTGATTCATGTTGAAGTAGGTGTGATGCAGTGTTGTACACAATGGTTCCGACATAGTGTTCACTTGCGGAAAGGCAAATGGCAAAGGGGGGTGGGGGGCTACCCTCACCGACAGTAGCCACAGCATTCAATAGTTGCAACAGTGTATCGCCATCTGTCTGATACAGGGTCGTTTCAGGAAACAGGAAACCATGAAGAACGTACCCGAAATGTTCGAACACCAGACTTGGAAGAAAAATGATTAACACATCATGAAGGCGACCGTACCATTCGGTTTGCCCGCCAGTAAAGGGTAAGCCAGACGACCGTGTGTAACTTTCTCTATATCAGTTGTTACTACCCTCATCACTTCAGACGTGTGCAGGGCGTTCTAGAGACAGACTTTCCACATCGGGTGCACTTTCGTCACTGGTTTCTTCACCAGGCAACCACGATTCTGGGATTTGTGTCTTCTGTCGTGTTCACAGCTTAGACCACATTTACGAGGAGTTGTATGTTCAACTTTCTTATCAGTGATGTGTGCTATAATACACAGAACCCCCATGGTATGGTGACAGCAAATTATCAGCATCAGAGCAGCCGGAATGTGTGGGCTGGGATAATTGACCATCGTCTTTTAGCACCTGTCTTCCTTCAGCGTCGCCTAACGGGCCGGAACTATCGGCGTTTCTTGCGGGTGACTTTGCCTCCCTTACTGGAAGAAGTGCCATTGATGATTCGAAGGGTTACGTGGGGGCTACATGATTCTTCTCCATCCTACTGGACGCATCATAATAGTGTCTTGCCACGTCGGTGGACCGGACGAGGGTGACCAGTTGCATGGCCTCACGTTCATCGGATCTCAACCGGTGTGGTTTCTGGTTATGGAGCCATCTCAAAGTATCCTGTACACAGAATCATTCCACATATGCAGACAAGGAAGGAGGATATTCATGCTGCCTTTGACGCTGTTCGGATGCAGCCTGGCCCACGTGAACGGGTGAGACAGAGCATGCTACGGCGCGTACATACATGTCTTGAGGCACTCGAAAATCATTTTCAACACGTATTGTAGCTATGGTTGCATGGTGCAGCGTGCATTAGAGCGCAGTCTTTATAACAGTGTATCATTGAATACCCGGAAATCATGAATTTCCGGACATAAGTTCATTAGACCTTTACTGTATCCTCTCATCGATCAATACATAGAATTTGTACACAGGGGAAAAAAATCACCCTGTGTTGTCGAAAATGGGCAGTTCTGCTGCATAGATAATTATAAACAGAAACAATGAAAAATTAATGATCAGGTACAACTATTATCTCAACGCCTGACGTTTACTACTAAACACAATGACTAAAACAAAACAATAAAGGAAAAATTAATTAGGTAGGCTCCCTAGAGCTATACCGTTAATTTTTTAAATTGTTTTGTTTTTCTACTAAGATGACATGTCTGACACGGTCTGTAAATGCTCTATGTATGAATAAACAACTAATTAACAGTGCCTCGATAGATAAAGTCTGAAGAATTGAACATACTGTAGAACATCCTTATTTTGCGAATTTTGGCTTGATAAAATGCTGCTTTCGATATCTTAAACCATTATTCAAATATAATATTTGTGTGTTTAGCGATTTTTCATCGTAACCTTATATTTGCCTCTTTATTTTTTAGATCTTATGTAGTCAGTATGTCCATTCCTGAACCGAGTTCCGGAAGACCAGAAGGATAATTTCTTAGATGATTTGCTACAGCGTATGGAGAAACTGAATGGATTATCAAAGGACGTTGGAAGCAGTGAAGAGCCGAAATACTGCATCCACTTTAACATAATGGTGGCTATGGCCAGAAAACTGTAATTGGGAGTTTTGCAGCACCGCTTGAACAGGAAACAATATTTAATAACGGAAACGACAAACAACACAAAGCACAAACAGAATGCCCCGACTAGTCTGTTGTTAATAGAGAATTAAAGTATAGACATTTATATGTAATCATCTTCCCGTAATCTATCTGTTTGGAAAAGCCTATCAGTTTTAACTGGCACTATAAGAGTATCCTGATCTGTACAGTTTTGACGATACTCCTGTCAAAGATATCCCAACTGTGCTAGTGTTCCGTTTTTAATTACCAGGATGTCAACATGGTGCTCCTTTGCTCCCTTAATTCCTTGCCTTCTTTCTCACTTGAACATCAGGGGCATAAATTATTCGTTTCGCACCTCTGTCGAAATGAAGAACTACTAATGGATTGCTGCTATAGTATAAACACCAACAGAAGTGTAAGCAGAAAGCTTGCCAATCGAACGGAGTGAAGTAACCGAACAGAGAAACTACTAAAGGTTCGCACCTTTAGTCGTTCTTCATGTCGACAAGGGTGGCGAAAGGAAATATATTGTTAAGAAGAGTTGTAATTTATACCTTCATTTGTATTCACTGAGAGATGCAGCTCAGATTATTACGAAAGGGGTTACTATTGCATAATTTATTCTCATGGCTAATTTTGTGAACCCTGCAATACCAACAATGTCACAAGCAGAAAGTTTACCCCGCAAATAGTGTGAACTAATAGGGCGTGCTGAAAACTAATGTCTCCGATTTTATATATGAAAACTCTTACAACTTTTTAAATAAGCCAAAACTTATGAAGATTATGCATCTTCATTTCTCATGCGTACATATTTATTTCTGAACGTAGGAATCCTGGCGAATAACACATTTCTTCCAACGAAGGACATGTTTCTTAACATCGTCACTGCAGAATGTTTGACTTAGTTGACGGAGCCACGCCCTCACCTCTGGTGGCACCGCTTCATCCCTATCAAACTGAAGTCCTCAAAGGTGTTCTTTAAGGTTTTAAACTGCTGAAAATTGGATGGAGCCAAGTCGACATTGTATCGAGGATGGTCGATGACGGTGAACAAAAGACGTCGTATTCTTGCAGATGTCGCAACGCTCGTGTGTGGTCTGGCATTGTCGTGCTGAAGGACAGGGTCTTGAAATTCGCGCTTTCAGGTTTCTGAGTGGCTCGCTGCAGCCGCTGCATACTATACTTAGGAGCCCTCTAGCGGCAGAGGGTTGCAACTTGCGTCAGCAATGTGGAAAAGTCTACCGGCTAATATCAGTGTCACGTAAGAACCGATATTGAAAACAAAATAAAAGATAATTCTGTGGCATTACTTTTTAACGCGCCCTCGTAATCGGAAGGTAAGGGCCGATCAGAAAAGCAATCTTCAGCGATGCTGTTTGTTGCCCAATATTTGATATCTATGCATATCTAAATGTTTTCAGAGTGGGCAGTAGTGGCATGAATTTATTTAGGTTTGTGAAGAAAGTCCCACTATAAAACTTAAGGTGCTTACAATTCTAAGCAGAATAAGCTGGAGAAGTCTCACAAAGGATAATGATGTCAAACCTACACTACCAATTGCACTACCAATTGAGATTTCCAAGCACCCTTGGTGGTGGTGGTGGTGGTTAGTGTTTAACGTCCCGTCGACAACGAGGTCGTTAGAGACGGAGCACAAGCTTGGGTTAGGGAAGGATTGGGAAGGAAATCGGCTGTGCCCTTTCAAAGGAACCATCGCGGCATTTGCCTGAAACGATTTATCGAAATGACGGAAAACCTAAATCAGGATGGCCAGAGACGGGATTGAACTGTCATCCTCCAGAATGCGAGTCCAGTTTGCTAACCACAGCGCCACCTCGCTCGGTAGCACTCCTGAAAGAAAGGATACTGCGGAGACATGTCTTAGCAACAGCCTAGGGAATGTTTCCAGAATGATATTTTCAATCTGCAGAAACAAGTTTTTATAAAATGGATTAATGTGTTTAAATGATCTTTATCAAACACCGAAGTCTTCCTGAACGTGGAGAGTCTACATCTACATCTACATGGATACTCTGCAAATTGCATTTAAGTGTGTGGCAGAGGGTTCATCGAACCACTGTCATATTTCTCTATTATACCAATCTCGTACAGCGCGTGGAAAGAGCGAACATCTATATCTCTCCATACGGGCTCCGATTTCCCTTATTTTATCATGGTGTTCGTTTCTCAATATCTAGGTTTTTGATGTACTCCGTCAGTTACAATTTCCCAATAACCTGCCAATAAAACGCAGTCTTTGGTTAGTCTTCCCCATAACGTTTTCTATGTGTTCTTTCCAATTTAAATTGTTTGTAATTGTAAAACTTAGGTACTTAGTTGAATTTAGTGCATTTAGATTTGACTGATTTATCGTGTAACCAAAGTTTAATTAATTCCTTTTAGCACTTATGAGCATGACCTCACACTTTTCGTTATTTAGGGTGAATTGTCAATTTATGCACAATTGACATATCTTTTCTAAATTGTTTTGCAATTTTTTTTGACCCTCTGATGAGTTTGCTAGTCGATAAACGACAGCGTCATTTGCAATATTCATTTAAGGTATCTGCCATCGATTCTGTATCGCGTAGCCATGGTTTTCCTCTTTTGTTACTTTTCGGCTATTTAAGCACACGACGCTGTGGGGAGAGAGGACATCCCCTCCAGTTGGCTGATGACACCGCCTTCCTAGCCATTTATCCTATTTCCATCTCCATGATCTCTACCTCACCATTTATGGCCGTCCTAGCCATCTCACTCCTACCCTCAAGTACCTTGGCCTCACCCTCGACACATGTGCACACTGTATATTGTCCACCACATTGATCCCCCTCACCCCCTCATGTCTCCCTTCCTCTCCATCCCTATCCCGTTGCTGTGCCTTTACCGCTGTGTCCCAACATCTGTCCATCTCCACACCCCCCGCCTTCTTTCCCAATGCTGCTTCAAACATCTACCCCTCCCAGATGATGAGTGTCGCCCTGACATGTACCCTTCCTACCAACTCGAACCCCATCTTCCTCCTGCCTCCCCTTCAGGGCTCCCTCTTCTCCCCCTCCCTTTTTTTGTCTTTCCCCTCCTACTCCCCCTCCCTCTCTTGTGCTCCACTTCAGTGTCTCTGCACTCCCTCCTGCCTTTTCTTCCCTCTTTATCTCCTGCCCCACCAGTTTCCTGCCTCTTGGTGTAGCCCCTGACACCCCTACTCTACTCATCCCGCCCCCTCCCCTGCTCCCCCTTGCACTCCCCTCCTTTTCCATCCTCTCTGGCCTCTCCCTCGACAGGTCCCACTTGTCAGCTTTATTCTTAATCGTATGTGCTCCAAGTGGGTTTAAGGTGTGTTGTTCTGGAGTGTTTTTAACACTGTGGCTGACTTTTGACCTGAAAATTTGCCTTCAGTGTATTCATACTGTTTTGAGAATGGTCAACTGTGTTTTTTAACTTTATGTCGACTTTTTTAATTGTCCCCCATGAACGTCTCCATGTCAGTGTATTGTTACCTCCATTATCTCCTCTTACTCTGTCTTATGTCCCCCTTTTTTATCACCTTATATGTAACATTTAACTCTCGTATTATTGTCATGACACTCGACTGAAAAGCGGCGGATTGTGCCGCTTGCAGCCCTCCCCTGCCCATATCGCGCAGGGGAATGAATTCACAATAAAGAAAACAATTCTCTGCCTGTTTCTGTCACGTGGTCAGTGGGTCTGCGGATGCAGACTTGCTTGCGGTCTGCGTGTGTGTATTGCGTCTTGTGAGAGGGCGATGTTCTCGTCTGTGCTACTAAACGATGTGAAGATGTGAAAGTGCCTTTCGTATACATCAGGCTGCAACCAGATACGCTAAAGAATGAAATGGAGGGAATTACTCTGATTCTTAGGGTTCTGCTGTATACATGTTTATTGAGTTTCGTGCTGTTTGCAGTTAAGGGATCTTATAGTGTTTGGACTCCCTTGTAGTCTGTTTCGTATTGACCACTGGTGAACAACGTATTGAACAGTGGTTACCTGTCTGAATGGTCTTTTGC
This sequence comes from Schistocerca gregaria, assembly GCF_023897955.1. Taxonomy (NCBI): domain Eukaryota; kingdom Metazoa; phylum Arthropoda; class Insecta; order Orthoptera; family Acrididae; genus Schistocerca; species Schistocerca gregaria. Next base: position 821,383,551 of record NC_064921.1, on the reverse strand, counting down.
TGTTTTGGTTTTATGTTGGTGTTTCCGTGGTATAATCAGCGGTGCTCGTCCTCTGTTGTAGCTGATCTTTTAACTGGGGGACGACGAGTTGATGGCTGCCAGTTTGTATTGTAACCGATAGCGCGGTCGGGGTGTTTGCCAGTAGACACCAGTTCTTCAGTGAATCTAAGTTGAGTATTTCATTATTTGTTCCTGGTGACGCCGAGGCGTCCGTCTTTCCTTCTTCACCTTTCCTTTCAGCATTCATTCAGGCTCGATCTGAGTTGTAGTTTCCACAAACCCCTGATAGGGTTCTGAAATTATTTGTTTGGGATAGGCTTTGACGCCTGTAGACATTTTGTCTGTTTAGTAATGTTTCAATTCCTAGGGTAATTATGTATATTATTCTGGGGTAACAGCAGTCTGCTGTTGCCATGCAATTGTTAAATAAAATACGTTGGGAATTATAAGCCTGTGTGTGTGTTCCATTGATAATTAATGCTTGTCTTTATTGGGTTGAAGTATCCTTGAGCATGTGTCCCACGTCACAATGACGTTGATGGTAGAAAAAAAATTCAAGATGGCGTTGGTGGAAAACTAAAAATTAGAAGATGTGAAACTAAACCAGTTGTGCCATTGGGCAATTAAAAACAATAAAATTAGAAAAACTAAAAAATCCAAAAACGTTGGTAGTATACCAGTTACACCTTGAAAGCCTGCTGACTCTACAGTCCAGGACGGCGCTATGCTCAAAAGTATCTGAACGAAATCGTTTTTGTGGCGCATTCAAAGGCACTCGATTATACAACCCAATATGATTTTTGATTATGTGAAATTTTCACTGTTCTTGGAGAACATTTTCGTACTGATTTCGGATCTGTTATTAATTTTTTTGTATCGTGTACACCTTTTTCACAAGCGAAGTTACTCATTTTTCATTTAGATTTATGTTTCACCAGAAGAAATTTTGTTGCAAGTAAGGACAATTTTATTTTAATAACATGGAGTAGCTGGCTACACTTGCATCTGACTGTTAGGGGGAAGCATTAATTGATTGTCGATATGCTACAGTGTCGTGAGACTAAATTTGTATTGTTAGATGTACTTTTCCAGTTTCTTAGAAATGAGTTTCAACATGTGTTTGCATAACAGATACGTATTCTATTATGTCTGTGTTAAGTATGTAATTGGTAAGAAAAGACTGGTCATTAATAGTTTTGTGAAAATTGTCTGCTAAACAAACTTTTTTCGTATAAGACTTGGCAATCAAGACAAAAGCTGAGCACAACACAAGATGCACCGTACATATGTTGAGGGACTGAGATTGTGGAATAATGTGAAGAGGAAATCAGTGCTTTTTGCAATTCGCAAGGTGTAGAGGGAGCTGCAAAAACATATATATCGTTATTGTTGTTGTTGTATGTTTATTGTTGGACACAAAAAGAAAGAAGGATATAAAATATCCTAATATTTCTTCGCCCTCACGACCAGTTATGCATTGTGAATCTCTCCCTGTTCCAAACCCACATACTATTCTTAAGAATTTGCGAGAGGAGATCACCTCCAGAAATGAATGCGATGATGGTAATGATTACGAGCTAGAAAAAGATTATGTATCATAATTATTTAGTTAAAACGATCTAACCGATTTAACACGTGACTTGACTCCGACAAGAGATCTTGGCAAACTGTACGGGCTTAGACTGGAACCCAAACACCTCTTACCTGGAGACTCATTCTCTTTGTACGGGAACAGAGAAACAGAATGAGTGAAATTATTTATAGAAGAACATATGGCTCTTTGTTGTGACACTGAACGCTTATGATACAAATCAGTAGAGTTTATTTATAGTCTTGTCAGGAAATTTGTTCATCTCAATACCAGTTGCACACACAGTGTACCATAAGGAGATGTACTGTTCCGTATGCGGCACTATTGCCTAGGTTTGCATTAGAAGCCCAAGGCCATAGGGTACCTATACTGCCTACTGTTTTCTGCTCTTTCCTCTCTGGTGGCAGAGGTGGTTATCGGCAGCAGTCAAGACACAGACGAGATCAGTTCATCTGGTCCTTGGTCGGAACCACTTGTTAGCTCAAGAAGAGCTTTTCCACAACCTCTCAATGTGGTTGTCTATGGGCCCACCGCACACACTGAGTGACTGCTGCCCTGGAGTAGTGTGACTTCTGGGAATGGAGCATCCTGAATTTAACGGCCGCTATTATAGCGCGTTTACTCAAGTTCGTAGTACGGAAGGAATCCATGTATGCTTCTGTATGAAACAGATACTTTGTCTTGGAGTGGACATATCGAAATTTTCTAGTTACTATTTAAACGGTTGTGCACCGATAGAGTTTGAAAGTTGGACGTTCATAGCGTCTTTTGGAGAGTTGGCAATTGATTCTGCTGCTGCGTGCATACAGAAACTTTGAAATATTATTATTGGGAGTTATAGCGAGCGAACTGTTAGCTGTTGGTAGCAGTAGGACGCAGTCGGGCGTGGGGAGAAGCCGCGCATCAGGAGAGGTTGCAGCCCGCCCTGATCGTGATGGTGGCGCCGGGGTAGAGCTCTGTATTAATCGAGGATTTCCGGTAATTTGCAGTTTGGTGCCACTTGGTACCACTCAGCTGTTTCTGGGTAGCCTTTGACATTTCCTTATTTGTATGTTCACTAATGGGCTATGGCTACGGTATCAGGGCCTACGTAGAGACACATTTGGCTCCTTCCAATGAGAGCTTCGTGTTTATTGTAATTATTACGTCATTCTTCTTAATTGAGCGAATATTAACCAAACGAAATCGAGTCCAGTATGCTATGGCACTGAAAAGCTTTAATTAAACGATGTTTTAAGGTCTTGTTATATCTCGAATTCTGGAGCAAAACTATGTATTTAACTGCTGTCCTAAATTCGCTGGACCAACATTTTGTTTAATGCAATAATATTGAACGTGGTGCTAGAATTTGAATTAAAATTTTTTTGTAGTTATAATTTTTGCATTTTCATAGGCTTAATGACTGTACCTTGTTGTAAGTCCATACATATTATAAAAATGCAGTGTGTGTGTGCGTGTGTGTGTGTGTGTGTGTGTGTGTGTGTGGGTGTGTGTAGGCTGCACATTTCCTTCCAAGCCACTAGATCATTTTCAACCAAGTCTAGTACACGTAGCTCTTACTGTCAGGCAACAATCGCTGTGCGGGTAAGAACCAACTACCTATTATAGTTCAGGAGATAAGTAATGACGTCTTAAACAATGAGATGCGTGAGAAACTGCCGTGTCGTGTGTGACCTATTGAATTCGCAATAAGTTTCTTAAGCAGTATCCACGTATGCCGCTAAATGGACATCAAAAACTACATCATGGAACCACTTAGTTTTCAGCAGACATGACGTCATAAACACTGAGATTTGTGAAAAACTGCCGCATTTCGCATGAAATTTAAATTTATTACTACTTTTCTACTACTTCTATGCGCAACAGATTTTGTAGACTGTATCCAATATACCACTGAATGTACTTGCTAAAGTATGTCATTATAGGACATATAAATCGGGAGATATGACATCGTAAACACTGAGACGCGCAAAAACTACCGCATCGAGTTAAGACGTTTAAATTTTTTACGTCTTTGCTACTAACTCTGCCCACAACATTTTTCGCTGTCAGTATCCACATATGCGGTTGAGTGAGTCTACACAAATGTATTACTACACGACATATAGTTCGAGAGATATGACGTCAAAAACACAGATATGTGAAAAAAACGCCACAACACGCATGACATTTTAATTCATTTATTCTTTACTGATAACAATAAGGCATTCCAACAGTCAGTCAACTTAAGGAAATCCCTGACACCTTGAAACGCCTTTGACAGCTTTCAATTATGCAGCGCGAACGGTTGTAGGCGGAAACGATGGCCGTCTATAGAGCTATGAAGAGCTGTTGCCATAGAGACGTTTACAGAACCGCTTTTTAGACACGCGAATTATCTGAATCGAGTGTACAGAAACTATCGGCGATCACGTTTCTTAATCTGAATACTGTACTTATACATCGGTACATCGTGCACATTTATTTGATACGACTGTTTCATAATTTCGAAGGTATTTTCGCGAATACATGGAAATGAAATTTTTTCGACAAATACAGTTCATTTTTTGTTGCCGTATGTACCAGAAAATTGGAAAAATGAATACTCGGGTAATGCCAGGTTTGTCAGCTAGTCAAATTATAATTTTAGTGTTTTCAGTAGACGCATATTATTTTACTGGTAACTCAATCTATAGATGCCATCCTTTTATTTGTCCTGGGGCCTACCTGCTTCCCACAGTGTGGAAACCTCAAAACTGTGTTGAAGTAAAGGAACTATGAGAAATATTCTGGCACTATATGTGGGGATTTGAAAGTAGTTAGCACGGTACTACGTCAACATTCCAGCTTCACTAAAATGCCTTATGTCATTTATGAATGGGACAGCCAAGCGAAAAACAGGCTTTTGGGGGCAACTAACTGGGGTGAAAGAGAAACCCTCCAACTGAATTCATAGAATGTAATAAATGAACTAGTTGTTCAACCAGCCAAGGTACAACGATCTGTTCATATAACGCTTGAACTAACGAAACAGTTAACTAAAGCATTTCCAAGAAATGGTGACTGCTTCATGTAACTGGTAACAAGATTTCCAAAAGTATCTTATGAGAAACATAAGGGCTTCTTGTGGGGCCACAGATCAGAAATTTAATGAAAGACAATTTGTCTGAAAGTACAATGCATCCAGTGGAGAAAAGGGCTTTGATTCTTTTTGAAGAAGTAGTGACTAATTTTGGGAGCAACACCAAACACCTAAACAGCTATTGTACTGCATCAGAACTCCCCAAGATGCGATGAAATAACCTTCTGTAAGGTTTCATGCTTTTCTGTAGCGTTTTCATCTTTATATTTTTATTTCATGTATTCTTCACTATCGATTGGATGCTCATGCGAGCGATTTTATTTCTGACGCTCTCAATCTTTCTCCAGCCACATGAAAAAAAGTGAGAGGCAGATGTCACTTTCCTTCTGGTAAACGTGGAGCTTATTGGACGCAATGCTAACGCGCCATTGTGTTTTTGTAACAAATTTGCCAAAGTAAATGGTGGGTCTCAGTACTCGTTGGCGTGAATTGCGTTATTCATGTAACCAGTCGAGTTATTTGAAATTTTTATTTAAGAAACAACCAAAAGACTTCTTCCGGCAGTCACAGGAGCGACCACAAATTATACGAGTCTATGTAGGAGCAACTTATATGCCACTTAGAACTGACACTTAACTGATGCAGGGTCTCCCCCCAACAACACCACCAGATAACGATGGGACACACGCTTGGTGCCATTTAGAGTACAACCCTCGAAGGAACGTTAACTAAAATTCTATGAGACCTGATACGATCTAAGTTAGTGGAGTACTTTATCTTGATTTTTAATATTAAATTTGTCTTGATCCCACATCTATAAAAAGGTGCTCTGACTCGATTGCTGACTCATGTTTTTCATATTTAAAATAGACAGAAAAAATACTGTTAGCAAATACTTCTACCTACTTACAATATTTACACTATAAAAATAAAAGAAAATGACTTGAGCGTAGCATCAGATTTTCGTTACAGCGAGTAACTCGTGAAATGTAGTACAAACATGTACATTGTCATAAAAATTACTCTGTGGTCTATGATGCTGCTATTTAACATAGAGAGAAATGCGCAGCTGCTAGGGAGCAGAACGGCGTGCACGGTCTCATGATTAAGGTTATCGTATTAAAAAATCATACAAAAACGCAGGGAAAGACTATTGGAAGTTAAATTATGTGCAGTTAAGGGTTACGTTTTAACATGATTGTTTATGGTATCCGCATGTTGTAACCAACTGGAAACATACCACGGCATCAGTTGTAATTTTGTTTTTGAGCGCTAGAACCGGTTTCATCCACCAGGGACGTTGTCCAAGTGATTATGAACGCAGCGCCTTTGAGATACACGGAAAAGGAAAACAGCAACTCGTATTCTAATCTGTATGCTATTAGTAACCAACTTGTCAGGAAACATGTAAACGTACTCGTATCGAACACTGTGGTGTATATTATAATTTTCAGGCTCTTCTAACCGTGCACCACCAAAGACAAAATCGGTTGACAACACCTACTTATACAGATCACATTACGGGTCTGGAGATGTACAGAAGTCTTACTTTACGAAAAGCTCGTCTTATTTGTTGTTATTAATATATACAAAGTTTCCATCAAAAGGTTCTAGTAAGAAATGCAGTAATGAAATAGAAGGAGTGGGTCACCAATAAATCCCTTAGGATCTTCTTAAACTGAACTTTACTACTAGCTGCTGGAAATATATTGTTAATGTGTGCTCCTGAATAATGGACACCTTTCCGGACCGGAGCAGGTAACCTTAAACTTTTGTAAAGATACTTAAAAATTGTTCCCATGGGGCGAACTGTTGGTTTGAAAAATGAGGTAAATTATTTACGATAATTTTCATTAACGCGTAAATAACTGGGAATCCATAGTCAGTTTGTTTCGGCCTTGGTTTTGAAACGTCCCCTTACAACAATTAGACAATACTGTGCTTAAACTGACACCCAATAATTTTTGGCGCAACTCAATCTGAATTTCAAAAATCCCTACAAAAGAATGGCCCTGAATAACATTAACCTGTACCTTTCACAAATCAATTACCTCACAAAAATATTCGTTACAAGAACTACTGCAATACAGCGAGCGCCACTACTGCCAGATAAATAAAAGATTCAAACTACTGAAAGCACTAACTACTTATAGGCATAGTTAGCAAATGAAAGATTTTGAAAGAGAACAAACACTGTATTTACCTCAATAGTGTTCAAAAGTCATTATATATACATATATCAGTTTGACTATCTCTGTCCAAAACTCCGCTATCTCACTCCCCACATCCACCACTGCTGGCGGCTCACCTCCAACTGCGCAATGCTATACGCTGTTAACATCCAGCTGCCCAACACTACAATGGCAGACAACAACGCAAACTAGCCAGAGACTGCACACAGAACAGCCAGTGATTTTCATACAGAGCGCTACGTGGCGTTACCAATAAGAAAACCTAAACAGCCTACTTACATAGGCCCCATGCTCCCCACTAAGAATTTTACAAATTGTTTTGGGCAATGGCCAGTACAGATTTAAAAATCTTTTTCGTAATTACAATAACAAAGAAATCAAATGAACACACTTATCGATACAATGTTGGTCAAAAGCTAAAATTTTCTCACAGTCCATACAGTCCAAATCGTTCATCACAGTAAAATAGCAGTGTTTTTCTCAAAGTCTGAGCAGTAAAAGAAAATGCACACAGAAGTAGTGGATTTCCATGCAGTCTTGAAGAAGTAGTGTTGTCCTTCCAACAGAAAGACAGTGCTGACTCTTGACATGCAGACAGGTAATGGGAATCAACAGTGCAAACCCACCGCAGAGTCAGTCGAAGTTTTGAAGAATGTTGGTAGGTAGGTCATCACAGAGCACACCCACTGTAGACATGGTAGAGTGTATGGTATTGGTGGGCCATCAAAGATGCAGACCCACTTTAATCCTTGTAGAGACGGCCAGCAGCCATCTGTTACGACTGTGCAGGTGCACAATCGCCATCGAAGAGTCTTGTGGAGAATATAACAAGTCCGTAAACCACTCACAAAGTTTTTGGAATTGTCCTTAGAACCAGCAATGCTGTTAATCAGTCCTTTGCTGAATTCTTAACACACGTCCAAACACTAATGGTCCTCTTTTTTCACATATTGTCCATACAATACGACCAACAGATATATGTGCAGTGAAATGAATGCTTACAAGTTACTTAATTTGATGAACTGGTGTCAATTACAATTTTATAACATGAGTATACGATAACAAAGGTACAAAATACATCATTAAAACACATAACAATACAGATAACATTTGTAGTAATACAGGCTTTACAAAAGAATCGAAATAACATATACATCAGTGTTACAGGTATTATGAGATAAGTAAATAAATAAAATAATGAGAATAGTTTTCGAAACATTAATTTCACACATGAGCATTAAAACAAAACAGAATAAATAATGTCTAAACATCTTTACGAAGAAAATAACATACTATTTGAGAAATTCTACAACTGCTGCTATCAACCCTATCTGGGACAGATCCCACACTGTTGAGCAGTATTCAACAGTGGGCGAACAAGCGTACTGTAACCTACTTCCTTTGTTTTCTCAATTAGAAAGACAATAGATGTAGAAACGTTTCTCATCATTTCATTAAGCAGTTAATGAAATATCATTAATTAAGACCTCCACAGTGTAATCATATTGTTTTCAAGTTTGAGCGTGTCGTATTTGCGATGCTTTCTACAAACGAATGTCAATAGCGAGGATAATGGCCTCTTTTTTTTCACCTGTGCCTCTGAAAGGCACACAGTAATGGATTTTTTCCAGGCCACTGTAGTGCAGCTGGGTGCATACAGTGACCTACCTACCTTACCGAAATATTTACATCAGTTTCTGCTACAGTGACAGTCTGATACAAATAAAATTTCACAGGTCAAAATATTTGCGTTACAAAAGTGTAGAAGCAAAATCTTGTAAATGTAACAGCGTCCAAAAATTTTTCACCGGCATTGTGATACATTCACTCATTTACACACATTTCATAACTCTTAAAGTACGATTCTGGGTTTCCTACATCCTTTTTTCACAAGTCAGAGTCACTAATCACTACTCATTATTCCTTACCTTATTACACATATACATATTCGTCGACACCAATATTTCATCATAATAAATACGTAGCATAATCAAATTCCTCGTATAGCTTCAGCTTATTTATCATAAACATACCTCAACAGCATAATACACATTGTCATCGTAATAATAACATCATAAAAGCTCAGCCAAGCCTCAAAATCGTCGTAGCTTCCTCAAGTAATTTCAAAACCCAAAACTAATTCTCTGCTCATTTCGATAGTGTCATCTACCTCAAACGTGTTTTAAAATCATGATCCCATATCAAATGCATCATTCAGAGCTCTCATAGTATCACAATGGTTCCGAAAAAATATGAAGAGTTCACAAAGCACAGTCAAAATACAATTTCATAAGTGTGAAGTTATCCAACAATGTAATTACTTAACCACCTGTCACTGATGTAGTAAAATAAGCGTTTGTCTCTCTAAGGTAAATGATCAGATAGCTGTGTACTTTAAGTGTCAGAGAAATATGGTATCGATGTGTGCAGTTGTTTAAGCAAATACCATATTAGCTAGGGCTCCTTGTGCTTACCAAACACATGGTACACAAAGTAAGCGTGTACCCCCCTGAGGATTAATATAATTATACCCTCAGGTGTTAGAGGTTACAGCAATGTAATGAAATGTATCACGGAAAACACTCTTCAAAATTAATCACTCAAATGCGTGTCCTGTGGCGCTAAATTGAGCGTCTTGTGGTAACATAATCTCTGTCATTACTTAAGGGTAAAAAATTTGCCAAGTGTCATAATTATCGTCGTCCGTAATCAAAGTTCTGTGGAAGTCAATGTACTTACCTCGTAATAAACAAAAGCGAAATGCTGTGCGTATAGATATCGTAGTTATTACGTACAGTTCCGTTATCAAGAAAGTACTACACTGTAACGTATTGCCGTGCTACAAAAAAGGCTGTCTTATTGTAGCTATACCACAAAGTTACTACTAAAACATGTTTTACTTTTCAGAAGAATTCAGAAAAACTGTGCAGATATAAAGCAGATACAGCACAAAAGCAATAATATAAATTCTGTCTCTCATTAGTGTCTTCGTGATATAATCGTGTAGCTGTCAAATAAAGTAACCACTGTGTCATCTGGTACCTCTCAGAAAGTACTTTAAATCCAGAATGTATTTTCAAGTAAACCAAAATGTTGCATTAAAATCTCATTAGCGGTACCGGAACATGTTCTAAGTATGTGAGCCTTATAGTCGTTACGTAATTGTGCAACTAACAAGCAAAAATGTACGCACATAATAACACTGTGTCGTCTGTTCATTATAACAATGCATTCGTAATTACTGTCTAAATAAGTTGACCAGGTTCTTGACTGGATATTTAACTTCAAACATTGTTACATAGTAACAGTTTCTTAAGTGTGACAAAGCATACTAGAAGTGTGAAGTGGAAAGTTTTATGGCAAAGACAAAGTTAAAAAGCAGATTATCTTTCAACAAACGATTTTACATGTGAAGTGTGGTGCAATCCTTTACTCTTCATAGTACTCAGAGTTTGAACTTGATGCAATTATCATGCGGTATACGTCGGTAAAGAATACTGGAATTTTTGTCACGGTTTGCTTCTACGTTATTTTTCTCTGAGCCAGCCGGCGCACGTGGCTGCCTGCGGTGCGAGTCATTGTCTGTCTCTTTGTTGGCTAGCGTCGTTATTGTGATTTGGAGACCTAACTTCTACAAATTCACCTTGTCGAGAGGGCCCTGCCGTGTTTGATTGTCGCCAGTTCTGATGCAATTCACGACTGTCGTTACGATTATGTCGATTGTCGTCATGTCGGTAGTTCCTGTAGCTTCTTTCTTGTCGGTTAAGTGGCGGAGTATTTCCCGCTGAATTAGCACTGCGCTGTGGACCGTTGCGTCTGAAGTTATTCTGTCTCCCGTGATAATAATAGTTCTGGTTGCCATATTGTCTTTTTTATGATTCTCTCTGTTATATTCATTACTACAGATTTTGTACGTCCCGGATTTCTCTGTTGTGTTGCATATTAATTTGACTCTGATTTTGTTTGAATTTCCTAATTTGTTCTCACTCTTCTGTGTCATTAAAAACTACCGGTTTTGTGTCATTCAGATTATCATCTACCTTCGTAGATAAATTATTTAGCTGATCCGAAAGTTCAACTACTTTCTCTGATAATGAACTTATTTCCTCCATGTGTCTTTCTGAACCAATTTTCAGAGTATCTACTGTGTCCTTTAAGGTTTTCTGAGTTTTTGCAAGTTGCGTAACCGAATCGGTAGATGCAACTGAGTCAATTTTAGCTTGCAAGGTGTCGTGATTTTCATGAACTATAGTTTGCAGTTCCTTTATGGCTGCTTCGTGATTCTGTAATGCATTTTCATGACGCGAAAAAATAGGTTGGAAATGCTCACAAATTTGTGTTTTTACGTCATTACTGACTTTTTCACATTTCGATTTGATTTTATGTAACTCAGTAGTTAAATCTTCAAGTGTTTGTTCAAGTGTAGTGATTAACTTTCGAATATTTTGTTCCACTGCTTCTAACCGTTGCTGTGTTTGTCTCTGGTGTTGTTCCATTGTGTTTAACGTTTGAAGATTTTGTTCCATTTGGTCTAACTTTTGAAGATTTTGTTCCATTATGTCTAACTATTGAAGTTTTGCTTTGTTTGTCTCTGGTTTTGTTCCATTTCTTGCATTAATTGCAATAATAATGTATTAGTGTCTAGAATCTGTTTCCCTATGCTTTTTGGCAGTGCATTTTCACCAGCAACATTTACATTTTGACAAGCAGAAAATTAGTCTTGACTCATTTGAGAAAAATGTGAGGACCCAAAACCTAAGTCAACAGTATTTGCAATATTGGGTTCTGTCATTCCGGATTTCTGAGGCGAGCTGTTGCCGACCGATCGATCGATAATGCTTCCCTGTTCACTATTTGTTTCACTGTCTACACCATTATTTGCCACCCGCTCCATTTCCCTATGCATAATTACCCAAATACTACTTCGAATGTCTGATAATTTATTACACAGTGGTGCTGATAAGCTACGCTCGTCGTCACTATTATTTCTCACTTTACTTTGGGACGTAGTGTTACGTTTCTCACACGCCATTATTGTCACAATATTTCACTCGATAACACAGAAAAGCACAATTTGAAGAGCAAAAACAAGATGGTTCAAATGGCTCTGAGAACTATGGCTTAACATCTATGGTCATCAGTCCCCTAGAACTTAGAACTACTTAAACCTAACTAACCTAAGGACATCACACACATCCATGCCTGAGGCAAGATTCGAACCTGCGAACGTAGCAAAAACAAGAGAACACATTAACATAGAACTGAAAATAAAATCTAGTTGATTGGAAGCGCAGCTGCGAAATACTTGTCGCAAATCTACATGCAAGCCACAACTCTTTTACTGTACAACAAAATGAAAGACTGAAACTACAAAGGAGATTCAAACTACTGAAGGCACCAACTAATGATAGGCATAGTTAACAAATGAAAGACTTTGATAGAGAACAAACAATGTATTTACCTCAATAGTGTTCAAAAGTCATATATATATATATATATATATATATATATATATATATATATATATATACTCCTGGAAATTGAAATAAGAACACCGTGAATTCATTGTCCCACGAAGGGGAAACTTTATTGACACATTCCTGGGGTCAGATACATCACATGATCACACTGACAGAACCACAGGCACATAGGCACAGGCAACAGAGCATGCACAATGTCGGCACTAGTACAGTGTATATCTCCTTTCGCAGCAATGCAGGCTGCTATTCTCCCATGGAGACGATCGTAGAGATGCTGGATGTAGTCCTGTGGAACGGCTTACCATGCCATTTCCACCTGGCGCCTCAGTTGGACCAGCGTTCGTGCTGGACGTGCAGACCGCGTGAGACGACGCTTCATCCAGTCCCAAACATGCTCAATGGGGGACAGATCCGGAGATCTTACTGGCCAGGATAGTTGACTTACACCTTTTAGAGCACGTTGGGTGGCACGGGATACATGCGGACGTGCATTGTCCTGTTGGAACAGCAAGTTCCCTTGCCGGTCTAGGAATGGTAGAACGATGGGTTTGATGACGATTTGGATGTACCGTGCACTACTCAGTGTTCCCTCGACGATCACCAGAGGTGTACGGCCAGTGTAGGAGATCGCTAACCACACCATGATGCCGGGTGTTGGCCCTGTGTGCCTCGGTCGTATGCAGTCCTGATTGTGGCGCTCACCTGCACGGCGCCAAACACGCATACGACCATCATTGGCACCAAGGCAGAAGCGACTCTCATCGCTGAAGACGACACGTCTCCATTCGTCCCTCCATTCACGCCTGTCGCGACACCACTGGACGCGGGCTGCACGATGTTGGGGCGTGAGCGGAAGTCGGCCTAACGGTGTGCGGGACCGTAGCCCAGCTTCATGGAGACGGTTGCGAATGGTCCTCGCCGATACCCCAGCAGCAACAGTGTCCCGAATTTGCTGGGAAGTGGCGGTGCGGTCCCCTACGGCACTGCGTAGTATCCTACGGTCTTGGCGTGCATCCGTGCGTCGCTGCGGTCCGGTCCCAGGTCGACGGGCATGTGCACCTTCCGCCGACCACTGGCGACAACATCGATGTACTGTGGAGACCTCACGCCCCACGTGTTGAGCAATTCGGCGGTACGTCTACCCGGCCTCCCGCATGCCCACTATACGCCCTCGCTGAAAGTCCGTCAACTGCACATACGGTTCACGTCCACGCTGTCACGGCATGCTACCAGTGTTAAAGACTGCGATGGAGCTCCGTATGCCACGGCAAACTGGCTGTCACTGACTGCGGCGGTGCACAAAGGCTGCGCAGCTAGCGCCATTCGACGGCCAACACCGCGGTTCCTGGTGTGTCCGCTGTGCCGTGCGTGTGATCATTGCTGGTACAGCCCTCTCGCAGTGTCCGGAGCAAGTATGGTGGGTCTGACACACCGGTGTCAATGTGTTCTTTTTCCCATTTCCAGGAATATATATATATATATATATATATATATATATATATATATATATATATATATATATATGTCTCTGATGGACACAAGTCCACATCATCTGCTCTCAAAACTCCGCCATCTCTCTCCCCACATCCACCACTGCTGGCGGCTCACCTCCAACTGCGCAACGCTACGAGCTGTTAACAGCCAACTGCCCAACACTACAACAGCAAATTCCAGCAATCCAAACCAGCCACAGACTGCACACAGCACAGTCAGTGATTTTCATACAGAGCGCTACGTGGCATTACCAATAAAAAAAACAGAAACAGCCTACTTACAACACTTTTTGTAATTCTGGGCGTAACATGAATCAAATGCAGGGAAATGTCATGTACAATTTGTGCAAAAGCCACGCTGTAGTTATAAGACGGCAAACGTATGAGAGTGAAGTAGAAATTGCGAAGGGAGTTAGACACCACTGTTATTCTGTCTATAAATATAATCAGTAAGGGAAACCAAGGAGGAATTATGAAATTCAATTATGGTTCAGGGAGAAAAAATAAAGACTTTGAGGTACGTCAGAGACATTATAATACTTTCAGGGAGTGATATATACAATGGCAGACAACAATGCAAACTAGCCAGAGACTGCACACAGTACAGCCAGTGATTTTCATACAGAGCGCTACGTGGCGTTACCAATAAGAAAACCTAAACAGACTACTTACAGTTTAAAGACATCTTCCATAAACTGACTAGTATTCCGTCTCTAATGACAAAGGGTGAACGTCCACATTCCCATTAAACTGTATGCAATGTGGAGGGGGATTTCTCTAAAAACTTTTTTCTTCCAGGCATCAGCATCTTGTTCCTGGCTGTGAGGGGGATAGACTTCTAACGAGCTTGGAAAAACAAGCAATGTACATCAGCATGGATAAACCGGATTTGTACAACCTCGGGTGTGTTCCCCTTACGCTGCTGGCCGCCAAACAGGTTGACGACCTGTGGTCGGTCTTCACGTGGCCGAGGCAGCCACTGCCGGTGCTCGACATTGGCTGCGGGCCCGGTGACGTCGCCAGGAAGGTGGGTTCTTCACTTTCTTCACGTTACTACTCCATCAGAGAAATCGACGACTAAGCAACTCTCTCGTGTTTTGTAAAGTGTCGTCGCTCCTGCATACCTAGGACCACCGAGAAAAGGAGGTATACAGAGTGTTCATTTTCACAGAAGACACTGAAGTATCTCTAAACTACACTTCGGACCAAAAAACAGTTCAAATTCCAATTTGCTTGTCTCGGAGGGGGACATCCAATGATATCACACTCAACCAGCCACCCAACCCCGTGTGTGGCTGGTATGGGCAACTTTGCAATCTTCAATGGCAACCCCCGTTTTTTTTAATTGCAGATTATGATTTTACGGACAAATCTGTATACTTTTGTTGAAGCATTTTCTTCTTTTCGCCACAGATAACGCTGTAATCAGAGGAACAGAAATGGGTACCCCATCGTCATTTATGGCATGATACTCAGTGGCCGTTGAATGGCATTTGGGACCTCACCTCCATGCTGTGAAGTTAGGCCAGGCCAGTATTTCGTAACTTTTAATTGGAACCCCATTCGCATCGTCGTATTCCTCCGACACATAGAACAACGGAGTAACTGACGCGGCACTGTGGCCATGGCTCGCGACGAACTCTACTCCCCTTTTCCATTTCGAGTAAGTGTTCAAACGTAGTATCGCCATCTCCAGTACAGTTAATGATCCACTTTCCAAATGGCCGTACACAGGACAGAGCCATAGATGCGGGAATAGCAGCATCGCAGTTTCCGATGCTGTCGCCCAAATCTTCACGGCCTGTTGGCACTTGCTGCTGCACTTCATCTTTTACATATCCCCACAGGAAGAAATCTGGTGACATCAAATCCGCCGACCTAGCAGAACAATTAACAGGGCCACTTCTCCCTATCCGCCGACCAGTGTAAAAACGGTTTAATAGCTCCGGTACTACAATTGCGAAATGCACTGGGCAACCGTCAGGCTTAAACCACATACGTTGTCGTACGTCAGGGGCAATATCTTACAGTTGTAGCGATAGTTCCCGTTTGTGCCCCTTCTACGTGCCGTCGATAAGATACGGACTAATGAGTTTGTTTCTTATGACCCCACACCATATGTTAACCGACCAAGGCAACTGATGGGCAACTTGCTGCAGCCAGTGGGGATTGTCTTCACTCCAGTAATGCATATTATCCAGGTTAACGCAACCATAGTTTGTGAATGTAGACTCACGGGAAAATTGTTTCTCGGCAAATAACGTGGACGTCGATTGCATTTGGTGACATGTCCATTTACAAACCACTACCCGGTTATGGAAATCGGCGTCAAAGAATTCTTGATACAATACTACCTACGAACATATTAGAATCGCGGTGTAATTGCTTATCCGTGGGCTGTGGTGCACTGCCGCTATTGCAGCTATTTCATTAGCTTCTCCTTCAAGAACAATTTGATATGCCAGATTACGAGAAAATGGTAGTTTTAACGCTCCGCTGCACATACTGAGTAAATGAGATAATATAGTGAGTATCAACTATCTTTTTCGTAGTACTGTTACTTTCTGTCTTGAATTTTCCATTGCGTAATAAGTAACAGATCGATACATCCTTTCGAAAGCAAGAAAAATTATGGTGCTCACGATTAAACAGGGATTATTTATGCAAAATGTTACACAATGGTCCCATAGTTTGAGAGGCGATGCCAACGGCCTTGCCGCCGTGGTAACACCGGCTCCGTCAGATCACCAAAGTCGGGCTGTGCTAGCACTTGGATGGCTCACTATCCGGTCTGCCGAGTCCCATTGACAAGCGGGGTGAACTCAGCCATTGAGAGGCAAAGTGAGGAGCTACTTGATCGAGAAGTAACGGCTCCGGTCTCGTAAACTGACTTACGGCCGGGAGAGCGGTGTGCTGACCACGTGCCCTTCTATATCCACATTCAGTGACGCCTGTGGGCGGACGATGGCACGGTGGCCAGTCGGTACCGTTGGCTCTTTCAGGGCCTGTTCGGAGGGAGTTTTTATTTTTGTGAGGCGATAGTGTGGTCCAAACCAAGACAAAAATATCCAGTTAACATGGCTTCTAAAACGGATATATTAAGAGCAGTGATCATTTGTTCAGCATTAGAAATTTGAACAAATGGTAATAGCACTTAAGGTATACATTTTATAGCCCATGTATATTGGAGTTTTTTTTCCTTGTTTTAGTCTATACTGCCGCCTTTCAATATACGGTACGATTTTTTTAACTTCCAGTATAAAGAAAAATGGTCCTTTGCGTTTAGTTCTCGCGCTGTGAGGGTTCGACACAATCTTAATTGTGTGTATAGACAGTTCATCCGTACCGAAAACCGAGAATATCGACAAATTTTGACTGTAATCAGCATTGATATTGGCAAAATATTGGTCTCGGGAATTGCAAGGCTTTCGAGAATGTTTTAATTTCAGGTTTGAAGTCGGATATCAAACGACAAAAAGATATTTTTATAGTGATAGAATTAGAAATTTATATAAACTGTACAATTTTGCTTCTTGCCTAAATTCGTGATTCTAGGTGAACTGGAGTATCTATAATTTTGATGAGTGAGCTTACGAGTGTTAAAATGTGTCATAAATGGCCATACCTTGTGATTTCACTGTCTTGGAAGCTTCACTTTTTACTCCGTCAAGAGACCGTAGATCTTAGCATGTGACAAATTTTCACAGTAAGGCAGGCATACAGACAGAAAAGAAATCCAACAAAGGTTCGATTTTTACCGGCTGCAGCAAGGAACCCTAAAAACAAAAGGAATTGTACGTACATTTTGTTTTCGCCAGTTTATGAGCAGTGTTCTGACACAAAGACGCACGAATCTTGAAACGAATCCAGCTCCAATAAATCCCAAACGCATCCGATGTTTCTCACATAAGTGTTCAACGCTCACTGAAGGCGTGGACCCTACAAGCACACCCTGTGTACTTAAGCCGGCCACCGATGCAGTTTCCAAGATACCGGCGGGTTTTCAAATAGACTTCGGTTGATAATGCGCCGCTTGAACTATCTGTCAGTTGTCGCAGGGCGGTCATAAACAGTCTGAAAATCTTGTAGGGGTGCTGCAGGGTAGGCTGTACTGAGAAATAATTGATGAGAACAAAATTCATACGTTGCGGCAAGTCCGATTTAATTAGCAATTCAAGCATTTGTACGGGTAAATGTGCTGTGATTCACAGACATCTGTTAGTCTGTGAGTTACCACTTCTTCAAATGCTCATCACCAGCTAAAATATGCCTTTCCCGGAAGTTATAAATTTAAGGTAGGTGAGCAGAAGCTACGTTTGTGTTGACTGAGGAAACGAAGGAAGATCCCATTTAGAGAAAGCTTCTCCGGTACGCTGCTTGAATTCACGCGATCAAATACTTGTCTAGCTAACTTCAATAATAACAAAATCAGAAACGTTTAATAATTATTTTCCAGTGCAACCTACCCCGCAACGCCCTTACAAGCTTTCCAGGACGTCACCGACCGCCCTGTACATCTCTCAGGCTTTAGCTGGCCTGGTGCGCTATGTTTCGTAGTACAGCGCGGCGAGCCACCCCCAAGTACCACACCACGACACACGGACTGGACGATCTGAAACATGCACCGTGCTCTCCATTCGACAACTGCAGCGTCTTCTATCAACCTCCTCTAATCTCAATCCTCAACAAGTCTGGAAATTGCACAGCATGCTTGTATCAATGATCTGCAATACCTCTGGAATACTTTGCGTCTTCAGGGAAGCTTAAGCACTGATTAACTTTACATGCTGCATAGCTTAGAAGAGCAAATCAGAAAGTATATTTCTGCACTGGCCGGTTTTAGCCCCGCGGCTGCCACCGGGTACGAAGCTGGTGGCCTGCGACATCAGCCCAGAGATGCTGGAGTTCTGCAGGCAGCACAACGCGCTGCCAGGTACCATCACGTACGAGCAGCTGGACGTGGTTCAGCCCGACCTGGAGAACTCCGCCGTGTGGCAGTACGCGCCCTTCGGCAAGGTGTTCTGTTTGCTGCTGCTGCATTGGGTGCCCGACAACAGGTGTGTACTCATTTTGTCGCCTTATCAACTACTGTGCAACAGCTGGCCTGTCTTAATTCTCCGATTGTAGTTCAAGAGGGGTTAAACTTGCTAGGCGCTTCAGTCTGGAACCGCGCTGCTGCTACGGTCGCAGGTTCGAATCCTCCCTCGGGGATTGTTGTGTGTGATGTCATTAGTTTAGTTAGGTTTAAGTAGTTGTACGTCTAGGGGACTGATGACCTCAGATGTTAAGTCCCATATTGTTTAGAGCCATTTGAGCCATTTTGGAATGTATTAGGTATTAAAACGATGTCACAGAGCACCATGTAGCTACTGGGGAAGTCAAAAGCTAAAGATCACCGTTTAAAATAGAAATAAACTATTTTATATTCAGGCCAACCGCAGCTTTTGAGAGGCTTGACGTTAGGAAGAAGTCCGCTAACAGATAGTTAAATTGTTTTTCATTAAAACACAATAAGTTTCACTGCCTAAGGCCACATCGTCAGGTGCAACATACGCGGTGAAAAACAAAGTACAGTGTCATCATGTTTTGTGGATATTAAAATTAATAAAGGTTGTCTAATATATAGGCACAACTTAAAAAGATTGTAGGCATACCCGTCGCTCCTAGACAGGATTTACTGTTCAGTGAATATCTTCATATGGCGTACCTCCATTTCTTAAAATTTGTGTGCATCAAAAAAGGCGAAAGAAACTATTTTATAGTGAGTCGCCGCTAAAAGTTATTAAAAAAGGGCCGGCTTAATGTTGAAAAATTGCCACTACTAACGTGATTCGTCGCGACACTACGCAGATTACTATGTGCAAAGTGTCAGGTGGCAGTGTCTTACCAGTGTGATAGAACGGCAGCTCAGTGTAGGACAAAGCAAAAGCACAAGGAGAGATTAGCTGGCTGGCGGAACGGAAGCTATACATGTGGACCGAGGCCCACAAGAGAGACAGGCCACGGCGCGTACGTCACGAATGTAGGCCTTCGCTCGCTCGGTTGCTCAACTCAGCAGACAAAAACTACTTTCCTACATCTGTTAACTCGTAACTAGTTGCGTACGCTTCGAACGAGAATTGCAGTTTTTACAGGAATCCGCTATTATGGATTATTACTGTTATTAGTGCTACAATGGAAGGAAGTCCGTAGGCCTAGTTATAATTTATTACGGCTGTACTGGAGTACAATAAAATTAAAACAATGCCACAATGATTATTATAAGTTGCATAAGGAACCCTTTCTTTTGTGAAATGAGGACTGTTAAGCAGACGAGACTAAATGCTATACACAATTATATCGAGTGTTAGTCTTAAATTACATTTTTTTGTAATACTGTTAATCAGTAGGACTTCGTAATAGCAAATTCCAGATATGATGCAATTCTCGTTAGCGTGTACACACCCAGCTGCGAGTTAACAGGTCTAGGAACGCATTTTGTCTGCTGAGCTGAGCAAGAGTGGGAGTAAAGGCTCACCTTCGCGCTTCAGTCTGAAACCGCGCGAACGCTACGGTCGCAGGTTTGAATCCTGCTTCAGGCATGAATGTGTGTGATGTCGTTAGGTTAGTTAGGTTTAAGTAGTTCTAAGTTGTAGGGGACTGGTGACCTCAGATGTTAAGTCCCATAGTGCTTCGTGACGCATGCGCTGACGCCTGTGTTTCTCGTGGGCCTCGATGTGGACGGTGTGACGTCATGTACTCATGACTAGGAGCGCTGGGTCGATGCCTTTACACAGGAGAAGGATACATAACTTTATTACGTTCTAAAATCAAATCATACAATCAATCAAAACTAGACAGAATGATATGGTGCTTTAATTTTAATTGTTTACTCAACATGAATTGTGCGTTTTAGTGTATATATCTAAAAGCTTTTACTTTCTCTAACATAATCTAAATGTGGCTTTTTCTTTCTTATGAAATATTTTTGAATTTTCTGAAGGACTTGTGATGCTGTGCGATGCTAAGTGCGATGTTAATTGCACGTAATACAATATCCAGCCTCTTTATTATATTTGTTTACCAGGGCTTTTTGTTTGTGCCAGGGTTTTCTGCTTACATCCGAAAATGTAAAACGCTCTGAAGTAATTTTTTACATCTCTTACGACTGCAATTTTTTTCGGGTAGTGCACCCAGATATGGTATTCTACAAAAACTAGTGCGTTCCTTTGTCTTCTCGGCTGGTGTTTTGCTTTGCCCTTCACCGAGCTGCCCTGATTCACCCCCGAAGACACTGCCACCTTATACTTTCCACATAGTAACCTACATACTGCCGCGACTACTCGTGTTAGAAGTGATAATTTTTTATTGCCAATCCAGCCCCTTTTTTTCAAAGTTTTGGCGTCCGCTAGCTATAAGATGTTTCCATTTTCCTTTTTAGATGAAGACATATTTTAAAGGATGGAGCCCACCTCTGGTCTCCCGATAGAAGCGACTATTTTTTAACAGAACAGGATTTGGCACGTGTTCGACTATTCAATTGTTAGAAAAATAAAAGCTGCAAAGGCGAACTATTTACTGACTATGTTCCTTCACGATATACAGAAATAACCACGAAAGTTGATGATTCCCTACATGTTGTTCTGTAAGGCATCTTTGAACGAGAGACTACGGAGAGAGTAGTGTAGATCTAGAAGCTGTAAAACTACTTTGGAGGAAAATAACGCCTCTATTATCCATGAGACGTGAAAAAATTGTCATTCACGGTTTGAACTCAACGGAAAAAGAAGGAAAGGAAACTAGAGATGGGTACAGGGGAGAAGCTGCTGCTGGTCTCAGTAAAAGTAAAACGGCATATCCGGCCGTTGTTACCTCTCCCCTCCACCCCCCACCCCCCGATCCACGGTATTGGCATCTGTTCATCTATTCGAGTTGTGTGATACATACAGTAGAAGAAAAGTTGGACGTGAAAACGTGTCCCTTCCATCGTGTCAGAATGAGAATTTCTAAGAAATCAAAATGGGATATAGTGACAGGAAAAAATGCAGTCAGTAACGGATTAGCTGCAACATTCAACAGCAGCCTCCCTCCGTGCCCCTAAGAGTCCATTAGAAGAACATGTCGCTGCCTTTAATACCGGGCTATGTACAACAATGGTACGTTCTTATTATAAATTTAAAAACTCTTTCATTGATCGGTTGGAGGATAAACTAGTCAGACGTCTTAAAAGTTTGTGTATAATTTAGCCCCAGGAACAAAAAAACTTGTAGTCACTAATTTCTTTATGCGATTAATGTAGTGCCATTCTGAATTTTCACCAAGGTGTGTGCAGTGTGCCGTTTTTCAAATAGCACAAGATATCAACAGAGAAATAGGAATGATTACACTGAAGACCTATAACTACACTGAAGTTACCGTCACATTTAATTTCATTTTTGTGCACACATTTACAATGTTTCCGTTCTCATTATGTGTTCGGCGTTGGGAACAGCAAGTTCAAGCTCGTTAATTTAATCACGTTTGTACAACGTATTCATGAAATTAAAAACACCTTATTTTGTTTGGGTTTTCAGTATTATTATTGTATATTTTCGTTAAAAATAGTTTTGTTCTAATTCGTTCATACAATTCGTAGAAAAATTCAAGAAATCTTGCGTATCTTCCACTGGGGTGACGCCCACTGATAAATTAATATTTTCACAGGCGTGCTGTCCAGAACATTCACAAGCCGTTGGTGTCTGGCGAAGAGGCTGTCTTCAGCATAATAGCTAACATGACTTATTACACAGTGCTTGAAGAAATGGCGAAAGACTGGCGTTGGGCCAAGTACATGCAGGTAACACTTAGGTCTAGCCGTCGTCCTGCTGAATCTCAGCAGTACTTGGCGCCGCCCGGAGTGGCCGAACGGTTCTAGGCGCTACAGTGTGGAACCGCGCGACCGCTACGGTCGCAGGTTCGAATCCTGCCTCGGGCATGGATGTGTGTGATGTCCTTAGGTTAGTTAGGTTTAAGTAGTTCTACTTTCTAGGGGACTGATGACCTCAGCAGTAAAGACCCATATTGCTCAGAGCCATTTGCAGTACTTGTCAAATGATGATTAATAATTCTAAAAATGCCCTACCTCAGTAGTGGAGGAGAAGATTAGTGTTTAACGTTCCGTCGACGACGAGGTCACTATAGACGTAGCGCAAGCTCGGGTGAGGGAAGGATGGGGAAGGAAATCGGCCGTGCCATTTCAAAGAAACCATCCCGGCATTTGCCTGAAGCGATTTAGGGAAATCACGGAAAACCTAAATCAGGATGGCCGGAGACGGGATTGAACCGTCGTTCTCCCGAATGCGACCTGCCTCAGTAGTAGTCAACTTTTTTTTTGCTACGGTAAAATTTCTAGCTTCTGAGCGCTGATGCGCCTAGAAAGTCGAAGTGAAAAGTGATTCCTACGAATTTTTAATTCTGTTATCTATACAGGTTGAGGTATTAAAGATCTTACACATTGCTTGGTCGACATGGTTTCGAACTGTTGCTTGTAAAATAAAGATGTGTAACGTTAAGTAAGTCGATCCGTAACAAACGCTCTGTTGTAATCAAGTTTCTAACCGCAGACTACATGCCACTGTATGAAATCTGTAGATGAATGAAAACTGTGTACAGTGATGATTGTATCGACATCCAAATGTACGATGCTGGGTTGTTTGTGCTTGTAATGAAGCGAGTTAAAGTCGTCGAGGAAGTCCAAGAGATGAGTACAATAAGCAGATTCAGAAGGATGTAGGTAGCAGTACTTATTTCGGGATGAAGAGATTTGAGCAGAGATAGAGTAGCATGGAGAGCGGCATCAAAGCAGTCTTCGGGCTGAAGAACAAAACAACAAAAACAACCTCATTGTGTGTGGCATAGCGTCATCTCTTTCCAAAACTTCAGAAACACCTCCTTTATTTGATAGTGATGAATCAGTGCAATTAGAGGTAAGTTTTTAGCTGAGGATTTTTCCATTACAAAAATGTCTGTGTTTCTGATTTGGTGTTCTGGACACATCGCAAATGAAAATACACGCTTGCCTCAGAGCCAATTTTTGTTTTCTGTGCCGTGGATTTCCAAATAAACGGGCAATGCAAAATTTCTGATGTTGAGTGGATTTTTTAGAGTAACTAAAAGTAGATGTTAGGAAACGTTTGGGTGACACTACTTTACCTATTCCTTCATTTCTGCAGTGTGTGGAGAATTCAGAATACGCCCTTCGTCCAGAACATCCGCTATGAACTTCGTCTTGGTCATTAACAGATTTTCATTGCTATTTCTTTCTTCTGTTACTATATGTAGAGTTTATTTTAGTAAAAAGAGTTATTCCTGATAACCTCATTTTCAACAAACAAGAAACAAACTGCTGAGCAGACAGCTCTCACAAGGAAGCAATTTTGGCGCTGATATGTCAAAAAGAGCAACAACTCACGACAGACGAGACTCGCTACAATAATAAAATGGCAGGGCGCTGCAGTAGAATCACTTACCACGTGTAGTCAAAGGATGCCACAATATCGTCCTTCTAAAAGGGGCTTCCGAAGTCCTCTTGTGGGACATTCCAAAATAACTAGTTTTTAGGCGCAGACTCTGCACCATTATATAAAATGTGAGTGTAAATCTTATGGGACTTAACTGCTAAGGTCATCAGTCCCTTAAGCTTACACACTACTTACCCTAAATTATCCTAAGGACAAACACACTCACCCATGCCTGAGGGAGGACTCGAACCTCCGCCGGGACCAGCCGCACAGTCTATGACTGCAGCGCCCAAGACCGCTCGGCTAATCCCGCGCGGCCCAGTATATAATTATGACTTTTACAGGATGACAATTATTGAACTAGTTCAATAAAACGTAAATTAGTTATAAACTACGACGTGTGCACACAATTTATTCAAACGTCATTACGGATATTCATATTTAGATTATGACATTTTCGATATACCTACCACATTGACGGTGATGAGAAGCAGACGAAGAGCGAAATTCTGCATGACCCACTGAAGTGGTGGAACGTCGATGCTGTCGATGATTTCCTAAATGGTTGTTTTCAGCCCCACCTGCAGAACATGGCGGCCAGTGGAGGTCCAAGCCATTGGTCTCTGGGTACCCCAGAGCCACAATGTGTGTTCCCAAAGAGCTGCTCCAGGACATCAAACACTCTCCTGCTTCGATGGGGCCGAGCTCCGTTTTCCATTAACCACACCTTGTCGAAATCTGGGATGGGGATTAAATCATCTTCCAAAACCTTCACGTACCGTTCGGTAGGGTCCTCACAATCAAGGAATATCGCACCGATTATTCCGTGACTGGATATTGCAAACAATGCAGTCTCCCGTTGAGGGTGACGGGACTTCTCGACTGTGAAATGCGGATTCTCAGTCCCCAAATGTGCCAATTTTGCTTATTGGAGAACCCATCCAGGTGAAATTGGGCCTCGTCACTAAACCAAACAACAATGGGCATACTACTTCTCATTATGCCATGCGGCCAACAGTGCAGTTTGAACGTCCTAACGCAAACCGTTCAGAAGTTATGACGATTTTATTTCATATAGTTCAATAATTGCCACCCTGTATATCCTTAACGCCAGCTAAATTCTAACACAGAGGAAGATGTACGCTTTTGCGCTGATTAATTCAAGTTGTTACAATAAAGTATGCGTCACTCGGAATGTTTCCACAATATCACAAGTAAACATAATTAAACTTTATGTATTTGAATACTTATACTTCGGACAGAAACAGTCACTGTTTCTGATGCAGTACAACAGAAGAAAACAAACGTTCTCCAGAAATTCTTCTTAGTTTTGTGTAGGAAAGTTTCGTCACAAACAATTGTTCTTCAACGAAGTCAAAATAGATCCTTTAGAGCTTAGATTACGTTCTCGTGAGCAACGAAAAGTCTGTCTTCAAAACAAAGTACGTATGCAGAGTTGTATCTCACGGGCAGCGCCACTTGTCCACGGCGCGGAACACAAAGGCTCGGTGTGCAGGTCGTGGGCGACGTCCTATCTGAGGCTGTATCGAAGCAGTGGTGCTACTTCAGTCGCTGGCTGGCGAAGACGGAGCTGGCTCTAGCCGGATCCGTGCCGGGATAAATACTAGCGCGGTGGAAGGTTATAATTTTTCTACTGGATAGCGAAGTTGCACCGGGTGCAGCAAGAGGTGCATGCCTGGAGCGACCCCTGTTCCGCACCCTCTGGCTGGTTGCCGGGAGACCCTCTTTGGGTTGAGCAAGATACCGCGGGAACCAGCATGGACGCAGGTGATGGATTGACGATAACACGCTAAACTTAGATGCGCTGCAGGTTGGCGGCTTCAAAGGCGAAGCCGAGAGAGACACCAGTTTACTCGACAGTCGACCCACAAATGATAACAAATGTAACTAGAATGACTGCACAATGTCATTAAATTATTAAATCTGCCTAAAATTTATTACTAGCACACTAAGAAGCATATCATTCTAATGGTAAATTACGTCTCCTTTCTGCTAACATAATCAGACTTCTTGTAACACGTCCATCTGACTCCATAATTGTTAATTGATCACGTTTCATTAAACATCTTTCAAAAATCATGTTTCGTTAACAAACTTTCCAAGATTTATGCGTTACCATTTTCTTCGCCGCAACGAATCTCTGTTAATTTTATATGCTACTGATACAATTACAATTAAATATTCAGCTTTTCGAGCTCTTTAAGAGGATATATTATGCTTCTCTGACCTTTTATGGTACAGAAACATAAACACAAAAGTAAATCGTTTCGAATACAAGCATCGCACGTAATCAGATGACCAGTACATGGACGCACCAGCCACGCGTAACTCTGACATTTCCGCGTCGCTACCTATACCTGTCCATCGTGAGGTGAGTCTTCTCTGCAGCGACAGCTTTAAGCGACTGTACCACGCCCCCTCTACTACCAAGGGCGCCATGTTCGTTCTAGCCAGACGTTGCCGACTCCTCGCTACTCGGGACAGCTTTCCGTGTGGCAGAGAACCGTTAACGTGTGCTACAATACTACCTGTCCTTTGACGTACTTTGTGCAGTTGTTTGCAGAGTATGTGTGTATGTGTCATGTAATCTCAAATTTCACTTATCATCGTAATTACTATAACTTTTTATACAATGTGATATTTAACATGACATCAGAAACCAAGATTGCGATCCAAGATGGTGGACCTGAGGATACTAATACACTTCCTACGTAACTTTTCTTAACTTTAAAGTGGCGGGAAATGAAAAAAATCATTCCTTGCAAATGAGAAAAGTAAAAATAATTTAACAGTGCCCAACGAGGGTACAGAGATTGAAATAAATATTGATGACTTCTTACAAATTTTGCACAATTTTTCGTGAACTGTAGAAGTGTTATAGCTAATCCAGATGGATCAGAGTCGTATTATCCAACGTATGATGGAAAATCCAGTAATTATGTGGCAAAACTGTTTGATTTTGTGACCGTAAAGGAAAAAATAATGTTTAACCTATATTTGAACAGCCTTTGATTTCATCAACGGCTGTGTTATATCTGACTTCATCTGTTATTAATAAAATAAGGTTTGAAGGGCATATTCTAAATAACAAAAAAATAAAGTACTTTATCCATAATCAATTCTTCATGAATTTTCAAAGATTACAAAGAAATTATGTGCGAAGGAGACTTAACGTAATTTTTACTAGGTCTTCTAGTTCTGGATAGGAAATTCTTAGATGACCTGATTATAACGATGCTGGATTGAAATTACAGATACACTTCCTAAGGAAGGATAAATTGTAATAGAATTGATGCAAATTCGTGTACTAATTATTAAATATGAACCAACTTACGAGTTACAACAACGAGAAAAAATTATGAAATGTCCAAAAGTTCATGTACAACTAAAGAAGTTGCAGGATTGAGTGATAAGAAAAATTGCGAACTAGATATCATATAACTCTGCAGAAGTTGATATGCCATATTCCGAATTTATTACAGTTCAGACAAATCGTAAAAATAATCAGTTACTTCACTCTTCATTATTCGACCACGTTAATCTACAGAAAAATGGAAGAAATGAAAGCATCCCACAGGAAATTAGGAATATTAATCCACGAAACAATATTCTCAAAGCATACAGTCCATTTCTCGATTTTAAATGAGTTATACTACTCTAATCAGACCCTGACGTAACTCCAGAAATTTCATAAGTAACTATCCTACCTATGTAATTAACATGGCGTGTAGAAATAATATTGTAAGTTGACAGGAAATGACTAAGAACCATTGTGTGGAACTTTTAATGAAAAAATTTCTTGAGATAGTTTAACGTATGTACAATGTATTGTAAGAAAAATTTAACTTATAATTCTTGGCACAGAATACTTACTGAAAGTTTTTAACTATATAAATAATAAAAAATTAGAAAAAAGTTAAAGAAATTTTAATATCATGTTTTCATTTGTTTTTAAAATATTTTCAGAAAAATAAAGAAAATAAAAACTGAAAAATTTAGTATGTTAATTAGAAAATGATTACTCATTATATTTTCTTCTGAATACCTCTTTTTATGTAGATTATATTTGCCTTTTCAATTTCAAAGTTAATATTTGTGTGAGATCGATGGACACCGCTGGCCGTAGAACAAGTCTGCTTCGGCTCGCACTAGGAGCTTACAACTCGTATTTTATCGGACAGCAGGTGGACTCTAGATAACGATAATACTGACCTAGAGCAACAATCCACGTCAGTGAAAGCAAGGATGCGCGTTGAGTGAGCTTACGTAAACTTTCTTTTGCGATGTTTGCAGCATGACTTACGTGAAACATTCTCTCGCGCCAATCTAAGGCAGTTCAAAACTTCTTTCAGAGATGGCGCTGATGTACGATCCACTGAAAATAATAGCTGAACATGTTGTATTTTAAACGTTAATTAATTGTTTTTAAAGTTGTTTTCAGTATTCATACTATCATTTATGTGTTATTTATATTTCTTCATTTCAAATAAAACGCTAAAATGTGAAGTAAATAACTTATTTATATCCAAAATGAACTGATGGAAGTAGTGCTTCTGGTATGTACTTTGTCACTCGAATACACCTAATACGCATACAATTTTAGAGCTTATTTACTCTGTCAAAGCTCTCAACCAACTATGAAGACTGAAGCATTTTGCCCATTATCTCATGAAATCATTAAAGCGTCAGTGTTTAGTGAAGAACTAGATATCTGGCAAAACTTTTCCATCCTCGCTTCCGTATGATCTATGACAATCCAATGGGCATGTTTAAGACCCGTCCTAAAGAGTGGGTGGTGTGTTTGAGCCCGAAATAATGGAGCTATCTGTTAACTCAGAGGCAACGCTCCGAGATGCACTGACGTACGGGAGGTCAGAGGCCAGATGCTCGGTTTATAGGACTAACCGAGTGGAAGGTGTTCGATAGCGAACGTTTTGCACTTTTTTGGATTCGAGGTAGCGATAAAGTGGGGATTTTCCCGTGTGGCCATTACACGTGAGTACAGCGAGTATCAGGACTCCAGTAAAATATAAAATCTCCGACATAGCTGCGGCCAGAAAAAGATCCTGCAAGAATGGGATTAATGACGACTGAAGAGAATCGTTCATCGTGACAGTCTTCCACAAATTTCTACATATTTCATTGCTGGGCCATCAACAAGTGTCAGTGTGCGAACCATTTAACGAAACACCATCGATACGTGCTTTCAGAGCCGAAGGTCTTCTCTTGTACCCTTGGTGATTGCACGACACAAAGAATTACGACTTGACTGGGCCCGTGAACCACGACATTGCATTCTCAATGACTGGCAACATACTGCCTGGTGGACGAGTCTCGTTTCATATTGTGTCAAGGGGATGGACGTGTACGGCTATGGAGACAACCTCATGATTCCATGGACCCTGCATGTTAGCTGGGGACTGTTCGACCCGGTGGAGGCTCTGTAATGGTGTGGAGCGTGTGCAGTTGTAGTGATATGGAACCCCTGATACGTCTAGATACAAATCTGGCAGGTAACACTTATGTAAGCATCCTGTCAGATCACCTGCATCCATTCATGTCCATATATATATATATATATATATATATATATATATATATATATATATATATATATATAGTTGAGTAACTTTCATAAAATCAAAGACCTCGTAAACTTGAAAAAGTCTGAGTGCGATGACTGTCTGAAATATTTTAAGGGGTAACTGTTGTGAACATTTTTCAATTTCCCACGACCTAGCCGACTTGCAGAATTTGCTTCACTTCTCATGGTTGGGATTCACAGACATGTAATATTTCTTAAAAGACATCCTAGTCGCCGTTGACTGTATAAAATATTTATTGTTACTATTGCAATTTCGGGCTTATGGCCATTTTCAAGTAACACTGCAAAGTTACATTTTGTGAGAATATAAAACTGCCTGACATGAATATAATTTCCTCACAGTCCACATACACAGCCATTCCATGTCACGTCTCCTGAACGTGCAACCCTTACCAGCAGAAGATATTCTGTGCGAGAACCCTTGTTGAAGGAGTCATACGAGCATTTGATAGAAAATTACTTAGAAATCCAATGGAAACACGTAAGAAAACAAATGAAACTCCCATTACCTCCCCAATAGATTATGATCATCAGAATATAATGTGTCGATTACACCTCTAGATTCCTCTTATGTCACCATTTAGAAATCCATTATAATTGCTAGATGTCCTATGGTTGATGGTGAATCAAATATCAATTGAAATTCTTTATGAGTTTGTTTAAGCTTCAGAAAAATTCACACATATCAACTAATATTTCTATATAGTCTCCTGAATGGCAACCACATTTTTCCCAGTGGACAGTGTGTAACTTGATCCCATTTTCGTGAAATAAATGTGGCTGTGACAGTAGCCAGTTGTGCACAAACACTTCGAAGCACCAACATCGTCAATCTGCCACCTCCTATTGCTTTCTTCAGTGTTCCAAACAAATGAAAATTGTAGGGCGATAATTCCAGACGGTAGGCTGGATATTCGAGTGTGGTCCACAAATATTCGTGAATTTTTGTTGATTTCGGGTAGCTGTGGACGGTCGAGCGTTGTCATAAACATGATCACATCACAGCTTGGAAATACACCTTTTTCCTGACGATACTCACTTGTTGTTCGATAATAGTATGCACCGTTCGTGGAACGATGGGCATGTAGAAAATCGATTAAACCTCCTTTAAAGTCAGAAAAGACTGTCACAAGAACCTTAGTCAGTCATGCTGGTCCCCATTAGGCATTGGTGTGCTGTATTCTCAACTGTTCCTCATCTTCTTAAAAACTGTACAATTTGTAAACCTGAATCTCTCTCAGGATGCTGTCGCCGAGCTGTGCCGCGAATATTTCCAAAATTTCGGGCAGTTTTAGGCACTCCGTTTTGAGAAGTTTGGTTATACAGGACGCGTCGCTTAAATCCGGACAGACGAAACCTTTTTTTAAACCGAATTTATGGAAACAAAATACAAATGAAAATGAAAATCCTTTCACATATAAGCAATGGTATCTTTCAAGAGTAACAGTACTTGATGCAACCTCCTTCAGCCGCAAAGACTGCCTCCAACCTTGCCCTGAAGCGACCGCAGGCACTCTTTAAAACATCGCTGCCCGTATTCGCTAACGCTCCTTCGACAGCGGTGGGCAGAGATGCGACGTTAGGGTGCCCCGTCTTATAAGTAAAGTTCCACTGTGCTCCAAACACAGTAGTCGAGGGGCCCACAACTCATTTGAAAATGTCAACGTCAGGCGAGAGCCACTTGTGGACAAATGGCTCCTGTAAGGTCCTCCTTTCCCATCCGACGCA
The DNA here is from genome assembly GCF_023897955.1 of Schistocerca gregaria. Lineage (NCBI taxonomy): Eukaryota > Metazoa > Arthropoda > Insecta > Orthoptera > Acrididae > Schistocerca > Schistocerca gregaria. The sequence continues at coordinate 821,351,902 of NC_064921.1, read as the reverse complement.
CTACTCGCTCGCTGATACTCAATACTGACACCGGTTTCCTCAGCGGTTGTCGTTGTTCCTCCGAAATCAGAGTCTGAGCCTTTTCGATGTTTGCCGCTGTTCGTTATACTCGTTTTCGTGAATGATGTTTACTTACCGTTTTACCAGAACCTTTCCCAGAATTCTCCGAAGCATAGTATCGTAACCAGCAGATCTCGGGTACCCCAAGAATCGAACTGTTTCAGTGATCGAACGCCCATCGGGACGACTATCGATAATCGCGACTCTCCGGTTGTACTTTGCACTTCTCCATAACATCTGAGCCATTTTGAGGTTCTGACTCCGTTTACTTGATGCCTGTGGCTTTCAGGAATGTCAATGGCAATCTCCGGCGGAACTATGATATGGTGGGAGATTCAAATTGAAATTCGTTGAGATTTAAGCACCGCACCCTGCACAGCGTTGCACGCCACATGGTGGTACCTCTTGCTCTTATTTGACGATTATGACTAAAGAAACGGAACAACAACGTTCTAACCATACAGAATAATCATTGGAATCCGAAGCAACAATTAGCAGAGATCGCGCCGCTCTTGATTTACAAAAAGGTGCACAAAACAGAAATTTCGGTTTATAACTATTTATATGATTCACCCTCGTGTAGCGGAAAATTCAACTTTATGCGAGGAATCGTTCGGAAATCCCTTAAAATTGCAATGTTCGTATTTACATTAGGCCGCTTTCTCTTTAAAAGACGTATTATTTAATTTAACGTTTTTTCTGCTTGAAAAAGGTAAAATTTCCGTCACACCAAGGTATACCTACAGCAAAAGCAATATTGAAAAATAAGTGTCATGCTGCCATACACCAGGAAAGCTTGTGGTCATAGCAGTCCAGCTAGTTTATGACCGATTCGAATCTGCAGTTAGAATCTAATGATACTATCATATTGAATTCACCAAGGATTCTAGTGTTTTAATCTCTGGTATGAATGTACTACTACCAGTATCATAACTGCTAGTGTCCATTACACAGGCCACACATCTTATGAGCTATTATAGGACATTTAACTGCACGAGCATCCTTATAACTAACTGGGCTATAATGCCGAAATCGTACGTCAGTGGTCTGAGGACCACTCACGTTGATGTCTTAACATTCGGCCACAACATCCAGAACATTTATACTGCCGAGTACGTACATTCTTATATACAGTAACATTGCTTGTTGCCTGTTATGTAGCTCTGCCTAAGTTGTGAGAAAAACGTCAGGTGGCTATACAGCGCTTAAAGGCCTGCGTCGTACAGACCAGTGTAGTATTTTTCGGATGATTTTACTTTAAATATGCATCTACAGACTGTAGGTTGTTGTTACATCATGGACAACTTAATTTTGTGAGTTCTGAGACGTGTCCACTGCAGCTACCAAACATATTTCACTCATGAGTCATTCCTCATCTCTTACTTACCCACTCTGTGACGACATCCGCCTGCTTTGTTTTTTCGCCTGTTGTCCTGGCTGATAACAGGAGTGTGGAAGGACAACACTGACTACTTTAAATAATGTAGCCGACAGGAGTACCGTTGCATTTCACAGATGGTTAACTTTCACTTTTCACAACCCCTCATATACTCATATAATATGGGCAGTGTACTATTGTTTAACTTTCGATAAGTCTCATTAATAAGTTGCAGGCGAACATCTACATACTGCTATAGTAGTTTCCCATTAAACATCTACGAGCAGTAAAAACCTAACCACAAAGTTCAGAGTTCTTGTAGAACAGAAAGGTATATATGGAGCAGACACTGTCCCTTTTTAACACACGGCCTAATTGAGTAACACTTCCTTCACTGTTATGTTCACACATTGTTGTCGTTCTAACCAAAACAGGTCCCTCGTCTGAAACTCAGGCGTGATCTGTCTCGTGACCAAAAAATCGGGTCCTGCTGAAACGACACAATGTTCCAAGTTAAATTTACAGACATTACAATTAGTACTTAACTCATTAAATTAACTGAATACATCGAAAAATTCTGTCTTTTTAAAAGTTTCTTCTACTACAAGAGTTAGGCCGAATAATTTATTTAAATAATTAAATTAACAAATATTGTTACACAAACAATACATTTGACAAAACTGTTAATTACTTTGGAACACGTTTTCGAATAGAGCCAAATAGATCCTTTAAGAATACAATTAGTTGTTTCTCCAAATGTTTATAATTAGTACAGAATTTATACTTGTTTATACGTCAACAGCAGAATTTACGTTACGAAAGAAATATTGATTTCGTCCTATAATGAAATATACTAATAGGAATAGTCAAAATAAATTAGAAAATCAATTGTATACATAAAACTAAGCACAAAATTAGATCTGGTGTTATATTCTTTAAAACTGAGGTCCAGCCTTTCTCTTTTATGAAAATGCAGATTATGCTCACGTATAATAATGGTAATTAGTTAAAAGGTAAAAATTAAATTTTAGGAGGCAGATGGAAAAACAAGAGGTGAAGTAAAAATATCACAGCTTGCTTCGTCACAACTTTGTTGAGCTTACTGAAAAAAGTTAGCATAATAAAATGGAAGACTTATATATGTTGGAGTAGTTCATGGAAAAGTCACGTACTTTAAAGAAAAAAGCATAAAAGATGCTAGTAGCATCAATTATAGAGGGTTGTTTGGAGGCTTATGTAGAGAATGGCAGGAGATATTAAACGAGATTGGGGATGCGCTACTAGGACAATAATAAGTATTCATCACCCAAAAATAACAATCACAAAAACCTTCCAAAAATCAATATCGCTGAACTACTGTCACGATGTCAAACGACGTTGCAAGTTAACACTGAGCTCTTAGCTGGCAGAACACACCACTAATCATAAGGTTGGCTGCCAATGATCGTCTGCTCAGTGAGTCATGTGACTGTTCCAAGCATTGGTGTTGTCTCCTGGAGGCAGATAGCAGAACTCCTGTGTGCTGTTGTGGAACTCCGTGTTCAACATCACTTCACTAGATGGCACTAAGCCCTGCAGCTGACATGCAACTAGGTTTTACACACTCCTACTATAATGAGGTATTCAAGGTTTACAGCTCGTCTTGCTGCTTTGAGTAAGTATACTTGATTCTCAGGTTTTTTTGATTCATGGTGGGTGCTTATAAGAACACCATGTTTATGGCGCAACTGTTGTTTGATTACGACCAAGCCAAATTATTGTTTGTTTTAATGGCTGTCATCCATCCCATATCTAAACATTCATGGTGGTGTCTGATTGTACTATATCGTGTCTCCCAACCACTTTCGCGCAACGACGCTCTGAGCGTGTTTTTTAGGGAACTAGTTTGAACCTGGGACCTGTTGCTGGTAAGGAGACGCCAGACCACACATGACATGTAGAATTCAGAAGAGTTCAGTGAGACTAGCGATGATATAACCAAATACTAAATGATCTCAGCGTCAGCTCCACTGCACTCCCTGTAAAAGAATCTTAATTCTAACTGAATATAGTGGAAAGGGTTCAAGGCTTTCCTATTTTTAGTTAGCTGGTAAAATAAAGTCGAAAAAGCAGTTAAGTTTACCATTGGAAATTTATTCTAATCATAAATCATCGTTTATATATTGCACTATTGATAAAAGGAAATGTTTTAATACAGGATGGTAGAAACCAACAGCGTTCAACAAAAATGTGAACGAATATTCCCTAAATGGGTTTCCAAGTTCTACAATCGATCGAAGGATGACCTATGCCATATCACATCTATAATGTAGGGTTAATTTAAGTTTCACAAAAGAGAAAACTATCAAAATGGTCTACAGTGACCCTCAATTATCTTTAACAACTTATCTAACTTGTCGTAAATTACAGTGGCTGATGTGGCTTCTCAATAACTATATAAAAGAAAAATCATCGCGTTTCAGATCTGTTCTTCAAGTGGCAAATGTGAACACCATGAGTTTTAATTAACGATCACCATTAGTTTTACGAAAAAAAGTGGTGTAACAGATGAGACTTCTGCAGTTCTGAGTGAAGCCTTATGCGCTCAAAAATGTGGCATCGCGTACGTTCATTACCTTGTCGGTGTTTAAGCAGCGTCTGGGCGGCAGCGGCCGGCGCAGCAGCCATCCAGCTCGCCGTCTCGGAACCAACTCTCCTCTAACTTCTCCTTACTACAATTTACCGAAGTTAGTTTAAAAAAACTATCTGGCTATGTTTTCAACTGACCAATCAGGGTCTCAATGTTAACCTTAAGCTCCGCCTACAAAAATTCTGTCTATCCAATGGGAAACGATATACTTTTCGTGGTGGGGCAATGTTTTTAAAGTTTGCAACGTAACAGAGACGCTAAAAAGTCTCACGCTAAAACCTGCAGCTAGTGTGGTCCTTTTAGCGTTATCGTGAGATCTATACTGCTCTTCTGGAGGGCTGTATCTTTTAACATGGGCTGGGGAGTGATCCTAATGTAACAGACACGCGAAAAAGTCTCACGCTAAAACTTGCAGGTGGTAGTGGCCCTTTTTGTGTTATCGTAAGATCTATACTGCTTTTCTGGAGGGCTCTAGCTTTTAACATGGGCTGGGGGTTGTCCTTGACATACCTGAGACGCGAAAAAGCCTGGCGCTATAACGTGCGGGTTGTATAGTTGTACAGGTAGGCTCGCGGCGTGGGTGCCCAGCCCCTCCCCACGGTTCTGCTCTCGGCTTCTGTCCTCGTTTCTCCCCTCGGAACTGCGTCTGCCTCACGGTGGGGAGGTACGACATGCATTTAGGCATTCTTGTATTAGTCTGTGGTATTCCATTTGCTCACTCGTTACTCGTATTACTTTGGTTAATTTAATGTCACGATTTATACGGAGCTATGTGACATACTAGTAGATTTGCTTATTATGTCAGGGTTTTCATGTAAGGTGTTGGATTTGCCTGACAGCTTACATATCACCACCCTTCGAAATTAATTTTTGCACTGAATTTAGGCAATGATGGAATCGTTGTCTAAGTCAGTCAAAAATTTTCTAATTTATCTAAATTTTGTTGCACACTGTTCAGCCACATTATTCTGTTTCATGCTAGTTTGTATTACTAATTTATATTCTTCCACATTACAATTAAAAATGACAAGAGAAGAATATTTTTATACTATTATTAGTTTTTAATTATTTTCTTTCTTTATTTAAGTGTGAAGTTTGTTTTTTAAAAAGTTTGTTATCGAAAGTGAGGAGTCTTTCACATCGATTTTCTTAGAAATATTGTTTATATAAATATAGTAATTAAGTAAAATCTGTTCCTAACACATTTTCTAAATATCATGTGCAAGAAAAAATGTTTTTGTTTCTAGACACACATTTCAACATTGTTACACTAACAAGTAAGAATTATTTCCAAGAATTGCTTTGACAAAGAAATATACATACACAAGTATTGAGATATTATCCTAACAAATTTTACAAATGCTAAAAAAAATTGCTTTGACAAAGAAATATACATACACACGTATTGAGGTATTATCCTAATAAATGGTACAAATGTTAAAGAAAGGGAAAACATCCAACAAGATAATTTTTTATTCTTGGCTTTTTTATAAGGAGAAAATAAGTAAAATATAGTTATTCTTTTATTTTTATGAGAATCAAATAAGTGGCATATTGTTTCTTTATATACTGTCCTTTTCAGAACTAATGACTTATTTTTATCGACAGTCTATTTTTTACTTAAGTCCATAGTCAATGACTGTTATTTTGTAGTTTATTAGCTGTCTGGTGTGCTTTACTTATTTAGTTTTTCACACGTTTCTTTTGCACAATTCCTACATCACATAATTTGATTTCACACGTTCACACAATCCTGTGAATGTTTAAGCAAGAGGTTGGCGAATGTTTTTGCACGAAGGTGATGGACTTGAGCGAGATGGATGTGGGCAAGTATTTCATGTACAGCTTCGTTCGTCGTTTCTTGATGGCTTTGCAAGTGTGTGTTGCTGTTGTGGGGGTCACTTAATGGAATGGAGCTGTGAGTGCAGAATCTCGTGGTTTACTGGCTTTGTATGCGTGAAAGTCATCGTTATGTGTCGCTGAAAGCGGTCGTTTGTCGTTGTAATACTTCGCAGACGACTAGTTTACAATAGGATAGGGATTTGGGAAGGTATGTCGTCTATTCTTCACCCGTCTTCTTTCTTGGTCTCAATCTTGCGAATCTTCAACTTCTGTTCTTCCTGCTTTTTCTCTGCTTCTTACTTGCTTCTTGGTTCTTCTCTGGGGAGGATATGGAAATATTTATTGATAACTAGTCGCTTTGAAGTTCTCCTCCTAGTAACAGTTTGATAAATTGTTTGGGCGTGTCATTTTTACTTTGTGGAAGTTCTTCTTCAGTTTCGTGCATCAGCGTGCTGTTTAATAGCAGTAGTGTGAGTTTTACGCATATTTTTTGCCAGCGGTGGCTTGCCCAAGCGGTCTTCTCGTCGGGCCGTTTTTTCTCGCTCCGCTGAGTCGGGGGCGCCCTGGGGTTTACGAGCGGTGAAAATCCGGTGTCCTGGCGTCCCGTGGCGCCTCTGCAGGGCTGTCACTATGCGGCTTCCTGTTCCATCCCAGCAAGGTTCTACCTAGCGGGCACATTTATTGCCCACTTTCGCTACAAGGGCCGTCTGTTAGTTTCGCCTTTCCCTTCTCTCGACGCTCCTGCTATGTAGGAATCGAGTCTTGCTAATTACGTCCTTTTCTTTCTTGATACATCTCGCGTTGCAACTTGTGGGTCGTTGCATCTCTTCCTTGCGAAGCTAGACAGTCCATCTACCGTTAATAGTCATGGTTCATAATAACACTTTTCTCACGAAATCAGTCACTAACATACCAAAACAGTTCACAGTTTCCACATTGGCAGTTAGTGTTTTAGCACATGTCATATATCGTAGTCAAGAAAATGCGCAATATTAAATTCGCAATTTATGTAGTGCTGCTCAATTCTAAACCGACGACTATACTGTCTGTTCACGAGTGCATTGTCACTGTCAGAGGCATCTTTCTGGAAAAGCAACAGCGTTTGCCTAATGCAACGTCCGTTTAGAATATCCACCATAAAGTCAGATTTCAAGCCGGTCTATCACAAGAGTGTCCGGTATAGGCACACACACTTCATGTGCTACAGTATATAACCAAATGAAAAATATTCTAAGTCATCAGAAACATATCTAAGGAGTACAACGTAGTAAAGAAAGAATAAAATTATACACTCCTGGAAATGGAAAAAGAACACATTGACACCGGTGTGTCAGACCCACCATACTTCCTCCGGACACTGCGAGAGGGCTGTACAAGCAATGATCACACGCACAGCGCAGCGGCCACACCAGGAACCGCGGTGTTGGCCGTCGAATGGCGCTAGCTGCGCAGCATTTGTGCACCGCCGCCGTCAGTGTCAGCCAGTTTGCCGTGGCATACGGAGCTCCATCGCAGTCTTTAACACTGGTAGCATGCCGCGACAGCGTGGACGTGAACCGTGTGTGCAGTTGATGGACTTTGAGCGAGGGCGTATAGTGGGCATGCGGGAGGCCGGGTGGACGTACCGCCGAATTGCTCAACACGTGGGGCGTGAGGTCTCCACAGTACATCGATGTTGTCGCCAGTGGTCGGCGGAAGGTGCACGTGCCCGTCGACCTGGGACCGGACCGCAGCGACGCACGGATGCACGCCAAGACCGTAGGATCCTACGCAGTGCCGTAGGGGACCGCACCGCCACTTCCCAGCAAATTAGGGACATTGTTGCTCCTGGGGTATCGGCGAGGACCATTCGCAACCGTCTCCATGAAGCTGGGCTACGGTCCCGCACAGCGTTAGGCCGTCTTCCGCTCACGCCCCAACATCGTGCAGCCCGCCTCCAGTGGTGTCGCGACAGGCGTGAATTGAGGGACGAATGGAGACGCGTCGTCTTCAGCAATGAGAGCCGCTTCTGCCTTGGTGCCAATGTTGGTCGTATGCGTGTTTGGCGCCGTGCAGGTGAGCGCCACAATCAGGACTGCATACGACCGAGGCACACAGGGCCAACACCCGGCATCATGGTGTGGGGAGCGATCTCCTACACTGGCCGTACACCTCTGGTGATCGTCGAGGGGACACTGAATAGTGCACGGTACATCCAAACCGTCATCGAACCCATCGTTCTACCATTCCTAGACCGGCAAGGGAACTTGCTGTTCCAACAGGACACTGCTCGTCCGCATGTATCCCGTGCCACCCAATGTGCTCTAGAAGGTGTAAATCAACTACCCTGGCCAGCAAGATCTCCGGATCTGTCCCCCATTGAGCATGTTTGGACTGGATGAAGCGTCGTCTCACGCGGTCTGCACGTCCAGCACGAACGCTGGTCCAACTGAGGCGCCAGGTGGAAATGGCATGGCAAGGCATTCCACAGGACTACATCCAGCATCTCTACGATCGTCTCCATGGGAGAATAGCAGCCTGCATTGCTGCGAAAGGTGGATATACACTGTACTAGTGCCGACCTTGTGCATGCTCTGTTGCCTGTGTCTATGTGCCTGTGGTTCTGTCAGTGTGAATGTGATGTATCTGACCCCAGGAATGTGTCAATAAAGTTTCCCCTTCCTGGGACAATGAATTCACGGTGTTCTTATTTCAATTTCCAGGAGTGTATATCGTTATTAGTCATGGCATCACACTCCCCACAATGCCAGTATTGGCTCTTCTACAGAAAAGTATTAGAAATTCTTACATCAAATTTTGTGTGGAAACCCCACCTCTACTGAAAGCTAAGTACATTGAATTTCATGGTAACCTCTCCATTAACAGATTCATATTTCTGTAACTTATCAAGTCCGTTGAAACGAATTCCTCACACCCTTTCTGTTCTCTTCGTAACATTCCATAAAATAAAGATTAATTTATGTAATAAAACGTTACAATGTTACCTTTACAGCAACTTACCTATAAAATATGAATTGTGTAAAGCCTAAAGCAACAATACATAAAAAGTAGAAGTCATTACTCAGCCACACACTACAATAATAATGAAAGAACATGATTATCAAAACGTTTGTAACAGTAAACATCTATCTGCATCATGTAGTCTTCACTTTGTTTCAGTGATTCCAGATTATCAGTGAGTACTGTGAAGCACCCAAACTGGAAATTCTGTAACATCATCACTATCAAAATTAATATTTTCGAAGCACAGTATATAGTAATTAGTTACCCACAAATAACACATGCACTGGTTAACACAACAAGTCAAGCTAAAATACTAGGTCTCTTACTAATCAGTACTACAACATTCACATCTACATCTACAGGATTACTCTGCAATTGACAATTACGTGCCTGGCAGAGGACTCATCTAAACACCTTCAAGCTATTTTTCTACAGTTCCAATCTCAAAGAGCGCGCTAGAAAAACGAACACTTAAATCTTTCTCTGCGAGCTCTGATTTCTCGTATTTTATTATGGTAATCATTTCTCCCTATGTAGGGGTTCGTCAACAAAATATTTTCACACTCTGAGGAGAAATAGGAGACTGAAATTTCATGAGAAGGTCCTGCCGCAGGTAAAATTGCCTTTGTTTTAATAATTGCCACCACAGCTCATTTATCATATCCCTGGAACTTTCCCCGTTATTTCGTGATAATACAAAACGAACTGTCCTTCTATGAACTTTTTAGATGTCCTTCATGAATCCTATCTCATGCGGAATAAATCGCAATCTTTGGTTTGGTATCCCAGAAAGGTTATTTGTGAACTCATTCGAATTTAAGTTATTTGTGTTGTAACCCCTAAGCATATAGCTGGTTTACAGCCTGTTGAATTTTGTGATTTATCCTGGAACTGAAATTCAGCGGATTCGTTTTAGTAATCATATGGATGATTTAGATGCAACTGCCACTTTTTCACAATACAGATAGCTTGTCTAAATCATTCTGCAATTCGACATGATCATCTGATGACTTTATGTGACTGTAAATAACAGCATAACCTGCAAAAAATCTGAGATGGCTGCTCTGATATCTCCTAAATCGTTTATGCACATTAGGACCAACAGAGGGCCTAATACATTTCCTTGGGATACGCCGAACGTTACTTCTGTTTTACTCGATGACATTCCATCAGTTATTACGAACAGTGACCTTCCCGACAAGATATCACGAATCTAGTCACACAACTGAGACGATACTCCATAGGGATGCCATTTAATTAGAAGTCACTTGTGGGGAAGCGGTGTCAAAAGCCTTTTGGATGTCTAAAAATATGGAATCAATTTGACGTCTCCTGTCGATAGCAGTCATTGCTTCTTGAGAATAAAGAACTAATTGTGATATACAAGAACGATATTTCTTAGTCTTTGTTGAGTGTTTGTCAATAAATCGTTGTTTTCGAGGTTATTCATAATGTTCAAGCACAGTTTATGTGCCAGAATTCTTCTGCACGTTGCCTTAGTCTGTAATTTAGCGGATTACTGCTATTTCCTTTGTTGGGTATTGGAATGACATGTGCAACTTTCCAGTCTTTGGGGACGGGTCTTTCCACGAGAGCGCGACTGTATATGATTGCTAAGAGCCATTGCGTCAACGTACTGTGAATGGAATCTGATTGGTACACAATCTGGAGCGGAAGATTTGCCTTTCTTAAGTGTTTTAGGTGCTTCGCTAAACCGATGATATGTGCTTGTAAGTTACTCATGTTGGCAGTTGTTCTAGACTGCAATTTTGGAATATTTACGTTGTTTCCGTTGGTATGCTAGTTTTGGAAAACTGTGTTTAGTAACTGTACTTTAGTGGCACTGTCGTCAGTGACGTCAGCATTGTCATCGCGCAGTAAATGTATGAACTGTGTCTTGCCACTGGTGTACCTCACATACGATCAGACTCTTGTTGTATTTTCTCCTAGCTTTCGAGACATAGTTTCGTTCGGGAAAATGCTTGTAAAATTGAAATAACTAACAACACTCTGAAAGGTATTTATATGAAGCGCTGCCTGATAGTAGACATTAAATCAAATACTCTACACGATCCTTCAGTAACATCACACCAGACCCTAAATCCTATGCAAAGCTAGTTAAGTTCTAGATGGCTCCAACCAAAAATTAAATGAGATAAATTTAATTAAATGAAATGAACTTAAAGTAACCAATGAATTTACTATGCTTTAAATTGTTTGAAAATCCCTCTTCCATCAGTCTTCTACACTGAAGAGCCAATGAAACTATTACACCTGCCGAATATAGTGTAGGGACCCAACGAGCATGCCGTAACCCGACGTGGCATGGATTCGACTAACATCGGAAGCAGTGCTGGAGAGAACGGACACCACGGAATTGCCCAAGTCCGTCGAAGTGCACAATGGACATGAATGGATGCAGGTGATCAGACAGGATGCTTCTGTACGTGTCATCTGTCACAGTCGTATCAAGACGTATCAGGCGTCCCATATCACTCCAACTGCACACGACCCACACCACTACAGAGCATCCACCAGCTTGAAGAGTCCCCTGCTGACATGCAGGGTCCATGGATTCATGAGGTTGTATCCACGCCCGTACACGCACATTCGCTCGATATAATTTGAAGCGAGACTCGACTGACAAGGCATCACGTTTCCATTCATCAACACCCCAATGCCAATGTTGATGGGACCAGGCGACGCGTAAGGCTTTGTGTTGTGCAGTCATCAAGGATACAAGAGTCGGTGTTCTGCTCTGAAAGCCCATATCGATGATGTTTCATTGAATGATTCGCACGCTGACTCTTGTTAATAGCCCAGCGTTGAAACCTGCAGAAATTTGCGAAAGAGTTGCACTTCTGTCAATCTGAACGATTCTCTTCAGTCGTTGTTGGTTCCGTTCCTATAGGTTTTTCTTCCGGCTGCAGCGATGTTGGAGATTTGATGTTTTACCGCATTCCTGATATTCACGGTATGCTCGTCAAATGGTCGTACGGGAAAATCCCTACTTCATCGCTACCTCAGGGATATTGTGTCCCATCACTTGTCCGCCTACTATAACGCCACGTTCAAACTCACTTAAATTTTGATAACGTGCCACTGTAGCATCAGCATGCGATCTAACAACTGCGCCAGATACTTGCTGTCTTATATAGCCACTGCCGACCGCAGCGCCGTGTTCTGCATGTTTACATATCTCTTTATTTGAATACGCATGCCTATACCAGTTTGTTTGGCACTTCCGTGCACGACAACTGCGAAGTTCCAGATTTGCTTCTCTTTATGAGTAGGCGACTTTCGAAATGGTTCAAGTGGCTCTGACCACTATGGGACTGAACTTCTGAGGTCATCAGTCCCCTAGAACGTAGAACTACTTAAACCTAACTAACGTAAGAACATAACACACATCCATGTCCTAGGCAGGATTCGAACCTGCGATCGTCGCGGTCGCGCGGTTCCAGACTGTAGCGCCTAGAGCCGCTCACACGACTTTCTAAGTTGAACAAAGAAAATACTATATCAGCACCAATATTCTACACAGAAAACACACTTCCAAAGGACAAGCATCCAATTCCAGAAAATCGGGTCACATGCCAAAATACACAATGATTAAGAATGAAAATTAGCAATGCAGGACTCAGTTCAAAAGACACAGTACAACACTTCAACACACGGTAAGAAAAATGTTTATCAGTTTAACACTAAAACAAGTTAGTGAGAAAAGTAAATTATTTCACTCTGCAACAGTCGTAAACATTCTGATGCTTAACATCTGCCAATCTTCTATCTGAAAAAATATACCACTCCAAATTTAAACTTAAATAACAAAATGCTGATTATACTTTAAATTCGAGAAATTTTTCACCAGTTTCGACAGTCTCTTGTTTCAGTATGCAGAATAGTGCAAGAAGTAATCATTAGCAACCGCCATTCGTGTTAAGACCACAAACAGCAAAAATTTTCTTTCCATATTGTCCTTACTTATCACATAAGCATGACAAAGTACTCTTTACTATTCTCTCTTACAGTGAGTTATGTCAAGAATGAAGTGAAGATACTCTTTTGAGCCACGCCAAGTATGCACTCATTACTGATCAATTAAGTGCTTAAAGAAGGAGAGAAAATAACGTGTATCATATGCTTTAACGCAAATAATCCTGTGTTCTCAGCATAAGCAACGATATTCTGTAATAAAATGTATGCCAAACTCATAACTGTTTCATAGAAGAAAATTTTCAACAAATAGGTGAAAAGATTTCTGAAAATTAACAAAAATACCCATTCGATAGGTAAATTATATTCGTTAGACAACTCTGGAAACTGTCACACAGGAAATAATATTATGACGTAACTTGAAACCAAGAGCAACGCTCAGTGTTGGGAAGAAATGACCTGAGGTCACATGGTCAACAACGGACGATGACGTCAGCTGTCTCAAAACTTTGTACCCGAAAAACTTTGATGTTGCCTTGATGTGACGTTAAGTGATGGCCAGTGTGCGTGCTATTATTTGAAGTGGAATACTTTAACATGACATGACATGATGGGAAGTGTAACTTGGCCTTAAGAGGTGAGTGAAATAAGATATTTGGAAGTTGACAAATTATAAGACAACTTTCAAACACAATGTGAATGGTCGACCTAAGTTGAAACAGTGTTAATGACTGTGGAATCAAGTGATTGCCAGATCTCATTAAGTGGCCCCTAAACTATCAATAAAAATGAGCAGCAATATTGTGGAACATATCAACAGCTGGTTCGAGAAAATGAATCGATGTGGCACAGTTGGGTGTCAAATCCCAGATGTGCAAACATGGCAAATACTGATTCCAGCTTTTATATGGCTCTTGCGCTAGTTTTGCACTCATGCAAGAAAAGAGAGAGCGTAAAAGAATAAAGGAGTGATACAATAAGTGAGGAGAATTGACACATGCAAACGTCCTAAGTGACTTGACAATAAGCGAGCCAATTGAGCATCGGAAATTTCTGAGGATGGACGCTCGCTCATTAGATATACTGTTTCACGTGATTACATCTATAATTCTGATTATATATGGTTCGTATTTATTTATTTACATCCAGTTTTGAAAACAAGAAGTACACATAATTTTACTTAAATTGCCTTAAAACATTTTTTGCCCTTGCATAAAGCTCAAGCCACCAACACACCAAAGTGGTGGTTCCAGTAGCTCGGCACCACCAGCCTCGCTTTTCGATGCACTTGTAATTCTTTTGAGCTCTTTCCTATAATTTTTTAACAATAAATTTAATTTCTTTACTAAATGAAGCTTATGAGCTCCCAGGTAAGTTTCCCTATATTTCGACAACAAGTGATACAATTTCTCCATTTTCTCATGGTGACTGTTATATTCGTTCCATTTATGTTGAGATTTGGTGAACAAAAGATTTGTTATGTGTATTGGCAGTGAGTTAATGTGTATGGACATTTTCACCTATTATATGTGTTATTAGCTATCTATGCTAGATTTTGCGTTGTATGCTTTTGTGTGTTTGCCTTTGCAAACTGCTAGGAGCAAATTAAATATAATAAATAAAATCTATTTTCATGGACAGTATTTCTCTGCCTATATTATTTTACTGTACAGATATAAAATTCAATTGGTTATGGTTCTAGGAAGACCGAATTGAATAAGTTTCACCAGTAAATTGTGGTATACTTAATATTACTTGTGAGAAGTCTATAACTTACAGTACTTGTATTGCAACTGCGCAAAGAACTTCTGCCCAAATGAGGCAGATTGAGAAGTTCATGGGTCGAGATAATTATGCAGCTTCGAAGTGTGTAGTATGAGCTTATCTTCACTTGGACGATCTTTCGGATGTCATTGATGGAACCTTGAATTTCATAGATTCAGGTTTCCACAACGAAGATCGTAAGGCAAAATCCAAATTAATTCTTCTAGCCGGATTATGTTAATTACCTTCACACAGAAAAAGCCAGTACGGCGAAGGAAGTATGGGACAATCTAAGAAGAGCGTTTGAAGAAGGAAGTTTGATTACGAAAATGAATTTGCAAAGAGAGCTTATCATCATACGTCTAGACGAATGTAAAAATGTTGATGAATATGTGAACAAAATCTTCTTCCACTTTGAATAGTTTAAGAAATATTGGATTAGACATCGCTAATAAATGGATTGGTACCTTGTTACTAGTGGAACTACCTCTAAGTTCTCCTACCTAATAATGGGCCTCGAGAATTTAGGTAAACCAATTACAGGCGACAGCGCAAAAGTCAAGATATTAAGAATATATAAAAATGTTCTATCCAGGACATAGGAATGGCTTTGTATCGAAAATACAAATAGAAGAAACCTGTTCGATGTTATAAATGCCAAGGAAAAAGAAGTACATAAGAAAAAGTCTTGTTTCAAACGGAACACAAAGGAAAGCAAACAGTAAAGGCAAGGCACTGCATATTATTCTTGGCAAAATTTGGAGTAAGACTTCAGGTTAGTTCCTTGATTCTACAGTGTCTATAATATAATCAAAGGCCAATGAGTTTTGTACGATATTTCACCTAGAACATACATTGTTCGCCTAACAGTAGATGGTTCTCCATTACAATGTTAATGGGAAACAAAGATAAACTTTAATTTAAATGCTAATGCAGAATCACTCGGCATTGCAGCTCATAATGTACATTATATTAAGAGTGCTGCTAATGATTTTTCCTTCAGTTAGCGAAATAGTGAATAAGGGCTACAAGATTAGTTTTCTATTTTAATTTAATTGATCAGAAGGGCCAGTGTGAGACCCACAGATACAAAAGAAAAAGTTATTTATGAATTAGATATTCCTTAAGTTTGAAATAGTTATCCTCTACATTTCGCAAAAGGTTTTTTATGTCATAAAGGACTGGACATCATACTAGGAGAAGTACAGCCTTGTTAAAACACACGGCAACAGGGTTAAAGGAATATAAGCGTAGTAACTTGCGTTGTGAAATTTGTTTACAATGATATCAAGCCAGATTATCGTTTAAAACAAGTAAAAATAGATGTACTGAGCTTTCACAGCTGTTACGCACAGACGTTTGGGCCCATGGAAAAGGAATCTATCAGAGCACTTGTTGTTTCCTTACCTTGATTGCTAATTTTTCGAGATATACCCACGTTTATTTCCCTGGAACCACGGACAAAGTGAGCGAGATATTTGCCACTTTCGCGTCATGGCTGAAAGAAGAAGTGGTAAGAATATAAAAGTTATCAGGTATGAAAGTTGTACCGAATGGGTCAATAAACAGTTTAGACAACGACTGAGTGAACTTGGAATCAGAAATCAAACAGCAGCTTGCTTCAGTTCTGACCAAAACGCAGTAGCAGAACATGCTAAAAGAAAAATGCAATGAGCATGTTTAAAGGATTACTCATATGTTATTGACCAGAAGTAGAATGAAGTGAAGAGAATCTGGATAGTAAATCGCCTACTAAAGATTTACCAAAAAAGACCACATATGAAATTTGGACTTGAAAGAAGCCAGATCATGACCATCTAAGAATATTTAATTGTAAGGCCATGGTACAAGTTTCCAAACTACTTAAAAAAGGGGGCTATATATCTGAAAATCATATTTATTGGAAATTGTGAAGATTTCCAAGGTTACTGAATCGTAAAGCCTGATTCAAAAACGGGACTAACTAGCAGAGAGGTAATATTTTTATAATTGGTGAGAATGAAACGTAGAGTGAAAAAGTATGTGCACATATTAATCTGAATAAGATGTCCAAGAGCGGTCAAAAGCACCAGAAAATTTTGGATTTAAAGTACATGAAAGAGCTGTTCAGGTACAATTAAATATGTTGACTGAAGATGAAAAGGATAATGAGAACCAGGAAACCCCAGCAACAATGGACGTAAATTTGTGGCGTTCATCGTGTAGAATATAATCTAAATTGTATCCAGAATATAAAATTTGTGTGGATGCTCAAATATTCAACAGTAACCTCTTACAGTTTATTGTTTATAGTTCATTGGAAGAAAGCTACAGAAAAGGAATTAGAGTCTTTTTCTACTCCGGCCGGTGTGGCCGAGCGGATCTAGGCGCTTCAGTCTAGAACAGCGCGACCGCTACGGTCACAGGTTCGAATCCTGCCTCGGGCATGGATGTGTGTGATGCCCTTAGGTTATTTAGGTTTAAGTAGTTATAAGTTCCAGGGGACTGATGACCTCCTATAGTGCGCAGAGCCATTGAACCATTTTCTTTATCTACGAATTATATTTACGAGTGCACCACAACTTAACTATGGAGCACGTGATCCGATCGCGTAACGGCGATGAAACAATGGATGCGTGAACAGACAAAACAGATAACCGTATTCCCACCCACTGTGTGCCGTATACTTTGTTCAAATGGCTCTGAGAGCTATGGGACTCAGCTGCTGAGGTCATAAGTCCCCTAGAACTTAGAACTACTTAAACCTAACTAACCTAAGGACAACACACACATCCATGCCCGAGGCAGGATTCGAACCTGCGACCTTAGCGGTCGCACGGTTCCAGACTGTAGCGCCAGAAGCGCTCGGCCACAGCGGCCGGCGTGTACTTTGTGGTCGCGACGTAACGATACGGGTGGTGCTGTCTAAAAGATCCAGATCGCGTTGTGGGGAACTCAGTTTAAGCTCGACACTTTGGTCCGGAGCTTCACGCTTTGGTTTCCGGCAAACAGAATTATACACATGGATACAAGTCTATATTGGTCCGTTGCTCAGCTCACACTGGCCTCCAGACTGCTGAGCAGTATTCAAGCAGTGGGCCAACATGCGTACTGTAACCAACTTCCTTTGTCTTCGGATTGCATTTTATTAGGATTCTTCCAATGAATCTCAGTCTGGCATCTGCTTTACCGACGATCAACTTTATATGATCAAAGGAGTACAATGCGTAGTACTCCGAAACGATGTAGTGTTCATGATTGTTGTGAACACATAAAACATTTGTTCAACAGGAAGTGTTGAATGTTCTAGCTCGAAATATGTGTTATGTGTGTCAGCATTGAGTTGACATGTATAGACCTCCTGGGCAAATGTATGTAGTTTTGGTATATATGCTAGATGTTATGTGTTCCATTCTTGTTGTAGTATGTCTTTGTAAATTATGGGTAATACATCAAATATATTAAAAAATATGTTCCTAAATAGCGTTTGTCCTTCAATATTATTTTACTGTGTAAATGTGCAATGCAACAATTAAGTACTTTGTGAGACTGGAAACCACTAAATATTTTCAATAATAAATGTCCGTTCCTCTATTTCGAACCCATTTCCATTTCACAACACATCAAAATGCACAAAATAAGTTCCGTAACAGACTGCTTTGACAGGCATTCAATATTAGCCAGCGCCATTAGCATGAGACATTTTACTTAAAATCTAATTTCAGTAGATCCGTCACAGTGCCGTATAATATATTACACAACTTTCAATCTTACCTACAGACAACCAATAACATTGGGCAATATGAAATATTGAGTCATTATCTGACATTTAGTTCCCACAAGTATACCGTGAAAATGTTGTTGAATAATATGTATGCGTGCACCCAGAAATGTTCTCATTACGTAAAATACACTAATATGCACAACCCTTAAATTTAACATATGTTGTAAACTAACTAACCTCAAACACATGTACACCAGCTGTCAGATTTGAATATTGCGAGGGCTACAGTTCTCGACCGGTCAGAACAAAATACACTTATATTAGGTGTGTCAGCACACAGCGTAATGGATTTGTAAATATCTTCATTTCATTATTTATGTATTACGTCAGGAACATGACGCTATACAACGTGGTTAATCCACTGAATGAATGAGAGCTAGTATGACTACTAAATTACTAAATAGTAAAAAATTTTAGTGTGAGAAATGGAGCGAACAGTACATTTAAAAATTAAATGAAATCAGTCCTGGTCGCGTTTCCAGATTTTTCATTTGCTAGCAATAGGTTTCGGCTCGATCATCGAACCATCTTCAGGCCTTTTCTGCCGTTATGGCTGCTGGTGACCGTAGACGGAGCGAGATCCGTGTAATTACGGTTCTTTAGCATTTCATACCGATCGCTATACTCCATCCACAAATTGCTTTCTAAAATTTTGAAAACATTGTTATAAACTGACCAAATATTATGACTGGAGCAAATTTTGTTTTAACGGCAAACCAGATTGACAAAATATTATGACCGGAGCAAATTCTGTTTTAAAGAGAAACCAGAAACCGTACTGTATTCAAACTTCGTGGCAGATTAGAACTGTGAAGCGGACCGAGACTCGAACTCGGGACCTTTGCCTTTTGCAATGTAGGAGGCGAGGTACTGGCAGAAGTAAAGCTGTGAAGACGGGGCTTGCGTCGATCTTGGATAGATCAGTTGGTAGAGCACTTGCCCGCGAAAGGCAAAGTTCTCGAATTCGAGTCTCGGTCCTGCACACAGTTTTTATGTGCCAGGAAGTTTCATATCAGCGCACACTCCGCTGCAGAGTGAAAAGTTCATACCGTCTACACTATTTATCCAGCTAAGAGCCTTATTAACGTAGCAGCCTTTTTCAAAAATCCTCACTGTGACTGCAGCTCACACGGCTACAGCATTCCAAGATAGTATGGCGAGTCTGGTATTAGACGATAATGTGCTGAAAATGTTTTTGGGTCCGTTATACATCTGAGGTAGCGACAGGACTCCGATACTGACGCAGTTGTCGGCGTGAGCTTGATGCAGAGGAATGCATAATTTGAAACATGCGGTCATATGGTCGTATATTCTTTCGCTCAGTGGATCTTGTGATACAATTTCAATACAGTGACTTACACGACACAGTTTTAGATTTACTCATGTAAAAGTACAGTCTTCGAAAAACTCAAACGAGGTACCATGCACACATATTGTTCCACCAGTGACCTAACTATTTGTGCCCAAAAACTGTCTCAGTTTATTCAAGAAAAAAAGTGTGACACACAGTTCACATTATATTACTCGCTCTCTTTCTGCAGTTCCCATCAATACGCACACGTATTAATTTAAATGATTTATCCGTGAGTTAACGCACGAAAACCAACGCACCAGCCATTCCACATGTCTGCAGTCCGCTTTCTCATGTTACTCACGGTCCTACAACTCGACTGTTCACCATGTACTGAGAGTATACTGAAAAAATGTCTAACGAACATACGTCCGAATGTGCATGGTTTCCAACCTAGAGATCATTTATTCAATCATACTTTGATACAGAGACTGCGGTCTAATACGCACTGAAATACCATGCAGCCACACTTACAGTATGCATGCTTTTCTCCTATAGGATGGTACAGTTCCTCAGATGTCATGCCCTAGAGCCCTCTCCTGCCATAGTAACTGGTAACGTTGTGTCCGATTCACTTCTCTATGTGATTCATGTTGAAGTAGGTGTGATGCAGTGTTGTACACAATGGTTCCGACATAGTGTTCACTTGGGGAAAGACAAATGGCAAAGGGGGGTGGGGGAGCAGCAAGATTGCATCAGGAGAGCTATCCTCACCGACAGTAGCCACAGCATTCAATATTTGCAACAGTGTATCGCCATCTGTCTGATACATGGTCGTTTCAGGAAACAGGAAACCATGAAGAACGTACCCGAACTGTTCGAACACCAGACTTGGAAGAATATATGATTAACACATCAGGAAGGCGACCGTACCATTCGGTATGCCCGCCATCAAAGGGTAAGAGAGGCGACCGTGTGGAACTTTCTCTATATCATTTCTTACTACCCTCATCACTTCAGACGTGTGCAGGGTGTTCTAGAGACAGACTTCCCACATCGGGAGCAGTTTCGTCACTGGTTTCTTCACCAGGCAACCACGATTCTGGGATTTGTGTCTTCTGTCCTATTCACAGCTTAGACCACATTTACGAGGAGTTGTATGTTCAACTTTCTTATCAGTGATGTGTGCTATAATATGCAGAACCCCATGGTACGATATGCGGAATAATTGACCATCGTCTTTTAGCACCTGTCTTCCTTCAGCGTCGCCTAACGGGCCGGAACTATCGGCGTTTCTTGCGGGTGATTTTGCCTCCCTTACTGGAAGAAGTGCCATTGATGATTCGAAGGGTTACGTGGGGGCTACATGATTCTTCTCCATCCTACTGGACGCATCATAATAGTGTCTTGCCACGTCGGTGGACCGGACGAGGGTGACCAGTTGCATGGCCTCACGTTCATCGGATCTCAACCGGTGTAGTTTCTGGTTATGGAGCCACCTCAAAAGTATCCTGTACACAGAATCATTCCACATATGCAGACAAGGAAGGAGGATATTCATGCTGCCTTTGACACTGTTCAGATGCAGCCTGGCCCACGTGAACGGGTGAGACAGAGCATGCTACGGCGCGTACATACATGTCTTGAGGCACTCGAAAATCATTTTCAACACGGATTGTAGCTATGGTTGCACGGTGCAGCGTGCATTAGAGCGCAGTCTTTATAACAGTGTATGATTGAATACCCGGAAATCATGACTTTCCGGACATAAGTTCATTACACCTTTACTGTTCCGTATCCTCTCATCGATCAATCCATAGAGTTTGTACACAGGGGAAAAAAATCACCCTGTGTTGTATAAAATGGGCAGTTCTGCTGCATAGATAATTATAAACAGAAACAATGAAAAATTAGTGATCAGGTACAACTATTATCTCAACGCCTGACGTTTACTACTAAACACAATGAATAAAACAAAACAATAAAGGAAAAAATTAATTAGGTAGGCTCCCTAGAGCTATACCGTTAATTTTTTAAATTGTTTTGTTTTTCTACTAAGATGACATGTCTGACACGGTCTGTAAAAGCTCTATGTATGAATAAACAACTAATTAACAGTGCCTCGATAGATAAAGTCTGAAGCATTGAACATACTGTAGAACATCCTTATTTTGCGAATTTTGTCTTGATAAAATGCTACTTTCGATATCTTAAACCATTATTCAAATATAATATTTGTATGTTTAGTGATTTTTCATCGTAATCTTATATTTGCCTTTTTATTTTTTTAGATCTTATGTAGTCAGTATGTGCATTCCTGAACCGAGTTCCGGAAGACCAGAAGGATAATTTCTTAGATGATTTGCTACAGCGTATGGAGAAACTGAATGGATTATCAAAGGACGTTGGAAGCAGTGAAGAGCCGAAATACGGCTTCCACTTTAACATAATGGAGGCTATGGCCAGAAAACTGTAACTGGGAGTTTTGCACCACCGCTTGAACAGGAAACAATATTTAATAACGGAAACGACAAACAACACAGAGCACAAACAGAATGCCCCGGCTAGTCTGTTGTTAACAGAGAATTAAAGTATAGACATTTATATATAATTATCTTCCCGTTATCTATCTGTTTGGAAAAGCCTATCAGTTTTAACTGGAACTATAAGAGTATCCTGATCTGTACAGTTTTGACGATACTCCTGTCAAAGATATCCCAACTGTGCTAGTGTTCAGTTTTTAATTACCAGGATATCAACATGGTGCTCCCTTGCTCCATTAATTCCTTGGCTTCTTTCTCACTTGAACATCAGGGGCATAAATTATTCGTTTCGCACCTCTGTCGAAATGAAGAACTACTAATGGATTGCTGCTATAGTATAAACACCAACAGAAGTGTAAGCAGAAAGCTTGCCAATCGAACGGAGTGAAGTAACCGAACAGAGAAACTACTAAAGGTTCGCACCTTTAGTCGTTCTTCATGTCGACAAGGGTGGCGAAAGGAAATATATTGTTAAGAAGAGTTGTAATTTATACCTTCATTTGTATTCACTGAGAGATGCAGCTCAGATTATTACGAAAGGGGTTACTATTGCATAATTTATTCTCATGGCTAATTTTGTGAACCCTGCAATACCAACAATGTCACAAGCAGAAAGTTTACCCCGCAAATAGTGTGAACTAATAGGGCGTGCTGAAAACTAATGTCTCTGATTTTATATATGAAAACTCTTACAACTTTTTAAATAATCCAAAACTTATGAAGATTATGCATCTTCATTTCTCATGCGTACATATTTATTTCTGAACGTAGGAATCCTGGCGAATAACACATTTCTTCCAACGAAGGACATGTTTCTTAACATCGTCACTGCAGAATGTTTGACTTAGTTGACAGAGCCACGCCCTCACCTCTGGTGGCACCGCTTCATCCCTATCAAATTGAAGTCCTCAAAGGTGTTCTTTAAGGTTTTGAAACAGCTGAAAATTGGATGGAGCCAAGTCGACATTGTATCGAGGATGGTCGATGACGGTGAACAAAAGACGTCGTATTCTTGCAGATGTCGCAACGCTCGTGTGTGGTCTGGCATTGTCGTGCTGAAGGACAGGGTCTTGGAATTCGCGCTTTCAGGTTTCTGAGTGTCTCGCTGCAGCCGCTGCATACTATACTTAGGAGCCCTCTAGCGGCAGAGGGATGCAACTTGCATCAGCAATGTGGAAATGTCTACCGGCTAATATCAGTGTCACGTAAGAACCGATATTGAAAACAAAATAAAAGATAATTCAGTGGCATTACTTTTTAACGCGCCCTCGTAATCGAAAGGTAAGGGCCGATCAGAAAAGCAATCTTCAGCGATGCTGTTTGTTGCCCAATATTTGATATCTATGCATATCTAAATGTTTTCACAGTGGGCAGTAGTGGCATGAATTTATTTAGGTTTGTGAAGAAAGTCCCACTAGAAAACTTAAGGTGCTTACAATTCTAAGCAGAATAAGCTGGAGAAGTGTCACAAAGGATAATGATGTCAAACCTACACTACCAATTGCACTACCAGTTGAGATTTCCAAGCACCCTTGGTGGTGGTGGTGGTGGTTAGTGTTTAACGTCCCGTCGACAACGAGGTCGTTAGAGACGGAGCACAAGCTTGGGTTAGGGAAGGATTGGGAAGGAAATCGGCTGTGCCCTTTCAAAGGAACCATCGCGGCATTTGCCTGAAACGATTTATCGAAATGACGGAAAACCTAAATCAGGATGGCCGGAGACGGGATTGAACTGTCATCCTCCAGAATGCGAGTCCAGTTTGCTAACCACAGCGCCACCTCGCTCGGTAGCACTCCTGAAAGAAAGGATACTGCGGAGACATGTCTTAGCAACAGCCTAGGGAATGTTTCCAGAATGATATTTTCAATCTGCAGAAACAAGTTTTTATAAAATGGATTAATGCGTTTAAATGATCTTTATCAAACACCGAAGTCTTCCTGAACGTGGAGAGTCTACATCTACATCTACATGGATACTCTGTAAATCGCATTTAAGTGTGTGGCAGAGGGTTCATCGAACCACTGTCATAATTCTCTATTATACCAATCTCGTACAGCGCGTGGAAAGAGCGAACATCTATATCTCTCCATACGAGCTCTGATTTCCCTTATTTTATCATGGTGTTCGTTTCTCAATATCTAGGTTTTTTATGTAGTCCGTCAGTTACATTTTCCCAATAACCTGCCAATAAAACGCAGTCTTTGGTTAGTCTTCCCCATAACGTTTCTATGTGTTCTTTCCAATTTAAATTGTTTGTAATTGTAAAACCTAGGTACTTAGTTGAATTTAGTGCATTTAGATTTGACTGATTTATCGTGTAATCAAAGTTTAATTAATTCCTTTTAGCACTCATGAGCATAACCTCACACTTTTCGTTATTTAGGGTGAATTGTCAATTTATGCACAATTGAGATATGTTTTCTAAATCGTTTTGCATTTTTTTTTTTTTTGACCCTCTGATGAGTTTGCTAGTCGATAAACGACAGCGTCATTTGCAATATTCATTTAAGGTATCTGCCATCGATTCTGTATCGCGTAGCCGTGGTTTTCCTCTTTGGTTACTTTTCGGCTATTTAAGCACACGACGCTGTGGGGAGAGAGGACATTCCCTCCAGTTGGCTGATGACACCGCCTTCCTAGCCACTTATCCTATTTCCATCTCCATGATCTCTACCTCACCATTTATGGCCGTCCTAGCCATCTCACTCCTACCCTCAAGTACCTTGGCTTCACCCTCGACCGCCACCTGACATGGACTCCCTATCTCCCAACCATCCAACACAAAGCTCACAACAGACTCTGCCTCCCGAAACTGCTGTCCGGCTGGACATGGGTTCTGCATCCATCCACCATCCTTCACTCCTACAAATCCTTCATCCACCCCATCCTCTGTTACGCCAGCGTGGTTTGGATTTCCGCCCCTCCCAGGTTCTATAAATACATCCAAATCCTCGAACACAGTGGGCTCCACCTTGCCTTCTGCATCTCCATTCCGTCCCCCATGCACATCCTCTACGACCTCATCCCCTTCCCCCACATTCTCCTTTTCCTTGAACACATGTGCACACTATATTTTGTCCACCACATTGATCCCCCTCACCCCCTCATGTCTCCCTTTCTCTCCATCCCTATCCCGTTGCTGTGCCTTTACCGCTGTGTCCCAACATCTGTCCATCTCCAAACCCTCCGCCTCCTTTCCCAATGCAACTTCAAACATCTACCCCTCCCAGATGATGAGTGTCGCCCTGACATGTACCCTTCCTACCAACTCGAACCCCATCTTCCTCCTGCCTCCCCTTCAGGGCTCCCTCTTCTTCCCCTCCCTTCTTTTGTCTTTCCCCTCCTACTCCCACTCCCTCTCTTGTGCTCCACTTCAGTGTCTCTGCACTCCCTCCTGCCTTTTCTTCCCTCTTCATCTCCTGCCCCACCAGTTTCCTGCCTCTTGGTGTAGCCGCTGACACCCCTACACTTTTCATCCCGCCCCTCCCCTGCTGCCTCTTGCTCTCCCCTCCTTTTCCATGCTCTCTGGCCTCTCCCTCGACAGGTCCCACCTGTAAGTTTTATTCTTCATCGTATGTGCTCCAAGTGGATTTAAGGTGTGTTGTTCTGGAGTGTTTTTAACACTGTGGCTGACTTTTAACCTGTGATTTTGCCTTCAGTGTCTTCATACTGTTTTGAGAATCGTCAACTGTGTTTTTTAACTTTATGTCGACTTTTTTAATTGTCCCCCATGAACGTCTCCATGTCAGTGTATTGTTACCTCCAGTATCTCCTCTTACTCTGTCTTATGTCCCCCTTTTTTATCACCTTATATGTAACATTTAACTCTCGTATTATTGTCATGACACTCGACTGAAAAGCGGCGGATTGTGCCGCTTGCAGCCCTCCCCTGCCCATATCGCGCAGGGGAATGAATTCACAATAAAGGAAACAATTCTCTGCCTGTTTCTGTCACGTGGTCAGTGGGTCTGCGGATGCAGACTTGCTTGCGGTCAGCGTGTGTGTATTGCGTCTTGTGAGAGGGCGATGTTCTCGTCTGTGCTACTAAACGATGTGAAGATGTGAAAGTGCCTTTCGTATACATCAGGCTGCAACCAGATACGCTAAAGAATGAAATGGAGGGAATTACTCTGATTCTTAGGGTTCTGCTGTATACATGTTTATTGAGTTTCGTGCTGTTTGCAGTTAAGGCATCTTATAGTGTTTGGACTCCCTTGTAGTCTGTTTCGTATTGACCACTGGTGAACAACGTATTGAACAGTGGTTACCTGTCTGAATGAGGTTTTCCTGTTTTGGTTTTATGTTGGTGTTTCCGTGGTATAATCAGCGGTGTTCGTCCTCTGTTGTAGCTGATCTTTTAACTGGGGGACGACGAGTTGATGGCTGCCAGTTTGTATTGTAACCGATAGCGCGGTCGGGGTGTTTGCCAGTAGACACCAGTTCTTCAGTGAATCTAAGTTGAGTATTTCATTATTTGTTCCTGGTGACGCCGAGGCGTCCGTCTTTCCTTCTTCACCTTTCCTTTCAGCATTCATTCAGGCTCGATCTGAGTTGTAGTTTCCACAAACCCCTGATAGGGTTCTGAAATTATTTGTTTGGGATAGGCTTTGACGCCTGTAGACATTTTGTCTGTTTAGTAATGTTTCAATTCCTAGGGTAATTATGTATATTATTCTGGGGTAACAGCAGTCTGCTGTTGCCATGCAATTGTTAAATAAAATATGTTGGGAATTATAAGCCTGTGTGTGTGTTCCATTGATAATTAATGCTTGTCTTTATTGGGTTGAAGTATCCTTGAGCATGTGTCCCACGTCACAATGACGTTGATGGTAGAAAAAAAATTCAAGATGGCGTTGGTGGAAAACTAAAAATTAGAAGATGTGAAACTAAACCAGTTGTGCCATTGGGCAATTAAAAACAATAAAATTAGAAAAACTAAAAAATCCAAAAACGTTGGTAGTATACCAGTTACACCTTGAAAGCCTGCTGACTCTACAGTCCAGGACGGCGCTATGCTCAAAAGTATCTGAACGAAATCGTTTTTGTGGCGCATTCAAAGGCACTCGATTATACAACCCAATATGATTTTTGATTATGTTAAATTTTCACTGTTCTTGGAGAACATTTTCGTACTGATTTCGGATCTGTTATTAATTTTTTTGTATCGTGTACACCTTTTTCACAAGCGAAGTAACTCATTTTTCATTTAGATTTATGTTTCACCAGAAGAAATTTTGTTGCAAGTAAGGACAATTTTATTTTAATAACATGGAGTAGCTGGCTACACTTGCATCTGACTGTTACGGGAGCATTAATTGATTGTGGATATGCTACAGTGTCGTGAGACTACATTTGTAAGATGTACTTTTCCAGTTTCTTAGAAATGAGTTTCAACATGTGTTTGCATAACAGATACGTATTCTATTATGTCTGTGTTAAGTATGTAATTGATAAGAAAAGACTGGTCATTAATAGTTTTGTGAAAAATGTCTGCTAAACAAACTTTTTTCGTATAAGACTTGCCAATCAAGACAAAAGCTGAGCACAACACAAGATGCACCGTACATATGTTGAGGGACTGAGATTGTGGAATAATTTGAAGAGGAAATCAGTGCTTTTTGCAATTCGCAAGGTGTAGAGAGAGCTGCAAAAACATATATATCGTTATTGTTGTTGTTGTATGGTTATTGTTGGACACAAAAAGAAAGAAGGATATAAAATATCCTAACATTTCTTCGCCCTCACGACCAGTTATGCATTGTGAATCTCTCCCTGTTCCAAACCCACATACGATTCTTAAGAATTTGCGAGAGGAGATCACCTCCAGAAATGAATGCGATGATGGTGATGATTACGAGTTAGAAAAAGATTATGTATCATAATTATTTAGTTAAAACGATCTAACCGATTTAACACGTGACTTGACTCCGACAAGAGATCTTGGCAAACTGTACTGGCTTAGACTGGAACCCAAACACCTCTTACCTGGAGACTCATTCTCTTTGTACGGGAACAGAGAAACAGAATGAGTGAAATTATTTATAGAAGAACATATGGCTCTTTGTTGTGACACTGAACGCTTATGATCCAAATCAGTAGAGTTTATTTATAGTCTTGTCAGGAAATTTGTTTATCTCAATACCAGTTGCACACACAGTGTACCATAAGGAGATGTACTGTTCCGTATGCGGCACTATTGCCAAGGTTTGCATTAGAAGCCCAAGGCCATAGGGTACCTATACTGCCTACTGTTTTCTGCTCTTTCCTCTCTGGTGGCAGAGGTGGTTATCGGCAGCAGTCAAGACACAGACGAGATCAGTTCATCTGGTCCTTGGTCGGAACCACTTGTTAGCTCAAGAAGAACTTTTCCACAACCTCTCAATGTGGTTGTCTATGGGCCCACCGCACACACTGAGTGATTGCTGCCCTGGAGTAGTGTGACTTCTGGGAATGGAGCATCGTGAATTTAACGGCCGCTATTATAGCGCGTTTACTCAAGTTCGTAGTACGGAAGGAATCCATGTATGCTTCTGTATGAAACAGATACTTTGTCTTGGAGTGGCCATATCGAAATTTTCTAGTTACTATTTAAACGGATTGTGCAGCGATAGAGTTTGAAAGTTGGACGTTCATAGCGTCTTTTGGAGAGTTGGCAATTGATTCTGCTGCTGCGTGCATACAGCAACTTTGAGATATTCTTATTGGGAGTTATAGCGAGCGAACTGTTAGCTGTTGGTAGCAGTAGGACTCAGTCGGGGGTGGGGAGAAGCCGCGCATCAGGAGAGGTTGCAGCCCGCCCTGATCGTGATGGTGGTGCCGGCGTA
The DNA here is from genome assembly GCF_023897955.1 of Schistocerca gregaria. Taxonomy (NCBI): domain Eukaryota; kingdom Metazoa; phylum Arthropoda; class Insecta; order Orthoptera; family Acrididae; genus Schistocerca; species Schistocerca gregaria. The sequence continues at coordinate 821,322,869 of NC_064921.1, read as the reverse complement.
GAGCTCTGTAATAATGGAGGATTTCCGGTAATTTGCAATTTGGTGCGCCTAGCTGAGCGCTGAAGGGATTTTCTCGATTTTGTGTGTGCATACATTGAAAGTAATATTCATACCATTGTTGTCACCAGATACGTAATTATTGATGTAGGAAATTGTAGAATAATTGATGTTTTCAAAATGTTCAAGGAAAAGAAAGGTCTGATTGAGGTTTCTTAGTGTGTGAATCGTCATTGTTCGGAATATAGCGAATTAAAATGTTTTTTGATTCTATTAATTTTTTTCACTGGTTAAGGGTTGTTGACTAAACCACTCGTTACATTTAATTTCTATGAAAAAAGGGGAGTGGTTGCATCATTAGTTGTGAACATGCGTTGCACTCTGCATGGTTCGCAGTATTTCTTTTGAATTATTTTAGCATGTTGCTGGATGCAGAATATTCAAGCAGTTGCAGCGGAAAGACGAGATAAGTTATCTGTTGAGTGTAGAAACATTACAATATAACTGAATATTTTAAAAATTGCGCTCACATACAAATGACTTAATTTTTCCTGGTGTAGCGGTAGCGGCATCGGTCCCGAGTTCGAAAACTGCCACAGCTTAAATATTGATTGATAATGTCCGTTGACAGCTGAAGATTTCCAGCATAGGATGTCACCCTCATCCTTTAGGGAGCCATTTCAAAGAGGACGTAGGAACAGACAGAGAGTCATGGCACTCTCCTGTCCTTCGGATGGGAAACTGCACCTAAGGGCGGAAGTATCAGCAATGAACAACAGCAAGAGGATACAGAAAGCAATGGAAACCATGCATTAAAGACACATAACGTGTATCCACAGGACGTCTGACCTGAAATTAAAAAGGTGTCATGATGATCTTGCTATTGGCAAAAAAATTCCGGAATATTCTCGATTCTGGAATAGTCTCATATCTCCAGGAGCGGACTGCCAAAGAGAACACGACAATGAGAAAAAGATTGAACTACCAACGAAAGGATAACGTTCACGAGTTGGGGCGTGGAAAGTCAGAAGCTTGAACGAGGTGGGCAAGCTACAACATCTGAAAAGGGAAATGCAAAGGCTCAATTTAGATATGGTAGAGGACAGTGAAGAGAAGTGGAAAGAAGACAAGCATTTCTGGTCAGATGAGCATACGGTTATATAAACAGCAGCAGAAAATAGTGTAACGGGTGTAGGATTCGTTATGACTAGCAAGGTAGAGCTGAGAGTGCGTTACTGTGAACAGTTCAGTGATAAGGTTGTTCTCATCACAATCGATCGTAAACCAACACCGATAACAATAGTTCAGGTATACATACCGAGGTCACAAACTAAACACGAATAGACAGAGAAAGTGTATGGTGATATTTACCGGGTAATACAGTACGTAAAGGGAGATGAAAAATCTACTAGTCATGAGGGAGCGAAATGCAGGTCTAGGGGAAGAATTAGAGGTTACAGGAGAATGTGGGCTTGGGACAAGTTAGTAATAGCGAATACTCTGTTCAGGAACCACAAGAGGAGGAGACATACTTGGAAAAGGCCGGTGATACGAGAAGATTTCAGTTTGATTAGATCATGGTGAGACAGAGATTCCGAAATCAGATACTGGATTGTAAGACGTACCCAGGAGAGGATATAGACTCAGATCACAATATAGCAGTGATGGAGAGTAGGCTCAAGTTTAAGACATTAGTCAGGAAGCATCAATACGCAAGGAAGTGGGATACAGAAGTACTAAGGAATGATGTGCTACGCATAAATTTCACTAAGGCTATGGGTACTGCCATAAGGCATATCTCAGTAGGCAGTACTATTGAAGAGGAGTGGACATCTCTAAAAAGGGCAATCATAGAAGTTGGAAAGATAAACATAGGTACAAAGAGGATATCTGCGACAAAAACCATGGGTAACAGAAGAAGTACTTCAGGTGATCGATGAAAAACGGAAGTATACAAATGTTCCGATACATTCAGGAATACGGAAATACAATTCGCTAAGGAATGAGATACATAAGAAGCGCAGAGGAAGTAAGACGAAGTGGCTGAAGGAAAAAAGTGAAGGAATCTAAAAAGAAAATAATTGACCGAAGGACTGACTCAGAATAGAGCAAAGTCAAAATAACCTACAGTGAAATAAAAAGAAGAGTCGTAACGTTAAAAGCGAAACGGAAATTCGACTGTTGAGTGCTGAGGAGATAGCGGACAGGTGGAAAGAGAACATTGAACGCTCTATGAGGCAGAAGATTTTTCTGATGTGATGAAAGAAGAAACAGGAGTCGATTGAGAAGAGATAGCGGATCCAGTATTAGAATCACAATTTAAAAGAGCTTTGGGGGAATTGAGATCAAATAAGGCAGAAGGGATGGATAACATTCCATCAGAATTTCTATAATAATCATGGTAAGTGGTAACAAACCGACTATTCACGTGTAGAATGTATGAGTCCGGCGACATCAACACAATTCCGACTACTATAAGAGCTGACAAGTACGAGAATTTTCGCACCATCAACTTAACAGTTCATACATTCCGCTAAATAAGCAGAATAATATATATAAGAATGAAAAGGATAATTGAGGATGTGTTAGATGACAATCAGTTGCGGTTTATGAAAGAAACAGGACTAAAGAAAAATCAAGACACGTTCGTAGGATTTGTAGACCTGAAAAAAGCGTTCGTCTATGTAAAATGGTGCAAGAAGTTCGAAATTCCCAGAAAAATAGAGGTAAGCTATAGAGAAAGACTGGTAATATAAAGTATGTACAAGAGCCAAGAGGCAATACTAACAGTGGACGACCAAGAACGAAATGCTCGGATTAAAAAGCGCGTAAGGTAAGGATGTAGTTTTTCGCCTCTTCTCCTCAATCTGTACATCGAAGAAGCAATGATGGAAGTAGAAGAAAGGTTCAGCAGTGGGATTAAAATTCAAGGTGAAAGAACATAAATGATAGGGTTCGCTGATTACCTTGCTCTCCTGATAGAAGGTGGAGAAGAGGTACATGTTCTGCTGAATGGAATGAACCATCTAATGAGAGTTTATGGTAACGATAATAAAGTTTCGCTAGATAGCCTAGCAACTTTTGGAGAAAAATAGTAGATAACGATATAGAGAACCCACAAAACGATACATAAATGCAAATGGGATATTCCTATGGGGCGTATTTCTAGGAAATTTATGGCACGGAATATATGTCAGACTGAACTACAGAAATGTCTATTTCTTTTTACCGTTTTAATGTGAGTACTATAACGTCAACCAGCAAAGGATAGGAATCGTTTACAGTTGAACTGACTATACTGACAGTAATACAAAAATAGGAGATTCGCAAAAGATAATCAGTGTTTTACATCAACAGGACTGTTAAACATGAAGCAGGTCCCTCGTAAAATATGTTTACGACCTCTGTAAGAACATGTGAAATCGCCAGTTTCTGTATCAAATCAGTTTTATTAATAAGAGATATTATTTTTCTCTTTGTATGCTGTAGACATATCTGTATCTGTACGAATTTCTCTTTCCTCCTCGAAATTTAGCCAAGATACAACGTTCTCCAAGAACATGGTCTTGATGTGTCAGTACAATTGGCTCCAGTTTGGATTCTCCAAATGGGTTGACATTATTTACGCTCTCATCACTCTTGAAAGAGATGTCAGAAACAGAATAAGTCTCCTTAGTTTCTTTTCTTCTTTGTGTACTTGTCGTAGTTTTGGTCCAAGCATTGCTTTTTATATCTCATTATCATTTTTTGAAACTTCTTGGCAGATTAAAACTGTGTGCAGGACCGAGATTCGAGGTGCTCCTTCTTTGTTAGGAGGCATTTCTTTTTCGGCAATGAGTTTACTGCGTATGGAAGGGCGACAGCTCACGGTACACCGCTGTAAGGCTGGGTGCTGTGTATCAGATGACAGTGTATCACTTTTTGAAATGAACTATGTCATACACCGAGATGACAAAAGTCACAGGACACCTCCTAATATCGGATCGGACCTGCCGTCGCCTGCCGTAGTACAGCAACTCGGCGTGGTATGGACTCAACAAGTCGTTAGAGGTACTCAACACAAATACTGAACCGTACTGTCTCTACAGTCGCCTATAATTCCTAAAAGTTTGTCGCTGCAGAATTTAGTGCACGAACTGTCCTCTTGATTATGTCCCATAATATTCGATCGGATTCATGTCGGGGGATCTGGGTGGCCAATTCATTCGCTCGAACTGTTCAGAACGTCCTTGAAAACATTAGGGATCAATGGTGGCCCCGCGATATGTCGCTTTGTTATCCATAAAAACTCCATCGTTGTTTGGGAACATTAAGTTCATGAATGGCTGCAAATGGTCTCCAAGCAGCTCATCGTAACCATGTACAATCAGTGCTTGATTCAGTTGGACAAGAAGACCCACTCCAATCCCTGTAAACACACGCCTCACCTTTATGGAGCCACCAACAGCTTGCACTGTGTCTTGTTGATGATTTGGGCCCATGGCTTCGAGGGGTCTGTATCACACTCAAACCCTACCATCAGCTCTTACCGACTGAAACCGGGACTCATCTGATTAGCCCACGGTTTTCCAGTCGTCTGGGATGCAACCATTATGGTCACGAGCCCAGGAGAGGCGATGTTGTGCTGCTACCAAGGAAACTAGCGCCGGTCTTCTGCTGCCTAATTTCTTCGTACTGTCATAATGGATACGTTAGTCATTCCCCCCCACATTGATTGCCAGCACTGACAAATCTAAAATAGGCGCCGCTGCTCTCGGTTGTTATGTGAGGGTTGTCGGTGACACCATTGTTCGTGGTAAGAGGTAATGCCTGAAATCTAGTATTCTAGCCACAGTCTTGGCACTGTGGATCACGGAATGCTGAAATCCCTAATGATTTGGAATGTCCTATAGTCTAACTCCAACTACCATTCCGCGATCAAAGCCCGTTAATTCCCACTGCGCGACAATAATCATGTCGGAAAACATTTTCACATGAAACAGGTGGGTACATATGATAGCTCCGCCCTCTTACACCTTGTGTAATTTACACTATCATTATCTGTATTCATGAATATCGCTATCCCATGACTTTTGTCATCTCCGTGTATTTTGGAATGAAGAGTATCATATTTAAATATTATAGTGATTGCTTAACAATTATCCCATCATAATAAATCTGTAAATAATGAATAATCCAACCTATATAGTACAATTTTCTATGTAGCATAAATTTCGTTAATTGCGTAAATGTGGCAAGTATTTTAGAACAGTGTGCATATTTATTTTCAGTATTTTAATTCAAAAGTGATTTTTCTGTTGGAAAAGCAAATTATGATTACCTTTTCCTAATTTTTGGTTGTATAACTGACAGTAGGAATGTTTGTAGTAGGTATAGTTTTCTTATAAACATACTCCATGCATCAGATAGTTGGAAAGTTTTGGCTATATCATGTTTAGGGCAACTGACCGTACGTTGTATCGTCTGGTTCTAATAGCGATAGACTTCGTGTGAGTGTGTGTTGTGGATGGACAGTTATATGATTACCTACAACCATGTATGAGTCGCACATGTATTTTAATGCTGTTCTGTAAATGGAGCCTTGTAGAACGGCACATTGTCCATGTGCAGCCAGCTTGTGAAACTTGCACAAAGTGTTGTTATACTCTCTTACCGGGCAAGAATTCCTAGTTTGGTATTGGTACCACTCAGCTATTTCTGGGTAGCCTTTGACATTTCCTTATTTGTAAATTCACTAATGGGCTGTGGCTACGGTATCAGGGCCTACGTAGAGACACATTTGGCTCCTTCCAATGAGAGCTTCGTGTTTATTGTAATTATTACGTCATTCTTCTTAATTGAGCGAATATTAACCAAATGAAATCGAGTCCAGTATGCTATTACACTGAAAAGCTTTAATTAAACGATGTTTTAAGGTCTTGTTATATCTCGAATTCTGGGGCAAAACTATGTATTTAACTGCTGTCCTAAATTCGCTGGACCAACATTTTGTTTAATGCTATAATATTGAACGTGGTGCTAGAATTTGAATTAAAATTTTTTTGTACTTATAATTTTTGCATTTTCATAGGCTTAATGACTGTACCTTGTTGTAAGTCCATACATATTATAAAAATGCAGTGTGTGTGTGCGTGTGTGTGTGTGTGTGTGTGTGTGTGTGTGGGTGTGTGTAGGCTGCACATTTCCTTCCAAGCCACTAGATCATTTTCAACCAAGTCTAGTACACGTAGCTCTTACTGTCAGGCAACAATCGCTGTGCGGGTAAGAACCAACTACCTATTATAGTTCAGGAGATAAGTAATGACGTCTTAAACAATGAGATGCGTGAGAAACTGCCGTGTCGTGTGTGACCTATTGAATTCGCAATAAGTTTCTTAAGCAGTATCCACGTATGCCGCTAAATGGACATCAAAAACTACATCATGGAACCACGTAGTTTTCAGCAGACATGACGTCATAAACACTGAGATTTGTGAAAAACTGCCGCATTTCGCATGAAATTTAAATTTATTACTACTTTTCTACTACTTCTATGCGCAACAGATTTTGTAGACTGTATCCAATATACCACTGAATGTACTTGCTAAAGTATGTCATTATAGGACATATAAATCGGGAGATATGACATCGTAAACACTGAGACGCGCAAAAACTACCGCATCGAGTTAAGACGTTTAAATTTTTTACGTCTTTGCTACTAACTCTGCCCACAACCTTTTTCACTGTCAGTATCCACATATGCCGTTGAGTGAGTCTACACAAATGTATTACTACACGACATATAGTTCGAGAGATATGACGTCAAAAACACAGATATGTGAAAAAAACGCCACAACACGCATGACATTTTAATTCATTTATTCTTTACTGATAACAGTAAGGCATTCCAACAGTCAGTCAACTTAAGGAAATCCCTGACACCTTGAAACGCCTTTGACAGCTTTGAATTATGCAGCGCGAACGGTTGTAGGCGGAAACGATGGCCGTCTATAGAGCTATGAAGAGCTGTTGCCATAGAGACGTTTACAGAACCGCTTTTTAGACACGCGAATTATCTGAATCGAGTGTACAGAAACTATCGGCGATCACGTTTGTTAATCTGAATACTGTACTTATACATCGGTACATCGTGCACATTTATTTGATACGACTGTTTCATAATTTCGAAGGTATTTTCACGAATACATGGAAATGAAATTTTTTCGACAAATACAGTTCATTTTTTGTTGCCGTATGTACCAGAAAATTGGAAAAATGAATACTCGGGTAATGCCAGGTTTGTCAGGTAGTCAAATTATAATTTTAGTGTTTTCAGTAGACGCATATTATTTTAGTGGTAACTCAATCTATAGATGCCATCCTTTTATTTGTCCTGGGGCCTACCTGCTTCCCACAGTGTGAAAACCTCAAAACTGTGTTGAAGTAAAGGAACTACGAGAAATATTCTGGCACAATATGTGGGGATTTGAAAGCAGTTAGCACGGTACTACGTCAACATTCCAGCTTCACTAAAATGCCTTATGTCATTTATGAATGGGACAGCCAAGCGAAAAACAGGCTTTTGGGGGCAACTAACTGGGGTGAAAGAGAAACCCTCCAACTGAATTCATAGAATGTAATAAATGAACTAGTTGTTCAACCATCCAAGGTACAAGGATCTGTTCATATAACGCTTGAACTAACGAAACAGTTAACTAAAGCATTTCCAAGAAATGGTGACTGCTTCATCTAACTGGTAACAAGATTTCCAAAAGTATCTTATGAGAAACATACATAAGGGCTTCTTCTGGGGCCACAGATCAGAAATTTAATGAAAGATAATTTGTCTGAAAGTACAATGCATCCAGTGGAGAAAAGGGCTTTGATTCTTTTTGAAGAAGTAGTGACCAATTTTGCGAGCAACACCAAACACCTAAACAGCTATTGTACTGCATCAGAACTACCAAAGATGCGATGAAATAACCTTCCGTTAGGTTTCGTGCTTTTCTGTAGCGTTTTCATCTTTATATTTTCATTTCATGTATTCTTCACTATCGATTGGAAGCTCATGCGAGCGATTTTATTTCTGACGCTCTCAATCTTTCTCCAGCCACATGAAAAAAAGTGAGAGGCAGATGTCACTTTCCTTCTGGTAAACATGGAGCTTATTGGACGCAATGCTAACGCGCCATTGTGTTTTTGTAACAAATTTGCCAAAGTAAATGGTGGGTCTCAGTACTCGTTGGCGTGAATTGCGTTATTCATGTAACCAGTCGAGTTATTTGAAATTTTTATTTAAGAAACAACCAAAAGACTTCTTCCGGCAGTCACAGGAGCGACCACAAATTATACGAGTCTATGTAGGAGCAACTTATATGCCACTTAGAACTGACACGTAACTGATGCAGGGTCTCCCCCCACCAACACCACCAGATAACGAAGGGACACACGCTTGGTGCCATTTAGAGGACAACCCTCGAAGGAACGTTAACTAAAATTCTATGAGACCTGATACGATCTAAGTTTGTGGAGTACTTTATCTTGATTTTTAATATAAAATTTGTCTTGATCGCACATCTATAAAAAGGTGCTCTTACTCGATTGCCGACTCATGATTTTCATATTTAAAATAGACAGAAAAAATACTGTTAGCAAATACTTCTACCTACTTACAATACTTACACGATAAAAATAAAAGAACATGACTTGAGCGTAGCATCAGATTTTCGTTACAGCGAGTAACTCGTGAAATGTAGTACAAACATGTACATTGTCATAAAAATTACTCTGTGGTCTATGATGCTGCTATTTAACATAGAGAGAAATGCGCAGCTGCTAGGGAGCAGAACGGCGTGCACGGTCTCATGATTAAGGTTATCGTATTAAAAAATCACACAAAAACGCAGGGAAAGACTATTGGAAGTTAAATTATGTGCAGTTAAGGGTTACGTTTTAACATGATTGTTTATGGTATCCGCATGTTGTAACCAACTGGAAACATACCACGGCATCAGTTGTAATTTTGTTTTTGAGCGCTAGAACCGGTTTCATCCACCAGGGACGTTGTCCAAGTGATTATGAACGCAGCGCCTTTGAGATACACGGAAAAGGAAAACAGCAACTCGTATTCTAATCTGTATGCTATTAGTAACCAACTTGTCAGGAAACATGTAAACGTACTCGTATCGAACACTGTGGTGTATATTATAATTTTCAGGCTCTTCTAACCGCGCACCACCGAAGACAAAATCGGTTCACAACACCTACTTATACAGATCACATTACGGGTCTGGAGATGTACAGAAGTCTTATTTTACGAAAAGCTCGTCTTATTTGTTGTTATTAATATATACAAAGTTTCCATCAAAAGGTTCTAGTAAGAAATGCAGTAATGAAATAGAAGGAGTGGGTCACCAATAAATCCCTTAGGATCTTCTTAAACTGAAATTTACTACTAGCTGCTGGAAATATATTGTTAATGTGTGCTCCTGAATAATGGACACCTTTCTGGACCGGAGCAGGTAACCTTAACCTTTTGTAAAGATACTTAAAAATTGTTCCCATGGGGCGAACTGTTGGTTTGAAAAATGAGGTAAATTATTTACGATAATTTTCATTAACGCGTATATAACTGGGAATCCATAGTCAGTTTGTTTCGGCCTTGGTTTTGAAACGTCCCCTTAGAACAATTAGACAATACTGTGCTTAAACTGACACCCAATAATTTTTGGCGCAACTCAATCTGAATTTCAAAAATCCCTACAAAAGAATGGCCCTGACTAACATTAACCTGTACCTTTCACAAATCAATTACCTCACAAAAATATTCGTTACAAGAACTACTGCAATACAGCGAGCGCCACTACTGCCAGATAAATAAAAGATTCAAACTACTGAAAGCACTAACTACTTATAGGCATAGTTAGCAAATGAAAGATTTTGAAAGAGAACAAACACTGTATTTACCTCAATAGTGTTCAAAAGTCATTATATATACATATATCAGTTTGACTATCTCTGTCCAAAACTCCGCCATCTCACTCCCCACATCCACCACTGCTGGCGGCTCACCTCCAACTGCGCAATGCTATACGCTGTTAACATCCAGCTGCCCAACACTACAATGGCAGACAACAACGCAAACTAGCCAGAGACTGCACACAGAACAGCCAGTGATTTTCATACAGAGCGCTACGTGGCGTTACCAATAAGAAAACCTAAACAGCCTACTTACATAGGCCCCATGCTCCCCACTAAGAATTTTACAAATTGTTTTGGGCCATGGCCAATACAGATTTAAAAATATTTTTCATAATTACAATAACAAAGAAATCAAATGAACCCACTTATCGGTACAATGTTGGTCAAAAGCTAAAATTTTCTCACAGTCCATACAGTCCAAATCGTTCATCACAGTAAAATAGCAGTGTTTTTCTCAAAGTCTGAGCAGTAAAAGAAAATGCACACAGAAGTAGTGGATTTCCATGCAGTCTTGAAGAAGTAGTGTTGTCATTCCAACAGAAAGACAGTGCTGACTCTTGACATGCAGACAGGTAATGGGCATCAACAGTGCAAACCCACCGCAGAGTCAGTCGAAGTTTTGAAGAATGTTGGTAGGTAGGTCATCACAGAGCACACCCACTGTAGACATGGTAGAGTGTATGGTATTGGTGGGCCATCAAAGATGCAGACCCACTTTAATCCTTGTAGAGACGGCCAGCAGCCATCTGTTACGACTGTGCAGGTGCACAATCGCCATCGAAGAGTCTTGTGGAGAATATAACAAGTCCGTAAACCACTCACAAAGTTTTTGGAATTGTCCTTAGAACCAGCAATGCTGTTAATCAGTCCTTTGCTGAATTCTTAACACACGTCCAAACACTAATGGTCCTCTTTTTTCACATATTGTTCATACAATACGACCAACAGATATATGTGCAGTGAAATGAATGCTTACAAGTTACTTAATTTGATGAACTGGTGTCAATTACAATTTTATAACATGAGTATACGATAACAAAGGTACAAAATACATCATTAAAACACATAACAATACAGATAACATTTGTAGTAATACAGGCTTTACAAAAGAATCGAAATAACATATACATCAGTGTTACAGGTATTATGAGATAAGTAAATAAATAAAATAATGAGAATAGTTTTCGAAACATTAATTTCACACATGAGCATTAAAACAAAACAGAATAAATAATGTCTAAACATCTTTACGAAGAAAATAACATACTATTTGAGAAATTCTACAACTGCTGCTCTCCGTTGGATCTTCTCTACCTCTTCTATCAACCCTATCTGGGACAGATCCCACACTGTTGAGCAGTATTCAACAGTGGGCGAACAAGCGTACTGTAACCTACTTCCTTTGTTTTCTCAATTAGAAAGACAATAGATGTAGAAACGTTTCTCATCATTTCATTAAGCAGTTAATGAAATATCATCAATTAAGAGCTCCACAGTGTAATCATATTGTTTCCAAGTTCGAGCGTGTCGTATTTGCGATGCTTTCTACAAACGAATGTCAATAGCGAGGATAATGGCCTCTTTTTTTTTCACCTGTGCCTCTGAAAGGCACACAGTAATGGATTTTTTCCAGGCCACTGTAGTGCAGCTGGGTGCATACAGTGACCTACCTACCTTACCGAAATATTTACATCAGTTTCTGCTACAGTAACAGTCTGATACAAATAAAATTTCACAGGTCAAAATATTTGCGTTACAAATGTGTAGAAGCAAAATCTTATAAATATAACAGCGTCCAAAAAATTTTCACCGGCATTGTGATACATTCACTCATTTACACACATTTCATAACTCTTTAAGTACGATTCTGGGTTTCCTACATCCTTTTTTCACAAGTCAGAGGCCCTAATCACTACTCATTATTCCTTACCTTATTACACATATACATATTCGTCGACACCAATATTTCATCATAATAAATACGTAGCATAATCAAATTCCTCGTATAGCTTCAGCTTATTTATCATAAACATACCTCAACAGCATAATACACATTGTCATCGTAATAATAACATCATAAAAGCTCAGCCAAGCCTCAAAATCGTCGTAGCTTCCTCAAGTAATTTCAAAACCCAAAACTAATTCTCTGCTCATTTCGATAGTGTCATCTACCTCAAACGTGTTTTAAAATCATGATCCCATATCAAATGCATCATTCAGAGCTCTCATAGTATCACAATGGTTCCGCAAAAATATGAAGAGTTCACAAAGCACAGTCAAAATACAATTTCATAAGTGTGAAGTTATCCAACAATGTAATTACTTAACCACCTGTCACTGATGTAGTAAAATAAGCGTTTGTCTCTCTAAGGTAAATGATCAGATAGCTGTGTACTTTAAGTGTCAGAGAAATATGGTATCGATGTGTGCAGTTGTTTAAGCAAATACCATATTAGCTAGGGCTCCTTGTGCTTACCAAACACATGGTACACAAAGTAAGCGTGTACCACCCTGAGGATTAATGTAATTATACCCTCAGGTGTTAGAGGTTACAGCAATGTAATGAAATGTATCACGGAAAACTCTCTTCAAAATTAATCACTCAAATGCGTGTCCTGTGGCGCTAAATTGAGCGTCTTGTGGTAACATAATCTCTGTCATTACTTAAGGGTAAAAAATTTGCCAAGTGTCATAATTATCGTCGTCCGTAATCAAAGTTCTGTGGAAGTCAATGTACTTACCTCGTAATAAACAAAAGCGAAATGCTGTGCGTATAGATATCGTAGTTATTACGTACAGTTCCGTTATCAAGAAAGTACTACACTGTAACGTATTGTCGTGCTACAAAAAAGGCTGTCTTATTGTAGCTATACCACAAAGTTACTACTAAAACATGTTTTACTTTTCAGAAGAATTCAGAAAAACTGTGCAGATATAAAGCAGATACAGCACAAAAGCAATAATATAAATTCTGTCTCTCATTAGTGTCTTCGTGATATAATCGTGTAGCTGTCAAATAAAGTAACCACTGTGTCATCTGGTACCTCTCAGAAAGTACTTTAAATCCAGAATGTATTTTCAAGTAAACCAAAATGTTGCATTAAAATCTCATTAGCGGTACCGGAACATGTTCTAAGTATGTGAGCCTTATAGTCGTTACGTAATTGTGCAACTAACAAGCAAAAATGTACGCACATAATAACACTGTGTCGTCTGTTCATTATAACAATGCATTCGTAATTATTGTCTAAATAAGTTGCCCAGGTTCTTGACTGGATATTTAACTTCAAACATTGTTACATAGTAACAGTTTCGTAAGTGTGACAAAGCATACTAGAAGTGTGAAGTGGAAAGTTTTATGGCAAAGACAAAGTTAAAAAGCAGATTATTTTTCAACAAACGATTTTACATCTCAAGTGTGGTGCAATCCTTTACTCTTCATAGTACTCAGAGTTTGAACTTGATGCAGTTATCATGCGGTATACGTCGGTAAAGAATACTGGAATTTTTGTCACGGTTTGCGTCTACGTTATTTTTCTCTGAGCCAGCTGGCGCACGTGGCTGCCTGCGGTGCGAGTCATTGTCTGTCTCTTTGTTGGCTAGCGTCGTTATTGTGATTTGGAGACCTAACTTCTACAAATTCACCTTGTCGAGAGGGCCCTGCCGTGTTTGATTGTCGCCAGTTCTGATGCAATTCACGACTGTCGTTACGATTATGTCGCCTGTCGTCATGTCAGTAGTTCCTGTAGCTTCTTTCTTGTCGGTTAAGTGGCGGAGTATTTCCCGCTGAATTAGCACTGCGCTGTGGACCGTTGCGTCTGAAGTTATTCTGTCTCCCGTGATAATAATAGTTCTGGTTGCCATATTGTCTTTTTTATGATTCTCTCTGTTATATTCATTACTACGGAAATGCGATCTTTCTCTGTAACTATTACTCTGCCAGTGGTTGTCATATGGGTGGTGTCTGTTTTGTTCACGATTTACGTTGTAAGAATAGCCTTGTCGTGTCCAGTTATTATTTCTGTCGTCGCGGAATTGTGACGGATGTGACCTGTAACTGTTGTATTTCTGTTTTCGCATCCCGCGACTGTCAGTGTCAATTTCCAATTCTTGTAAGAGTCCCTGAAAAGCTTCAATGTCGTCTTTTAACGTCCTGCCAAAATATTATGTCGCAAATATTCAGGTAATTTGATTAAGCAAATGCGGATGAGTTCTGAGGGGCTGTATGGGTTTGACAGATACTGATTCTTGTGCAACATGTCTTCAAAATATTTCACAAGACTGGAAAATTCAGGTTGTTCGAAATGTTTCATTATTATGATGCTATGTTTTACTCGGTCTTGTGTAGCTTGAGACCAATATGCTGAGAGGAAGGCATGATAAAATTCTCCTTCACTGTGGCAATCGTGATTGACCGATCGCATTATTACAGCTGGTTCATTCTCTAAACAGCTACACATAAATTCTAATCTGTACTCTAATCACCAGTTGGTAGGAAAACAATGAGAGAATTGATGAAGCCACGCTTGTGGATGAATGTCGTTGCCGGAATTCTTAAATGTTTTGAGTTTACGTGTAGTAATAAACAGCTTATAGTCAAAATCACATTTCGGCAAGTCGCATGTCGGTCATTGTTACTTCGTTTCGGCGGTTCCATCTAAAAATTCGGTGTACCTTTCCAGTTTCTTTCATAATTTCCGAAGTATCCAGTGTTATTACTTTGTGCCTGTTCCGTATTTCTATGTCCCTCTTCCTGTATTGGAGCGCGAGTGCCCTCTGAAATACGTAATTCATGTATTACCTGTGTCAGCTGATTTTGTACGTCCCGGATTTCTCTGTTGTGTTGCATATTAATTTGACTCTGATTTTGTTTGAATTTCCTAATTTGTTCTCACTCTTCTGTGTCATTAAAAACTACCGGTTTTGTGTCATTCAGATTATCATCTACCTTCGTAGATAAATTATTTAGCTGATCCGAAAGTTCAACCACTTTCTCTGATAATGAACTTATTTCCTCCATGTGTCTTTCTGAACCAATTTTCAGAGTATCTACTGTGTCCTTTAAGGTTTTCTGAGTTTTTGCAAGTTGCGTAACCGAATCGGTAGATGCAACTAATTTTAGCTTGCAAGGTGTCGTGATTTTCATGAACTATAGTTTGCAGTTCCTTTATGGCTGCTTCGTGATTCTGTAATGCATTTTCATGACGCGAAAAAATAGGTTGGAAATACTCACAAATTTGTGTTTTTACGTCATTACTGACTTTTTCACATTTCGATTCGATTTTATGTAACTCAGTAGTTAAATCTTCACGTGTTTGTTCAAGTTTAGTGATTAACTTTCGAATACTTTGTTCCACTGCTTCTAACCGTTGCTGTGTTTGTCTCTGGTGTTGTTCCACTGTGTTTAACGTTTGAAGATTTTGTTCCATTTTGTGTAACTTTTGAAGATTTTGTTCCATTATGTCTAACTATTGAAGTTTTGCTTTGTTTGTCTCTGGTTTTGTTCCATTTCTTGCATTAATTGCAATAATAATGTATTAGTGTCTAGAATCTGTTTCCCTATGCTTTTTGGCAGTGCATTTTCACCAGCAACATTTACATTTTGACAAGCAGAAAATTAGTCTTGACTCATTTGAGAAAAATGTGAGGACCCAAAACCTAAGTCAACAGTATTTGCAATATTGGGTTCTGTCATTCCGGATTTCTGAGGCAAGCTGTTGCCGACCGATCGATCGATAATGCTTCCCTGTTCACTATTTGTTTCACTGTCTACACCATTATTTGCCACCCGCTCCATTTCCCTATGCATAATTACCCAAATACTACTTCGAATGTCTGATAATTTATTACACAGTGGTGCTGATAAGCTACGCTCGTCGTCACTATTATTTCTCACTTTACTTTGGGACGTAGTGTTACGTTTCTCACACGCCATTATTGTCACAATATTTCACTCGATAACACAGAAAAGCACAATTTGAAGAGCAAAAACAAAATGGTTCAAATGGCTCTGAGAACTATGGCTTAACATCTATGGTCATCAGTCCCCTAGAACTTAGAACTACTTAAACCTAACTAACCTAAGGACATCACACACATCCATGCCTGAGGCAAGATTCGAACCTGCGAACGTAGCAAAAACAAGAGAACACATTAACATAGAACTGAAAATAAAATCTAGTTGATTGGAAGCGCAGCTGCGAAATACTTGGCGCAAATGTACATGCAAGCCACAACTCTTTTACTGTACAACAAAATGAAAGACTGAAACTACAAAGGAGATTCAAACTACTGAAGGCACCCACTAATGATAGGCATAGTTAACAAATGAAAGACTTTGATAGAGAACAAACAATGTATTTACCTCAATAGTGCAATAGTGTTCAAAAGTCATATATATATATATATATATATATATATATATATATATACTCCTGGAAATTGAAATAAGAACACCGTGAATTCATTGTCCCACGAAGGGGAAACTTTATTGACACATTCCTGGGGTCAGATACATCACATGATCACACTGACAGAACCACAGGCACATAGGCACAGGCAACATAGCATGCACAATGTCGGCACTAGTACAGTGTATATCCACCTTTCGCAGCAATGCAGGCTGCTATTCTCCCATGGAGACGATCGTAGAGATTCTGGATGTAGTCCTGTGGAACGGCTTGCCATGCAATTTCCACCTGGCGCCTCAGTTGGACCAGCGTTCGTGCTGGACGTGCAGACAGCGTGAGACGACGCTTCATCCAGTCCCAAACATGCTCAATGGGGGACAGATCCGGAGATCTTACTGGCCAGGGTAGTTGACTTACACCTTTTAGAGCACGTTGGGTGGCACGGGATACATGCGGACGTGCATTGTCCTGTTGGAACAGCAAGTTCCCTTGCCGGTCTAGGAATGGTAGAACGATGGGTTTGATGACGATTTGGATGTACCGTGCACTACTCAGTGTTCCCTCGACGATCACCAGAGGTGTACGGCCAGTGTAGGAGATCGCTAACCACACCATGATGCCGGGTGTTGGCCCTGTGTGCCTCGGTCGTATGCAGTCCTGATTGTGGAGCTCACGTGCACGGCGCCAAACACGCATACGACCATCATTGGCACCAAGGCAGAAGCGACTCTCATCGCTGAAGACGACACGTCTCCATTCGTCCCTCCATTCACGCCTGTCGCGACACCACTGGACGCGGGCTGCACGATGTTGGGGCGTGAGCGGAAGACGGCCTAACGGTGTGCGGGACCGTAGCCCAGCTTCATGGAGACGGTTGCGAATGGTCCTCGCCGATACCCCAGGAGCAACAGTGTGCCTAATTTGCTGGGAAGTGGCGGTGCGCTCCCCTATGGCACTGCGTAGTATCCTACGGTCTTGGCGTGCATCCGTGCGTCGCTGCGGTCCGGTCCCAGGTCGACGGGCATGTGCACCTTCCGCCGACCACTGGCGACAACATCGATGTACTGTGGAGACCTCACGCCCCACGTGTTGAACAATTCGGCGGTACGTCTACCCGGCCTCCCGCATGCCCACTATACGCCCTCGCTGAAAGTCCGTCAACTGCACATACGGTTCACGTCCACGCTGTCACGGCATGCTACCAGTGTTAAAGACTGCGATGGAGCTCCGTATGCCACTGCAAACTGGCTGTCACTGACGGCGGCGGTGCACAAAGGCTGCGCAGCTAGCGCCATTCGACGGCCAACACCGCGGTTCCTGGTGTGTCCGCTGTGCCGTGCGTGTGATCATTGCTTGTACAGCCCTCTCGCAGTGTCCGGAGCAAGTATGGTGGGTCTGACACACCGGTGTCAATGTGTTCTTTTTCCCATTTCCAGGAATATATATATATATATATATATATATATATATATATATATATATATATATATCTGATGGACACAAGTCCACATCATCTGCTCTCAAAACTCCGCCATCTCTCTCCCCACATCCACCACTGCTGGCGGCTCACCTCCAACTGCGCAACGCTACGAGCTGTTAACAGCCAACTGCCCAACACTACAACAGCAAATTCCAGTAATCCAAACCAGCCACAGACTGCACACAGCATAGTCAGTGATTTTCATACAGAGCGCTACGTGGCATTACCAATAAAAAAACAGAAACAGCCTACTTACAACACTTTTTGTAATTCTGGGCGTAACATGGATCAAATGCAGGGAAATGTCATGTACAATTTGTGCAAAAGCCACGCTGTAGTTATAAGACGGCAAACGTATGAGAGTGAAGTAGAAATTGCGAAGGGAGTTAGACACCGCTGTTATTCTGTCTATAAATATAATCACTAAGGGAACCAAGGAGGAATTATGAAATTCAATTATGGTTCAGGGAGAAAAAATAAAGACTTTGAGGTACGTCAGAGACATTATAATACTTTCAGGGAGTGATATATACAATGGCAGACAACAATGCAAACTAGCCAGAGACTGCACACAGTACAGCCAGTGATTTTCATACAGAGCGCTACGTGGCGTTACCAATGAGAAAACCTAAACAGACTACATACAGTTTAAAGACATCTTCCATAAACTGACTAGTATTCCGTCTCTAATGACAAAGGGTGAACGTCCACATTCCCATTAAACTGTATGCGATGTGGAGGGGGATTTCTCTAAAAACTTTTTTCTTCCAGGCATCAGCATCTTGCTCCTGGCTGTGAGGGGGATAGACTTCTAACCAGCTTGGAAAAACAAGCAGTGTACATCAGCATGGATAAACCGGATTTGTACAACCTCGGGTGTGTTCCCCTCACGCTGCTGGCCGCCAAACAGGTTGACGCCCTGTGGTCGGTCTTCACGTGGCCGAGGCAGCCACTGCCGGTGCTCGACATTGGCTGCGGGCCCGGTGACGTCACCAAGAAGGTGGGTTCTTCACTTCCAGTCACGTTACTACTCCATCAGAGAAATCGACGACTAAGCAACTCTCTTGTGCTTTGTAAAGTATCGTCGCTCCTGGATACCTAGGACCACCGAGAAAAGGAGGTATACAGAGTGTTCATTTTCACAGAAGACACTAAAGTATATCTAAACTACACTTTGGACCAAAAAACAGTTCAAATTTCAATTTGCTTGTCTCGGAGGGGGACATCCAATGATATCACACTCAACCAGCCACCCAACCCCGTGTGTGGCTGGTATGGGCAACTTTGCAATCTTCAATGGCAACCCCCGTTTGTTTTAATTGCAGATTATGATTTTACGGACAAATCTGTATACTTTTGTTGAAGCATTTTCTTCTTTTCGCCACAGATGACGCTGTAATCAGAGGAACAGAAATGGGTACCCCATCGTCATTTATGGCATGATACTCAGTGGCCCTTGAATGGCATTTGGGACCTCACCTCCATGCTGTGAAGTTAGGCCAGGCCAGTATTTCGTAACTTTTAATTGGAACCCCATTCGCATCGTCGTATTTCTCCGACACATAGAACAACGGAGTAACTGACGCGGCACTGTGGCCATGGCTCGCGACGAACTCTACTCCCCTTTTCCATTTCGAGTAAGTGTTCAAACGTAGTATCGCCATCTCCAGTACAGTTAATGATCCACTTTCCAAATGGCCGTACACAGGACAGAGCCATAGATGCGGGAATAGCAGCATCGCAGTTTCCGATGCTGTCGCCCAAATCTTCACGGCCTGTTGGCACTTGCTGCTGCACTTCATCTTTTACATATCCCCACAGGAAGAAATCTGGTGACATCAAATCCGCCGACCTAGCAGAACAATTAACAGGGCCACTTCTCCCTATCCGCCGACCAGTGTAGAAACGGTTTAATAGCTCCGGTACTACAATTGCGAAATGCACTGGGCAACCGTCAGGCTAAAACCACATACGTTGTCGTACGTCAGGGGCAATATCTTACAGTTGTAGCGATAGTTCCCGTTTGTGCCCCTTCTACGTGCCGTCGATAAGATACGGACTAATGAGTTTGTTTCTTATGACCCCACACCATATGTTAACCGACCAAGGCAACTGATGGGTAACTTGCTGCAGCCAGTGGGGATTGTCTTCACGCCAGTAATGCATATTATCCAGGTTAACGCAACCATAGTTTGTGAATGTAGACTCACGGGAAAATTGTTTCTCGGCAAATAACGTGGACGTCGATTGCATTTGGTGACATGTCCATTTACAAACCACTACCCGGTTATGGAAATCGGCGTCAAAGAATTCTTGATACAATACTACCTACGAACATATTAGAATCGCGGTGTAATTGCTTATCCGTGGGCTGTGGTGCACTGCCGCTATTGCAGCTATTTCATTAGCTTCTCCTTCAAGAACAATTTGATATGCCAGATTACGAGAAAATGGTAGCTTTAACGCTCCGCTGCACATACTGAGTAAATGAGATAATATAGTGAGTATCAACTATCTTTTTCGTAGTACTGTTACTTTCTGTCTTGAATTTTCCATTGCCTAATAAGTAACAGATCGATATATCCTTTCGAAAGCAAGAAAAATTATGGTGCTCACGATTAAACAGGGATTATTTATGCAAAATGTTACACAATGGTCCCATAGTTTGAGGGGCGATGCCAACGGCCTTGCCGCCGTGGTAACACCGGCTCCGTCAGATCACCAAAGTCGGGCTGTGCTAGCACTTGGATGGCTCACTATCCGGTCTGCCGAGTCCCGTTGACAAGCGGGGTGAACTCAGCCCTTGTGATGAGGCTAAGTGAGGAGCTGCTTGATGGAGAAGTAACGGCTCCGGTCTCGTAAACTGACTTACGGCCGGGAGAGCGGTGTGCTGACCACGTGCCCTTCTATATCCACATTCAGTGACGCCTGTGGGCGGACGATGACACGGTGGCCAGTCGGTACCGTTGGCTCCTCCAGGGCGTGTTCGGACGGAGTTTTTATTTTTGTGAGGCGATAGTGTGGTCCAAACCAAGACAAAAATATCCAGTTAACATGGCTTCTAAAACGTATATATTAAGAGCAGTGATCATCTGTTCAGCATTAGAAATTTGAACAAATGGTAATAGCACTTAAGGTATACATTTTATAGCCCATGTATATTGGAGTTTTTTTCTTGTTTTAGTCTATACTGCCACCTTTCAATATACGGAACAATTTTATTAACTTCCAGTATAAAGAAAAATTGGCCTTTGCGTTTAGTTCCCGCGCTGTGAGGGTTCGATACAATCTTAATTGTGTGTATAGACAGTTCATCCGTACTGAAAACCGAGAATATCGACAAATTTTGACTGTAATCAGCATTGATATTGGCAAAATATTGGTCTCGGGAATTGCAAGGCTTTCGAGAATGTTTTAATTTCAGGTTTGAAGTCGGATATCAAACGACAAAAAGATATTTTTATAGTGATAGAATTAGAAATTTATATTAACTGTGCAATTTTGCTTCTTGCCTAAATTCGTGATTCAAGGTGAACTGGAGTATCTATAATTTTGATGAGTGAGCTTACGAGTGTTAAAATGTGTCATAAATGGCCATACCTTGTGATTTCACTGTCTTGGAAGCTTCACTTTTTACTCCGTCAAGAGACCGTAGATCTTAGCATGTGACAAATTTTCACAGTAAGGCAGGCATACAGACAGTAAAGAAATCCAACAAAGGTTCGATTTTTACCGGCTGCAGCAAGGAACCCTAAAAACAAAAGGAATTGTACGTACATTTTGTTTTCGCCAGTTTATGAGCAGTGTTCTGACACAAAGACGCACGAATCTTGAAACGAATCCAGCTCCAATAAATCCCAAACGCATCCGATGTTTCTCACATAAGTGTTCAACGCTCACTGAAGGCGTGGACCCTACAAGCACACCCTGTGTACTTAAGCCGGCCACCGATGCAGTTTCCAAGATACCGGCGGGTTTTCAAATAGACTTCGGTTGATAGTGCGCCGCTTGAACTATCTGTCAGTTGTCGCAGGGCGGTCATAAACAGTCTGAAAATCTTGTAGGGGGGTTGCAGGGTAGGCTGTACTGAGAAATAATTGATGAGAACAAAATTCATACGTTGCGGCAAGTCCGATTTAATTAGCAATTCAAGCATTTGTACGGGTAAATGTGCTGTGATTCACAGACATCTGTTAGTCTGTGAGTTACCACTTCTTCAAATGCTCATCACCAGCTAAAATATGCCTTTCCCGGAAGTTATAAATTTAAGGTAGGTGAGCAGAAGCTACGTTTGTGTTGACTGAGGAAACGAAGGAAGATCCCATTTAGAGAAAGCTTCTCCGGTACGCTGCTTGAATTCACGCGATCAAATACTTGTCTAGCTAACTTCAATAATAACAAAATCAGAAACGATTAATAATTATTTTCCAGTGCAACCTACCCCGCAACGCCCTTACAAGCTTTCCAGGACGTCACCGACCGCCCTGTACATCTCTCAGGCTTTAGCTGGCCTGGTGCGCTATGTTTCGTAGTACAGCGCGGCGAGCCACCCCCAAGTACCACACCACGACACACGGACTGGACGATCTGAAACATGCACCGTGCTCTCCATTCGACAACTGCAGCGTCTTCTATCAACCTCCTCTAATCTCAATCCTCAACAAGTCTGGAAATTGCACAGCATGATTGTATCAATGATCTGCAATACCTCTGGAATACTTTGCGTCTTCAGGGAAGCTTAAGCACTGATTAACTTTACATTCTGCATAGCTTAGAAGAGCAAATCAGAAAGTATATTTCTGCACTGGCCGGTTTTAGCCCCGCGGCTGCCACCGGGTACGAAGCTGGTGGCCTGCGACATCAGCCCAGAGATGCTGGAGTTCTGCAGGCAGCACAACGCGCTGCCAGGCACCATCACGTACGAGCAGCTGGACGTGGTTCAGCCCGACCTGGAGAACTCCGCCGTGTGGCAGTACGCGCCCTTCGGCAAGGTGTTCTGTTTGCTGCTGCTGCATTGGGTACCCGACAACAGGTGTGTACTCATTTTGTCGCCTTATCAACTACTGTGCAACAGCTGGCCTGTCTTAATTCTCCGATTGTAGTTCAAGAGGGGTTAAACTTGCTAGGCGCTTCAGTCTGGAACCGCGCTGCTGCTACGGTCGCAGGATCGAATCCTCCCTCGGGGATTGTTGTGTGTGATGTCATTAGTTTAGTTAGGTTTAAGTAGTTGTAAGTCTAGGGGACTGATGACATCAGATGTTAAGTCCCATATTGTTTAGAGCCATTTGAGCCATTTTGGAATGTATTAGGTATTAAAACGATGTCACAGAGCACCATGTAACTACTGGGGAAGTCAAAAGCTAAAGATCACCGTTTAAAATAGAAATAAACTATTTTATATTCAGGCCAACCCCAGCTTTTGAGAGGCGTGACGTTAGGAAGAAGTCCGCTAACAGATAGTTAAATTGTTTTTCATTAAAACACAATAAGTTTCACTGCCTAAGGCCACATCGTCAGGTGCAACATACGCGGTGAAAAACAAAGTACAGTGTCATCATGTTTTGTGGATATTAAAATTAATAAAGATTGTCTAATATATAGGCACAACTTAAAAAGATTGTAGGCATACCCGTCGCTCCTAGACAGGATTTACTGTTCAGTGAATATCTTCATATGGCGTACCTCCATTTCTTAAAATTTGTGTGCATCAAAAAAGGCGAAAGAAACTATTTTATAGTGAGTCGCCGCTAAAAGTTATTAAAAAAGGGCCGGCTTAGTGTTGAAAAATTGCCACTACTAACGTGATTCGTCGCGACACTACGCAGATTACTATGTGCAAAGTGTCAGGTGGCAGTGTCTTACCAGTGTGATAGAACGGCAGCTCAGTGTAGGACAAAGCAAAAGCACAAGGAGAGATTAGCTGGCTGGCGGAACGGAAGCTATACATGTGGTCCGAGGCCCACAAGAAAGACAGGCCACGGCGCGTACGTCACGAATGTAGGCCTGCGCTCGCTCGGTCGCTCAACTCAGCAGACAAAAACTACTTCCCTACATCTGTTAACTCGTAACTATTTGCGTACGCTTCGAACGAGAATTGCAGTTTTTACAGGAATCCGCTATTATGGATTATTACTGTTATTAGTGCTACAATGGAAGGAAGTCCGTAGGCCTACTTATAATTTATTACGGCTGTACAATGCCACAATGATTATTATAAGTTGCATAAGGAACCCTTTCTTTTGTGAAATGAGGACTGTTAAGCAGACGAGACTAAATGCTATACACAATTATATCGAGTGTTAGTCTTAAATTACATTTTTTTGTAATACTGTTAATCAGTAGGACTTCGTAAAAGCAAATTCCAGACATGATGCAATTCTCGTTAGCGTGTACACACCCAGCTGCGAGTTAACAGGTCTAGGAACGCATTTCGTCTGCTGAGCTGAGCAAGAGTGCGAGTAAAGGCTCACCTTCGCGCTTCAGTCTGAAACCGCGCGAACGCTACGGTCGCAGGTTTGAATCCTGCTTCAGGCATGGATGTGTGTGATGTCGTTAGGTTAGTTAGGTTTAAGTAGTTCTAAGTTGTAGGGGACTGGTGACCTCAGATGTTAAGTCCCATAGTGCTTCGTGACGCATGCGCTGACGCCTGTGTTTCTCGTGGGCCTCGATGTGGACGGTGTGACGTCATGTACTCATGACTAGGAGCGCTGGGTCGATGCCTTTACACAGGAGAAGGATACATAATTTTATTACGTTCTAAAACCAAATCATACAATCAATCAAAACTAGACAGAATGATATGGTGCTTTAATTTTAATTGTTTACTCAACATGAAATGTGCGTTTTAGTGTATATATCTAAAAGCTTTTACTTTCTCTAACATAATCTAAATGTGGCTTTTTCTTTCTTGTGGAATATTTTTGTATTTTCTGAAGGACTTGTGATGCTGTGCGATGCTAAGTGCGATGTTAATTGCACGTAATACAATATCCAACCTCTTTATTATATTTGTTTACCAGGGCTTTTTGTTTGTGCCAGGGTTTTCTGCTTACATCCGAAAATGTAAAACGCTCTGAAGTAATTTTTTACATCTCTTACGACTGCAATTTTTTTCGGGTAGTGCACCCAGATATGGTATTCTACAAAAACTAGTGCGTTCCTTTGTCTTCTCGGCTGGTGTTTTGCTTTGCCCTTCACCGAGCTGCCCTGATTCACCTCCGAAGACACTGCCACCTTATACTTTCCACATAGTAACCTACATACTGCCGCGACTACTCGTGTTAGAAGTGATAATTTTTTATTGCCAATCCAGCCCCTTTTTTTCAAAGTTTTGGCGTCCGCTAGCTATAAGATGTTTCCATTTTCCTTTTTAGATGAAGACATATTTTAAAGGATGGAGCCCACCTCTGGTCTCCCGATAGAAGCGACTATTTTTTACCAGAACAGGATTTGGCACGTGTTCGACTATTCAATTGTTAGAAAAATAAAAGCTGCAAAGGCGAACTATTTACTGACTATGTTCCTTCACGATATACAGAAATAACCACGAAAGTTGATGATTCCCTACATGTTGTTCTGTAAGGCATCTTTGAACGAGAGACTACGGAGAGAGTAGTGTAGATCTAGAAGCTGTAAAACTACTTTGGAGGAAAATAACGCCTCTATTATCCATGAGACGTGAAAAAATTGTCATTCACGATTTGAACTCAACGGAAAAAGAAGGAAAGGAAACTAGAGATGGGTACAGGGGAGAAGCTGCTGCCGGTCTCAGTAAAAGTAAAACGGCATATCCGGCCGTTGTTACCTCTCCCCTCCACCCCCCACCCCCCGATCCACGGTATTGGCATCTATTCATCTATTCGAGTTGTGTGATACATACAGTAGAAGAAAAGTTGGACGTGAAAACGTGTCCCTTCCATCGTGTCAGAATGAGAATTTCTAAGAAATCAAAATGGGATATAGTGACAGGAAAAAATGCAGTCAGTAACGGATTAGCTGCAACATTCAACAGCAGCCTCCCTCCGTGCCCCTAAGAGTCCATTAGAAGAACATGTCGCTGTCTTTAATACCGGGCTATGTACAACAATGGTACGTTCTTATTATAAATTTAAAAACTCTTTCATTGATCGGTTGGAGGATAAACTAGTCAGACGTCTTAAAAGTTTGTGTATAATTTAGCCCCAGGAACAAAAAACTTGTAGTCACTAATTTCTTTATGCGATTAATGTAGTGCCATTCTGAACTTTCACCAAGGTGTGCGCAGTGTGCCGTTTTTCAAATAGCACAAGATATCAACAGAGAAATAGGAATGATTACACTGAAGACCTATAACTACACTGAAGTTACCGTCACATTTAATTTCATTTTTGTGCACACATTTACAATGTTTCCGTTCTCATTATGTGTTCGGCGTTGGGAACAGCAAGTTCAAGCTCGTTAATTTAATCACGTTTGTACAACGTATTCATGAAATTAAAAACACCTTATTTTGTTTGGGTTTTCAGTATTATTATTGTATATTTTCGTTAAAAATAGTTTTGTTCTAATTCGTTCATACAATTCGTAGAAAAATTCAAGAAATCTTGCGTATCTTCCACTGGGGTGACGCCCCCTGATAAATTAATATTTTCACAGGCGTGCTGTCCAGAACATTCACAAGCCGTTGGTGTCTGGCAAAGAGGCTGTCTTCAGCATAATAGCTAACATGACTTATTACACAGTGCTTGAAGAAATGGCGAAAGACTGGCGTTGGGCCAAGAACATGCAGGTAACACTTAGGTCTATCCGTCGTCCTGCTGAATCTCAGCAGTACTTGGCGCCGCCCGGAGTGGCCGAACGGTTCTAGGCGCTACAGTGTGGAACCGCGCGACCGCTACGGTCGCAGGTTCGAATCCTGCCTCGGGCATGGATGTGTGTGATGTCCTTAGGTTAGTTAGGTTTAAGTAGTTCTACTTTCTAGGGGACTGATGACCTCAGCAGTAAAGACCCATATTGCTCAGAGCCATTTGCAATACTTGGCAAATGATGATTAATAATTCTAAAAATGCCCTACCTCAGTAGTGGAGGAGAAGATTAGTGTTTAACGTTCCGTCGACGACGAGGTCATTATAGACGTAGCGCAAGCTCGGGTGAGGGAAGGATGGGGAAGGAAATCGGCCGTGCCATTTCAAAGAAACCATCCCGGCATTTGCCTGAAGCGATTTAGGGAAATCACGGAAAACCTAAATCAGGATGGCCGGAGACGGGATTGAACCGTCGTCACCCCGAATGCGACCTGCCTCAGTAGTAGTCAACTTTTTTTTGCTACGGTAAAATTTCTAGCTTCTGAGCGCTGATGCTCCTAGAAAGTCACTGTTTGGCAGATAAGGGGTCGAAGTGAAAAGTGATTCCTACGAATTTTTAATTCTGTTATCTATACAGGTTGAGGTATTAAAGATCTTACACATTACTCGGTCGACATGGTTTCGAACTGTTGCTTGTAAAATAAAGATGTGTAACGTTAAGTAAGTCGATCCGTAACAAACGCTCTGTTGTAATCAAGTTTCTAACCGCAGACTACATGCCACTGTATGAAATCTGTAGATGAATGAAAACTGTGTACAGTGATGATTGTATCGACATCCGAATGTACGATGCTGGGTTGTTTGTGCTTGTAATGAAGCGAGTTAAAGTCGTCGAGGAAGACCAAGAGATGAGTACAATAAGCAGATTCAGAAGGATGTAGGTAGCAGTACTTATTTCGGGATGAAGAGATTTGAGCAGAGATAGAGTAGCATGGAGAGCGGCATCAAAGCAGTCTTCGGGCTGAAGACCACAACAACAAAAACAACCTCATTGTGTGTGGCATAGCATCATCTCTTTCCAAAACTTCAGAAACACCTCCTTTTTTTGATAGTGATGAATCAGTGCAATTAGAGGTAAGTTTTTAGCTGAGGATTTTTCCATTACAAAAATGTCTGTGTTTCTGATTTGGTGTTCTGGACACACCGCAAATGAAAATACACGCTTGCCTCAGAGCCAATTTTTGTTTTCTGTGGCGTGGATTTCCAAATAAACGGGCAATGCAAAATTTCTGATGTTGAGTGGATTTTTTAGAGTAACTAAAAGTAGATGTTAGGAAACGTTTGGGTGACACTACTTTACATATTCCTTCATTTCTGCAGTGTGTGGAGAATTCAGCATACGCCCTTCGTCCAGAACATCCGCTATGAACTTCGTCTTGGTCATTAACAGATTTTCATTGCTATTTCTTTCTTCTGTTACTATATGTAGAGTTTATTTTAGTAAAAAGAGTTATTCCTGATAACCTCATTTTCAACAAACAAGAAACAAACTGCTGAGCAGACAGCTCTCACAAGGAAGCAATTTTGGCGCTGATATGTCAAAAAGAGCAACAACTCACGACAGACGAGACTCGCTACAATAATAAAATGGCAGGGCGCTGCAGTAGAATCACTTACCACGTGTAGTCAAAGGATGCCACAATATCGTCCTTCTAAAAGGGGCTTCCGAAGTCCTCTTGTGGGACATTCCAAAATAACTAATTTTTAGGCGCAGACTCTGCACCATTATATAAAATGTGAGTGTAAATCTTATGGGACTTAACTGCCTAGGTCATCAGTCCCTTAAACTTACACACTACTTACCCTAAATTATCCTAAGGACAAACACACTCACCCATGCCTGAGGGAGGACTCGAACCTCCGCCGGGACCAGCCGCACAGTCTATGACTGCAGCGCCCAAGGCGGCTCGGCTAATCCCGCGCGGCCCAGTATATAATAATGACTTTTACAGGATGCCAATTATTGAACTAGTTCAATAAAACGTAAATTAGTTATAAACTACGACGTGTGCACACAATTTATTCAAACGTCATTACGGATATTCATATTTAGATTATGACATTTTCGATATACCTACCACATTGACGGTGATGAGAGGCAGACGAAGAGCGAAATTCTGCATGACCCACTGAAGTGGTGGAACGTCGATGCTGTCGATGATTTCCTAAATGGTTGTTTTCAGCCCCACCTGGAGAACATGGCGGCCAGTGGAGGTCCAAGCCATTGGTCTCTGGGTACCCCAGAGCCACAATGTGTGTTCCCAAAGAGCTGCTCCAGGACATCAAACACTCTCCTGCTTCGATGGGGCCGAGCTCCGTTTTCCATTAACCACACCTTGTCGAAATCTGGGATGGGGATTAAATCATCTTCCAAAACCTTCACGTACCGTTCGGTAGGGTCCTCACAATCAAGGAATATCGCACCGATTATTCCGTGACTGGATATTGCAAACAATGCAGTCTCCCGTTGAGGGTGACGGGACTTCTCGACTGTGAAATGCGGATTCTCAGTTCCCAAATGTGCCAATTTTGCTTATTGGAGAACCCATCCAGGTGAAATTGGGCCTCGTCACTAAACCAAACAACAATGGGCATACTACTTCTCATTATGCCATGCGGCCAACAGTGCAGTTTGAACGTCCTAACGCAAACCGTTCAGAAGTTATGACGATTTTATTTCATATAGTTCAATAATTGCCACCCTGTATATCCTTAAGGCCAGCTAAATTCTAACACAGAGGAAGATGTACGCTTTTGCGCTGATTAATTCAAGTTGTTACAATAAAGTATGCCTCACTCGGAATGTTTCCACAATATCACAAGTAAACATAATTAAACTTTATGTATTTGAATACTTATACTTCGGACAGAAACAGTCACTGTTTCTGATGCAGTACAACAGAAGAAAACAAACGTTCTCCAGAAATTCTTCTTAGTTTTGTGTAGGAAAGTTTCGTCACAAACAACTGTTCTTCAACGAAGTCAAAATAGATCCTTTAGAGCTTAGATTACGTTCTCGTGAGCAACGAAAAGTCTGTCTTCAAAACAAAGTACGTATGCAGAGTTGTATCTCACGGGCAGCGCCACTTGTCCACGGCGCGGAACACAAAGGCTCGGTGTGCAGGTCGTGGGCGACGTCCTATCTGAGGCTGTATCGAAGCAGTGGTGCTACTTCAGTCGCTGGCTGGCGAAGACGGAGCTGGCTCTAGCCGGATCCGTGCCGGGATAAATACTAGCGCGGTGGAAGGTTATAATTTTTCTACTGGCTAGCGAAGTTGCACCGGGTGCAGCAAGAGGTGCATGTCTGGAGCGACCCCTGTTCCGCACCCTCTGGCTGGTTGCCGGGAGACCCTCTTTGGGTTGAGCAAGATACCACGGGAACCAGCATGGACGCAGGTGATGGATTGACGATAACACGCTAAACTTAGATGCGCTGCAGGTTGGCGGCTTCAAAGGCGAAGCCGAGAGAGACACCAGTTTACTCGACAGTCGACCCACAAATGATAACAAATGTAACTAGAATGACTGCACACTGTCATTAAATTATTAAATCTGCCTAAAATTTATTACTAGCACACTAAGAAGCATATCATTCTAATGGTAAATTACGTCTCCTTTCTGCTAACATAATCAGACTTCTTGTAACACGTCCATCTGACTCCATAATTGTTAATTGATCACGTTTCATTAAACATCTTTCAAAAATCATGTTTCGTTAACAAACTTTCCAAGATTTATGCGTTACCATTTTCTTCGCCGCAACGAATCTCTGTTAATTTTATATGCTACTGATACAATTATAATTAAATATTCAGCTTTTCGAGCTCTTTAAGAGGATATATTATGCTTCTCTGACCTTTTATGGTACAGAAACATAAACACAAAAGTAAATCGTTTCGAATATAAGCAACGCACGTAATCAGATGACCAGTACATGGACGCACCAGCCACGCGTAACTCTGACATTTCCGCGTCGCTACCTATACCTGTCCATCGCGAGGTGAGTCTTCTCTGCAGCGACAGCTTTAAGCGACTGTACCACGCCCCCTCTACTACCAAGGGCGCCATGTTCGTTCTAGCCAGACGTTGCCGACTCCTCGCTACTCGGGACAGCTTTCCGTATGGCAGAGAACCGTTAACGTGTGCTACAATACTACCTGTCCTTTGACGTAGTTTGTGCAGTTGTTTGCAAAGTATGTGTGTATGTGTCATGTAATCTCAAATTTCACTTATCATCGTAATTACTATAACTTTGGATACAATGTGATATTTAACATGACATCAGAAACCAAGATTGCGATCCAAGATGGTGGACCAGAGGATACTAATACACTTCCTACGTAACTTTTCTTAACTTTAAAGTGGCGGGAAATGAAAAAAATCATTCCTTGCAAATGAGAAAAGTAAAAATAATTTAACAGTGCCCAACGAGGGTACAGAGATTGAAATAAATATTGATGACTTCTTACAAATTTTGCACAATTTTTCGTGAACTGTAGAAGTGTTATAGCTAATCCAGATGGATCAGAGTCGTATTATCCAACGTATGACGGAAAATGCAGTAATTATGTGGCAAAACTGTTTGATTTTGTGACCGTAAAGGAAAAAATAATGTTTAACCTATATTTGAACAGCCTTTGATTTCATCAACAGCTGTGTTATATCTGACTTCATCTGTTATTCATAAAATAAGCTTCGAAGGGCATATTCTAAATAACAAAAAAATAAAGTACTTTATCCATAATCAATTCTTCATTAATTTTCAAAGATTACAAAGAAATTATGTGCGAAGGAGACTTAACGTAATTTTTACTAGGTCTTCTAGTTCTGGATAGGAAATTCTTAGATGACCTGATTATAACGATGCTGGATTGAAATTACAGATACACTTCCTAAGGAAGGATAAATTGTAATAGAATTGATGCAAATTCGTGTACTAATTATTAAATATGAACCAACTTACGAGTTACAACAACGAGAAAAAATTATGAAATGTCCAAAAGTTCATGTACAACTAAAGAAGTTGCAGGATTGAGTGATAAGAAAAATTGCGAACTAGACTTCATATAACTCTGCAGAAGTTGATATGCCATATTCCGAATTTATTACAGTTCAGACAAATCGTAAAAATAATCAGTTACTTCACTCTTCATTATTCGACCACGTTAATCTACAGAAAAATGGAAGAAATGAAAGCATCCCACAGGAAATTAGGAATATTAATCCACGAAACAATATTCTCAAAGCATACAGTCCATTTCTCGATTTTAAATGAGTTATACTACTCTAATCAGACCCTGACATAACTCCAGAAATTTCATAAGTAACTATCCTACCTATGTAATTAACATGGCGTGTAGAAATAATATTGTAAGTTGACAGGAAATGACTAAGAACCATTGTGTGGAACTTTTAATGAAAAAATTTCTTCAGATACTTTAACGTATGTACAATGTATTGTAAGAAAAATTTAACTTATAATTCTTGGCACAGAATACTTACTGAAAGTTTTTAACTATATAAATAATAAAAAATTAGAAAAAAGTTAAAGAAATTTTAATATCATGTTTTCATTTGTTTTTAAAATATTTTCAGAAAAATAAAGAAAATAAAAACTGAAAAATTTAGTATGTTAATTAGAAAATGATTACTCATTATATTTTCTTCTGAATAGCTCTTTTTATGTAGATTATATTTGCCTTTTCAATTTCAAAGTTAATATTTGTGTGAGATCGATGGACACCGCTGGCCGTAGAACAAGTCTGCTTCGGCTCGCACTAGGAGCTTACAACTCGTATTTTATCTGACAGCAGGTGGACTATAGATAACGATAATACTGACCTAGAGCAACAATCCACGTCAATGAAAGCAAGGATGCGCGTTGAGTGAGCTTACGTAAACTTTCTTTTGCGATGTTTGCAGCATGACTTACGTGAAACATTCTCTCGCGCCAATCTAAGGCAGTTCAAAACTTCTTTCAGAGATGGCGCTGATGTACGATCCACTGAAAATAATAGCTGAACATGTTGTATTTTAAACGTTAATTAATTGTTTTTAAAGTTGTTTTCAGTATTTACGTGTTATTTATATTTCTTCATTTCAAATAAAACGCTAAAATGTGAAGTAAATAACTTATTTATATCCAAAATGAACTGATGGAAGTAGTGCTTCTGGTATGTACTTTGTCACTCGAATACCTAATACACATACAATTTTAGAGCTTATTTACTCTGTCAAAGCTCTCAACCAACTATGAAGACTGAAGCATTTTGCCCATTATCTCATGAAATCATTAAAGCGTCAGTGTTTAGTGAAGAACTAGATATCTGGCAAAACTTTTCCATCCTCGCTTCCGTATGATCTATGACAATCCAATGGGCATGTTTAAGACCCGTCCTAAAGAGTGGGTGGTGTGTTTGAGCCCGAAATAATGGAGCTATCTGTTAACTCAGAGGCAACGCTCCGAGATGCACTGACGTACGGGAGGTCAGAGGCCAGATGCTCGGTTTATAGGACTAACCGAGTGGAAGGTGTTCGATAGCGAACGTTTTGCACTTTTTTGGATTCGAGGTAGCGATAAAGTGGGGATTTTCCCGTGTGGCCATTACACGTGAGTACAGCGAGTATCAGGAATCCAGTAAAATATAAAATCTCCGACATAGCTGCGGCCAGAAAAAGATCCTGCAAGAATGGGATTAATGACGACTGAAGAGAATCGTTCATCGTGACAGTCTTCCACAAATTTCTACATATTTCATTGCTGGGCCATCAACAAGTGTCAGTGTGCGAACCATTTAACGAAACACCATCGATACGTGCTTTCAGAGCCGGAGGTCTTCTCTTGTACCCTTGGTGATTGCACGACACAAAGAATTACGACTTGACTGGGCCCGTGAACCACGACATTGCATTCTCAATGACTGGCAACATACTGCCTGGTGGACGAGTCTCGTTTCATATTGTGTCAAGGGGATGGACGTGTACGGCTATGGAGACAACCTCATGATTCCATGGACCCTGCATGTTAGCTGGGGACTGTTCGACCCGGTGGAGGCTCTGTAATGGTGTGGAGCGTGTGCAGTTGTAGTGATATGGAACCCCTGATACGTCTAGATACAAATCTGGCAGGTAACACTTACGTAAGCATCCTGTCAGATCACCTGCATCCATTCATGTCCACATATATATATATATATATATATATATATATATATATATATATATATATATATATATATAGTTGAGTAACTTTCATAAAATCAAAAACCTCGTGAACTTGAAAAAGTCTGAGTGCGATGACTGTCTGAAATATTTTAAGGGGTAACTGTTGTGAACATTTTTCAATTTCCCACGACCTAGCCGACTTGCAGAATTTGCTTCACTTCTCATGGTTGGGATTCACAGACATGTAATATTTCTTAAAAGACATCCTAGTCGCCGTTGACTGTATAAAATATTTATTGTTACTATTGCAATTTCGGGCTTATGGCCATTTTCAAGTAACACTGCAAAGTTACATTTTGTGAGAATATAAAACTGCCTGACATGAATATAATTTCCTTACAGTCCACATACACAGCCATTCCATGTCACGTCTCCTGAACGTGCAACCCTTACCAGCAGAAGATATCCTGTGTGAGAACCCTTGTTGAAGGAGTCATACGAGCATTTGATAGAAAATTACTTAGAAATCCCATGGAAACACGTAAGAAAACAAATGAAACTCCCATTACCTCCCCAATAGATTATGATCATCAGAATATAATGTGTCGATTACACCTCTAGATTCCTCTTATGTCACCATTTAGAAATCCATTATAATTGCTAGATGTCCTATGGTTGATGGTGAATCAAATATCAATTGAAATTCTTTATGAGTTTGTTTAAGCTTCAGAAAAATTCACACATATCAACTAATTTTTCTATATAGTCTCCTGAATGGCAACCACATTTTTCCCAGTGGACAGTGTGTAACTTGATCCCATTTTCGTGAAATAAATGTGGCTGTGACAGTAGCCAGTTGTGCACAAACACTTCGAAGCACCAACATCGTCAATCTGCCACCTCCTATTGCTTTCTTCAGTGTTCCAAACAAATGAAAATTGTAGGGCGATAATTCCAGACGGTAGGCTGGATATTCGAGTGTGGTCCACAAATATTCGTGAATTTTTGTTGATTTCGGGTAGCTGTGGACGGTCGAGCGTTGTCATAAACATGATCACATCACAGCTTGGAAATACACCTTTTTCCTGACGATACTCACTTGTTGTTCGATAATAGTATGCACCGTTCGTGGAACGATGGGCGTGTAGAAAATCGATTAAACCTCCTTTAAAGTCAGAAAAGACTGTCACAAGAACCTTAGTCAGTCATGCTGGTCCCCATTAGGCATTGGTGTGCTGTATTCTCAACTGTTCCTCATCTTCTTAAAAACTGTACAATTTGTAAACCTGAATCTCTCTCAGGATGCTGTCGCCGAGCTGTGCCGCGAATATTTCCAAAATTTCGGGCAGTTTTAGGCACTCCGTTTTGAGAAGTTTGGTTATACAGGACGCGTCGCTTAAATCCGGACAGACGAAACCTTTTTTTAAACCGAATTTATGGAAACAAAATACAAATGAAAATGAAAATCCTTTCACATATAAGCAATGGTATCTTTCAAGAGTAACAGTACTTGATGCAACCTCCTTCAGCCGCAACGACTGCCTCCAACCTTGCCCTGAAGCGACCGCAGGCACTCTTTAAAACATCGCTGCCCGTATTCGCTAACG
This sequence comes from Schistocerca gregaria, assembly GCF_023897955.1. NCBI lineage: Eukaryota > Metazoa > Arthropoda > Insecta > Orthoptera > Acrididae > Schistocerca > Schistocerca gregaria. The sequence goes on along the minus strand of NC_064921.1, from coordinate 821,287,408 downwards.
CTCCTTCGACAGCGGTGGGCAGAGATGCGACGTTAGGGTGCCCCGTCTTATAAGTAAAGTTCCACTGTGCTCCAAACACAGTAGTCGAGGGGCCCACAACTCATTTGAAAATGTCAACGTCAGGCGAGAGCCACTTGTGGACAAATGGCTCCTGTAAGGTCCTCCTTTTACCATCCGACGCACTACTCGCTCGCTGATACTCAATACTGACACCGGTTTCCTCAGAAGTTGTCGTTGTTCCTCCGAAATCAGAGTCTGAGCCTTTTCGATGTTTGCCGCTGTTCGTTGTACTCGTTTTCGTGAATGATGTTTACTTACCGTTTTACCAGAACCTTTCCCAGAATTCTCCGAAGCATAGTATCGTAACCAGCAGATCTCGGGTACCCCAAGAATCGAACTGTTTCAGTGATCGAACGCCCATCGGGACGACTATCGATAATCGCGACTCTCCGGTTGTACTTTGCACTTGTCCATAACATCTGAGCCATTTTGAGGTTCTGACTCCGTTTACTTGATGCCTGTGGCTTTCAGGAATGTCAATGGCAATCTCCGGCGGAACTATGATATGGTGGGAGATTGAAATTGAAATTCGTTGAGATTTAAGCACCGCACCCTGCACAGCGTTGCACGACACATGGTGGTACCTCTTGCTCTTATTTGACGATTATGACTAAAGAAACGGAACAACAACGTTCTAACCATACAGAATAATCATTGGAATCCGAAGCAACAATTAGCAGAGATCGCGCCGCTCTTGATTTACAAAAAGGTGCACAAAACAGAAATTTCGGTTTATAACTATTTATATGATTCACCCTCGTGTAGCGGAAAATTCAACTTTATGCGAGGAATCGTTCGGAAATCCCTTAAAATTGCAATGTTAGTATTTACATTAGGCCGCTTTCTCTTTAAAAGACGTATTATTTAATTTAACGTTTTTTCTGCTTGAAAAAGGTAAAATTTCCGTCACACCAAGGTATACCTACAGCAAAAGCAATATTGAAAAATAAGTGTCATGCTGCCATACACCAGGAAAGCTTGTGGTCATAGCAGTCCAGCTAGTTGATGACCGATTCGAATCTGCAGTTAGAATCTAATGATACTATCATATTGAATTCACCAAGGATTCTAGTGTTTTAATCTATGGTATGAATGTACTACTACCAGTATCATAACTGCTAGTGTCCATTACACTGGCCACACGTCTTATGAGCTATTATAGGACATTTAACTGCACGAGCATCCTTATAACTAACTGGGCTATAATGCCGAAATCGTCCTTCAGTGGTCTGAGGACCATTCACGTTGATGTCTTAACATTCGGCCACAACATCCAGAACATTTATACTGCCGAGTACGTACATTCTTATATACAGTAACATTGCTTGTTGCCTGTCATGTAGCTCTACCTACGTTGTGAGAAAAACGTCAGGTGGCTATACAGCGCTTAAAGGCCTGCGTCCTACAGACCAGTGTAGTATTTTTCGGATGATTTTTCTTTAAATATGCATCTACAGACTGTAGGTTGTTGTTACATCATGGACAACTTAATTTTGTGAGTTCTGAGACGTGTCCACTGCAGCTACCAAACATATTTCACTCATGAGTCATTCCTCATCTCTTACTTACCCACTCTGTGACGACATCCGCCTGCTTTGTTTTTTCGCCTGTTGTCCTGGCTGATAACAGGAGTGTGGAAGGACAACACTGACTACTTTAAATAATGTAGCCGACAGGAGTACAGTTGCATTTCACAGATGGTTAACTTTCACTTTTCACAACCCCTCATATACTCATATAATATGGGCAGTGTACTATTGTTTAACTTTCGATAAGTCTCATTAATAAGTTGCAGGCGAACATCCACATACTGCTATAGTAGTTTCCCATTAAACATCTACGAGCAGTAAAAACCTAACCACAAAGTTCAGAGTTCTTGTAGAATAGAAAGGTATATATGGAGCAGACACTGTCCCTTTTTAACACAAGGCCTAATTGAGTAACACTTCCTTCACTGTTATGTTCACACATTGTTGTCGTTCTAACCAAAACAGGTCCCTCGTCTGAAACTCAGGCGTGATCTGTCTCGTGACCAAAAAATCGGGTCCTGCTGAAACGACACAATGTTCCAAGTTAAATTTACAGACATTACAATTAGTACTTAACTCATTAAATTAACTGAATACATCGAAAAATTCTGTCTTTTTAAAAGTTTCTTCTACGACAACAGTTAGGCCGAATAATTTATTTAAATAATTAAATTAACAAATATTGTTACACAAACAATACATTTGGCAAAACTGTTAATTACTTTGGAACACGTTTTCGAATAGAGCCAAATAGATCCTTTAAGAATACAATTAGTTGTTTCTCCAAATGTTTATAATTAGTACAGAATTTATACTTGTTTATACGTCAACAACAGAATTTACGTTACGAAAGAAATATTGATTTCGTCCTATAATGAAATATACTAATAGGAATAGTCAAAATAAATTAGAAAATCAATTGTATACATAAAACTAAGCACAAAATTAGATCTGGTGTTATATTCTTTAAAACTGAGGTCCAGCCTTTCTCTTTTATGAAAATGCAGATTATGCTCACGTATAATAATGGTAATTAGTTAAAAGGTAAAAATTAAATTTTAGGAGACAGATGGAAAAACAAGAGGTGAAGTAAAAATATCACAGCTTGCTTCGTCACAACTTTGTTGAGCTTACTGAAAAAAGTTAGCATAATAAAATGGAAGACTTATACACTCCTGGAAATTGAAATAAGAACACCGTGAATTCATTGTCCCAGGAAGGGGAAACTTTATTGACACATTCCTGGGGTCAGATACATCACATGATCACACTGACAGAACCACAGGCACATAGACACAGGCAACAGAGCATGCACAGTGTCGGCACTAGTACAGTGTATATCCATCTTTCGCAGCAATGCAGGCTGCTATTCTCTCATGGAGACGATCGTAGAGATGCTGGATGTAGTCCTGTGGAACGGCTTGCCATGCCATTTCCACCTGGCGCCTCAGTTGGACCAGCGTTCGTGCTGGACGTGCAGACCGCGTGAGACGACGCTTCATCCAGTCCCAAACATGCTCAATGGGAGACAGATCCGGAGATCTTGCTGGCCAGGGTAGTTGACTTACACCTTCTAGAGCACGTTGGGTGGCACGGGATACATGCGGACGTGCATTGTCCTGTTGGAACAGCAAGTTCCCTTGCCGGTCTAGGAATGGTAGAACGATGGGTTCGATGACGGTTTGGATGTACCGTGCACTATTCAGTGTCCCCTCGACGATCACCAGAGGTGTACGGCCAGTGTAGGAGATCGCTCCTGACACCATGATGCCAGGTGTTGGCCCTGTGTGCCTCGGTCGTATGCAGTCCTGATTGTGGCGCTCACCTGCATGGCGCCAAACACGCATACGACCATCATTGGCACCAAGGCAGAAGCGACTCTCATCGCTGAAGAAGACACGTCTCCATTCATCCCTCCATTCACGCCTGTCGCGACACCACTGGAGGCGGGCTGCACGATGTTGGGGCGTGAGCGGAAGACGGCCTAACGGTGTGCGGGACCGTAGCCCAGCTTCATGGAGACGGTTGCGAATGGTCCTCGCCAATACCCCAGGAGCAAGAGTGTCCCTAATTTGCTGGGAAGTGGCGGTGCGGTCCCCTACGGCACTGCGTAGGATCCTACGGTCTTGGCGTGCATCCGTGCGTCGCTGCGGTCCGGTCCCAGGTCGACGGGCACGTGCACCTTCCGCCGATCACTGGCGACAACATCGATGTACTGTGGAGACCTCACCCCCCACGTGTTGAGCAATTCGGCGGTACGTCCACCCTGCCTCCCGCATGCCCACTATACGCCCTCGGTCAAAGTCCGTCAACTGCACATACGGTTCACGTCCACGCTGTCGCGGCATGCTACCAGTGTTAAAGACTGCGATGGAGCTCCGTATGCCACGGCAAACTGGCTGACACTGACGGCGGCGGTGCACAAATGCTGCGCAGCTAGCGCCATTCGACGGCCAACACCGCGGTTCCTGGTGTGTCAGCTGTGCCGTGCGTGTGATCATTGCTTGTACAGCCCTCTCGCAGTGTTCGGAGCAAGTATGGTGGGTCTGACACACCGGTGTCAATGTGTTCTTTTTTCCATTTCCAGGAGTGTATATGTTGGAGTAGTTCATGGAAAAAGTCACGTACTGTAAAGAAAAAAGCATAAAAGATGCTAGTAGGATCAATTATAGAGGGTTGTTTGGAGGCTTATGTAGAGAATGGCAGGAGATATTAAACGAGATTAAGGATGCGCTACTAGGACAATAATAAGTATTCATCACCCAAATATAACAATCACAAAAACCTTGCAAAAATCAATATCGCTGAACTACTGTCACGATGTCAAACGACGTTGCAAGTAAACACTGAGCTCTTAGCTGGCAGAACACACCACTAATCATAAGGTTGGCTGCCAATGATCGTCTGCTCAGTGAGTCATGTGACTGTACCAAGCATTGGTGTTGTCTCCTGGAGGCAGATAGCAGAACTCCTGTGTGCTCTTGTGGACCTCCGTGTTCAACATCACTTCACTAGATGGCACTAAGACCTGCAGCTGACATGCAACTAGGTTTTACACACTCCTACTATAATGAGGTATTCAAGGTTTACAGCTCGTCTTGCTGCTTTGAGTAAGTATACTTGTTTCTCAGGTTTTTTTGATTCATGGTGGGTGCTTATAAGAACACCATGTTTATGGCGCAACTGTTGTTTGATTACGACCAAGCCAAATTATTGTTTGTGTTAATGGCTGTCATCCATCCCATATCTAAACATTCATGGTGGTGTCTGATTGTACTATATCGTGTCTCCCAACCACTTTCGCGCAACGACGCTCTGAGCGTGTTTTTTAGGGAACTAGTTTGAACCTGGGACCTGTTGCTGGTAAGGAGACGCCAGACCACACATGACATGTAGAATTCAGAAGAGTTCAGTGAGACTAGCGATGATATAACCAAATACTAAATGATCTCAGCGTCAGCTCCACTGCACTCCCTGTAAAAGAATCTTAATTCTAAATATAGTGGAAAGGGTTCAAGGCTTTCCTATTTTTAGTTAGCTGGTAAAATAAAGTCGAAAAAGCAGTTAAGTTTACCATTGGAAATTTATTCTAATCATAAATCATCGTTTATAAATTGCACTATTGATAAAAGGAAATGTTTTAATACAGGATGGTAGAAACCAACAGCGTTCAACAAAAATGTGAACGAATATTCCCTAAATGGGTTTCCAAGTTCTACAATCGATCGAAGGATGACCTATGCCATATCACATCTATAATGTAGGGTTAATTTAAGTTTCACAAAAGAGAAAACTATCAAAATGGTCTACAGTGACCCTCAATTATCTTTAACAACTTATCTAACTTGTCGTAAATTACAGTGGCTGATGTGGCTTCTCAATAACTATATAAAAGAAAAATCATCGCGTTTCAGATCTGTTCTTCAAGTGGCAAATGTGAACACCATGAGTTTTAATTAACGATCACCATTAGTTTTACGGAAAAAAGTGGTGTAACAGATGAGACTTCTGCAGTTCTGAGTGAAGCCTTATGCACTCAAAAATGTGGCATCACGTGCGTTCATTACCTTGTCGGTGTTTAAGCAGCGTCTGGGCGGCAGCGGCCGGCGCAGCAGCCATCCAGCTCGCCGTCTCGGAACCAACTCTCCTCTAACTTCTCCTTACTACAATTTACCGAAGTTAGTTTAAAAAAACTATCTGGCTATGTTTTCAACTGACCAATCAGGGTCTCAATGTTAACCTTAAGCTCCGCCTACAAAAATTCTGTCTATCCAATGGGAAACGATATACTTTTCGTGGTGGGGCAATGTTTTTAAAGTTTGCAACGTAACAGAGACGCTAAAAAGTCTCACGCTAAAACCTGCAGCTAGTGTGGTCCTTTTAGCGTTATCGTGAGATCTATACTGCTCTTCTGGAGGGCTGTATCTTTTAACATGGGCTGGGGAGTGATCCTAATGTAACAGACACGCGAAAAAGTCTCACGCTAAAACTTGCAGGTGGTAGTGGCCCTTTTTGTGTTATCGTAAGATCTATACTGCTTTTCTGGAGGGCTCTAGCTTTTAACATGGGCTGGGGGTTGTCCTTGACATACCTGAGACGCGAAAAAGCCTGGCGCTAAAACGTGCGGGTTGTATAGTTGTACAGGTAGGCTCGCGGCGTGGGTGGTCAGCCCCTCCCCACGGTTCTGCTCTCGGCTTCTGTCCTCGTTTCTCCCCTCGGAACTGCATCTGACTCACGGTGGGAAGGTACGACATGCATTTAGGCATTCTTGTATTAGTCTGTGGTATTCCATTTGCTCACTCGTTACTCGTATTACTTTGGTTAATTTAATGTCACGATTTATTCGGAGCTATGTGACATACTAGTAGATTTGCTTATTATGTCAGGGTTTTCATGTAAGGTGTTGGATTTGCCTGACAGCTTACATATCACCGCCCTTCGAAATTAATTTTTGCACTGAATTTAGGCAATGATGGAATCGTTGTCTAAGTCAGTCAAAAATTTTCTAATTTATCTAAATTTTGTTGCACACTGTTCAGCCACATTATTCTGTTTCATGCTAGTTTGTATTACTAATTTATATTCTTCCACGTTACAATTAAAAATGACAAGAGAAGAATATTTTTATACTATTATTAGTTTTTAATTATTTTCTTTCTTTATTTAAGTGTGAAGTTTGTTTTTTAAAAAGTTTGTTATCGAAAGTGAGGAGTCTTTCACATCGATTTTCTTAGAAATATTGTTTATATAAATATAGTAATTAAGTAAAATCTGTTCCTAACACATTTTCTAAATATCATGTGCAAGAAAAAATGTTTTTGTTTCTAGACACACATTTCAACATTGTTACACTAACAAGTAAGAATTATTTCCAAGAATTGCTTTGACAAAGAAATATACATACACAAGTATTGAGATATTATCCTAACAAATTTTACAAATGCTAAAAAAAATTGCTTTGACAAAGAAATATACATACACACGTATTGAGGTATTATCCTAATAAATGGTACAAATGTTAAAGAAAGGGAAAACATCCAACAAGATAATTTTTTATTCTTGGCTTTTTTATAAGGAGAAAATAAGTAAAATATAGTTATTCTTTTATTTTTATGAGAAGCAAATAAGTGGCATATTGTTTCTTTATATACTGTCCTTTTCAGAACTAATGACTTATTTTTATCGACAGTCTATTTTTTACTTAAGTCCATAGTCAATGACTGCTATTTTGTAGTTTATTAGCTGTCTGGTGTGCTTTACTTATTTAGTTTTTCACACGTTTCTTTTGCACAATTCCTACATCACATAATTTGATTTCACACGTTCACACAATCCTGTGAATGTTTAAGCAAGAGGTTGGCGAATGTTTTTGAACGAAGGTGATGGACTTGAGCGAGATAGATGTGGGCAAGTATTTCATGTACAGCTTCGTTCGTCGTTTCTTGATGGCTTTGCAAGTGTGTGTTGCTGTTGTGGAGGTCACTTAATGGAATGGAGCTGTGAGTGCAGAATCTCGTGGTTTACTGGCTTTGTATGCGTGAAAGTCATCGTTATGTGTCGCTGAAAGCGGTCGTTTGTCGTTGTAATACTTCGCAGACGACTAGTTTACAATAGGATAGGGATTTGGGAAGGTATGTCGTCTATTCTTCACCCATCTTCTTTCTTGGTCTCAGTCTTGCGAATCTTCAACTTCTGTTCTTCCTGCTTTTTCTCTGCTTCTTACTTGCTTCTTGGTTCTTCTCTGGGGAGGATATGGAAATATTTATTGATAACTAGTCGCTTTGAAGTTCTCCTCCTAGTAACAGTTTGATAAATTGTTTGGGCGTGTCATTTTTACTTTGTGGAAGTTATTCTTCAGTTTCGTGCATCAGCGTGATGTTTAATAGCAGTAGTGTGAGTTTTACGCATATTTTTTGCCAGCGGTGGCTTACCCAAGCGGTCTTCTCGTCGGGCCGTTTTTTCTCGCTCCGCTGAGTCGGGGGCGCCCTGGGGTTTACGAGCGGTGAAAATCCGGTGTCCTGGCGTCCCGTGGCGCCTCTGCAGGGCTGTCACTGTGCGGCTTCCTGTTCCATCCCAGCAAGGTTCTACCTAGCGGGCACATTTTATGCCCACTTTCGCTACAAGTGCCGTCTGTTAGTTTCGCCTTTACCTTCTCTCGACGCTCCTGCTATGTAGGAATCGAGTCTTGCTAATTACGTCCTTTTCTTTCTTGATACATCTCGCGTTGCAACTTGTGGGTCGTTGCATCTCTTCCTTGCTGGAGTTTTTACAATGGTTCTTACAAAAAGTTTTACTTATAATCATCTAACATATACCTAGTACCTACTTGTTATACGCCTTCTTAAAAAGCTTTACAAATTTCGGCGCCCTTTCCATGTTACAATTCTAAGATATTTGGAATCTTAAAGTCTACTCAAGAATCCTCAAATTCGTTTTTTTTATTTTTGTGTAGTGTTGTGGTGTATAGCCTTTTAGTATTTCATGCTGTTAGACTATCTACGCTTTATCCCTTCACCTTAAGCTATGGTACTATTGTGTTATTATTGAAACTACTTTCTTTTTCCCACCTTCCTCTCTCTTCATTCTTCTTTCACCTGACGATCTTATCTGCAACATAATCTTGAAATATTGTGCTGATTATTTACGAGTAATAAAATTAATCTTCAAACTTGTACTGAAAGTGTTTAATACTGCCAGCTTTAGGTAAAAATCCCTCTGTTTTATCTCGTAAAATACCCTCTAATTCTCTTTTACTGTGTTCCGAAATACCTTGAACTTCTTGTAATTTTTTGTCGATTTCTTTATGAACTTCTAACATTAGTTGAGGCGATTCCCCCTTTTGTGCATACCATTCTAATTCTTAATCCTCTTTATCTCGCGTCATTCTTAATTGTTTGTTTATAACTGGTACTTCTTCTAATTTTAGCTTTTGCTCAAAGAGAAGTGTGACATTCCCGAATGTTACGCTACCTTTCCCCATATCTATTATCGCTCGTCTCTCATTTAAAAAATCTGCACCTATAATCAAATCTACATTTAGTTTAGGTATAATCACGAAGTTGGCTTCGATCTTTTGACCTTGGCATGAAAGAGTTAACCTTGTTTCTCTCGTAACTTCCGCAGCATTGCTTCTAATAGGACCTCTTACTTTAATCTTACGTGTTTTCAGAACTGGCAATTCCTCATTGGCATTACACTGCATGAATAAATTTTCTGAGATCGCAGTCAGTTCACTTCCGCTATTAATTACAATATTGACTGGGATATTCTTTACCATGGCCTTCACAATCGGTTGAATTTGAAATGGTTGGTTCTGTTCTTCTTCCTCTTGCATCAACGAATCCTCCACTGAATCATACATGAGTCTTTTTAGGAATTTCCCTTGTGAATTCGAACTTTCTGTAGGATAAGCTTCGACTGCTACTTCTCTCTCTTTTATTTTCTCTTCTCTATTTCTTCCTTCATGTACACTTTCTTCTACATCCTCTACTTTTTCCTCATCCTCGTCTATCTTCTTCTTCGTCGCTACTTCCACATAATCGCATCTAAATGCTCTAATTATCGCTTCATAAATTCCTTCATTATATACGTTGGGTTGTGTGCCAACTTGTAACTTATTTTCAACTTCTGTCGACTGCGCATTACCCTCATTGAATTCGCTTTCCCTGGTTTCCATCTCAAATAGCTCTGCAATACTCATTACTTCGTCCTTTCGTCCAACATTCGTTGTGCATGCCTCTGGTAATTCATCTTCCTCGTCAGTATTCTCCCAATTAATTTCGTCCCAACACGATATTCTTATTTTCTTGTCTTCGTTTTCATCTGGTCCCTGCGGATTTGTTTCTTCCTTCTTCTCTTCTCGTGATAAGATTTTGATATCTCTCTTCAAGGTGCTGCAATTGTCCTGGGTCGGTGTGTCATTCTCTTTGGCATGGGCGCTTAGCTGTCAACTCGAACGTTTATAGGATTTTGGTGGTCTTACCTCCACCTCTTTTATCTGTATTCGCTTTCCTTGTTCAGCTTGTTGATAGTGGTTTCGTTGTTGATAATTTGTCGGTCTATTGGTTCTCCAGTACCCATTCCGGTTGTCGTTATTCCCTCTGTAATAGTTGTAGCCGTTCCTGGATGAATTATAGTTATTGCCATATTCTCTTCTAAATCCATAACCGGTTCTTTGTTGAAATCTATTGTCGTTTCTTGGTGCGAAGTTATCACGTGGTTCGTAATTATTGTTACTTCGTACTGTGTCTTGTGGATTCCACTGCTTTTTGCTTTCGTTTTCACGTGCACTTCGTCTTTTTCTTGCGTCATCTTCCGAAAATATGAACTCTAGTTCCCTTAGAATACCTTTAAATGCTTCGACGTCATTGCATCCGCGACCTACTAATGATTGCTGGTATTTCAATGGTAGCTTCATCGTGCATAATTTAATCAACCTTTCGTCACTGTATGGTAATCTAAGAATTGATTTTTGTTTGCCATTACTTCGAAAAATTTCACGGGACTCTTATCTCCTGAATTTTCAAAATATGGGTTCTGTAATAATCCGTACTTCACTCTGTTCTGTGTTTCGCTGGACCAATATCGTGAGAGAAACTTCTCTCTGAAATCTTCGTACGATCGGCATGTCGCTGCAACATTTTGCATGATTTCTGCTACTGTTTCTGACATGTGTGCACATATAAAGTCTAATTTGTGTGCTCGCGTCCAGTGTTCTGGTAATCCTACTCGGAATTGATCAATAAAAGTTCGTGGATGTAATGAGTTTCCTTCTCGAAAGTGTTGAAATTTTCTGACTGTGAGGAAATTATCGTTGTCGTACTTTGTCATAGTTCCATATGAAATTCGCGATTCTTCGCCACTTTTGTTTCTGATCATTTCTCTCGTCTTTCCTTCCGGTTGTGGTAGATCCATTTGATATTGTCCACTGTAACTTTCGCGTACCCACGGTGCAGGCTGTCTGATTTCACGTATGTTACTTTCCGCCTGTGATTGGAATCGCAAATACATAATATCTTCGTTAATTGCTTGTTTCTCCGGTGCTGTTACAGATAAGGATGTGGTTGCAGACACTGTGCATGTTCGATCCTGTTCACTACGCTCTGCAATGGTTTGCAACAACTCTGTTCGCAATTCCTGAAATTGTCGCTTCGTTTGCGATTCCATTTTGACTATGCGGTTATCATATCTTTTCAGCGCTGCTTTTGTGATACGTTTGTGTAACACACTGTTTTCAACAATTTCACGCGCTGTACCTGCTGCTTGTCTAGTAGTTACGTTTATCTGTCTCTTTAGTTTCTTGACTTCTCCCTGGGTGTTGTTACGTAATGTTTTGATCTCGTCCTCAGTGTCATTACGCAATGTTTGTACGTCCGCTTGTACCTTGTCAATGTCTGTTCTCAATTGATTGTGACCTATTATTAAGTTTCCTATCACGTCTCGAGATTCTTTTGCCTCGTCTTCAATATGACTCAGGTGTAACTGAATTTTCTTGTTTTGTTCTTTAATCTCACGCATTTGTCTCGTGGTTTCTGTATTCTGAATTTGAATTTGGTTCGCAATTTCTTTATTCTGCCTTGTCATGGTTTCCGTAATTTGTTGTAATAATTCTGCCAGATTGGTGGGTCCTATTGCGTTTTCTTCCGACGTCCTACGCTCTGTGTTTTCGCCCATGTGTTGGTTCGCAACCGATTGCATTGAACTGTGCTGTGACACGTTTCTGCTCGCATTCCTTGTACTCTGCGGTGAGGGAGCTCTGATTACTTGTACTATGGGTTCTACGTATTCAAGACGCAAGTTGAAATCCTCATCGCCTGTCTCTCTACTTTGCTGCTCCTCTGTCGTATGCTGACCTAGGTTTTCTGTGCCTTGGCGTACATTATGCTCGTTATGGTTCGTTATCTGTCCTACTTCCCGCGATACTGCATCGTCTGTTGTACTGTCCTCTATTCTCTGTCCAATTTCATGCTGGGTCTCTACCTCAATTCGGTCAAGGTCTCTATTTGTCATTGCTAATTTTCCTGAATCCCTTATTTTCTGTTTTAAAAGCAATTCACGCGCCCTACTTCGCGTCAAAATGCGCTCATAAGATCTCACATATTACATAACCTTTTTGGTCAGACGACTTGACACTACCAAGACTGACAATCCATTCACTTACTTGTTGGGTCAGAACCAACTTGTCAACGATGTATCCGCCACCTGCGCCCTTGCATTGGAGAGAAAACTTAGTTCTAACAATTTTCAAAATTCATAACTTAATTATGCTATTGTCACTGCCAGACTCATTTCTATTTAATAATTCTACTATCTATCGCGCCAGCTACTGTTTTCGACTATGTAAAACTTTAAGAAAGATTTTTTTTTTCAACGAAAATTTTTTTGTGGATTTTTTTTTGACCTAATTAGGCATGTGGTCGACCTTCAATTATGGTATTTTACCATCCTGGCAGGGTCGCCATTTTCTAAACATTCATGGTGGTGTCTGATTGTACTATATCTTGTCTCCCAACCACTTTCGCGCAACGACGCTCTGAGCGTGTTTTTTTAGGGAACTAGTTTGAACCTGGGACCTGTTGCTGGTAAGGAGACGCCAGACCACACATGACATGTAGAATTCAGAAGAGTTCAGTGAGACTAGCGATGATATAACCAAATACTAAATGATCTCAGCGTCAGCTCCACTGCACTCCCTGTAAAAGAATCTTAATTATAACTAAATATAGTGGAAAGGGTTCAAGGCTTTCCTATTTTTAGTTAGCTGGTAAAATAACGTCGAAAAAGCAGTTACGTTTACCATTGGAAATTTATTCTAATCATAAAACATCGTTTATAAATTGCACTATTGATAAAAGGAAATGTTTTAATACATGATGGTAGAAACCAACAGCGTTCAACAAAAATGTGAACGAATATTCCCTAAATGGGTTTCCAAGTTCTACAATCGATCGAAGGATGACCTATGCCATATCACATCTATAATCTATGTTTAATTTAAGTTTCACAAAAGAGAAAACTATCAAAATGGTCTACAGTGACCCTCAATTATCTTTAATAACTTATCTAACTTGTCGTAAATTACAGTGGCTGATGTGGCTTCTCAATAACTATATAAAAGAAAAATCATCGCGTTTCAGATCTGTTCTTCAAGTGGCAAATGTGAACACCCTGAGTTTTAATTAACGATCACCATTAGTTTTACGGAAAAAAGGGGTGTAACAGATGAGACTTCTGCAGTTCTGAGTGAAGCCTTATGCACTCAAAAATGCGGCATCGCGTGCGTTCATTACCTTGTCGGTGTTTAAGCAGCTTCTGGGCGGCAGCGGCCGGCGCAGCAGCCATCCAGCTCGCCGTCTCGGAACCAACTCTCCTCTAACTTCTCCTTACTACAATTTACCGAAGTTAGTTTAAAAAAACTATCTGTCTGTGTTTTCAACTGACCAATCAGGGTCTCAATGTTAACCTTAAGCTCCGCCTACAAAAATTCTGTCTATCCAATGGGAAACGTTATACTTTTCGTGGTGGGGCAATGTTTTTAAAGTTTGCAACGTAACAGAGACGCTAAAAAGTCTCACGCTAAAACCTGCAGCTAGTGTGGTCCTTTTAGCGTTATCATGAGATCTATACTGCTCTTCTGGAGGGCTGTATCTTTTAACATGGGCTGGGGAGTGATCCTAATGTAACAGACACGCGAAAAAGTCTCACGCTAAAACTTGCAGGTGGTAGTGGCCCTTTTTGTGTTACCGTAAGATCTATACTGCTTTTCTGGAGGGCTCTAGCTTTTAACATGGGCTGGGGGTTGTCCTTGACATACCTGAGACGCGAAAAAGCCTGGCGCTAAAACGTGCGGGTTGTATAGTTGTACAGGTAGGCTCGCGGCGTGGGTGGTCAGCCCCTCCCCACGGTTCTGCTCTCGGCTTCTGTCCTCGTTTCTCCCCTCGGAACTGCGTCTGACTCACGGTGGGAAGGTACGACATGCATTTAGGCATTCTTGTGCTAGTCTGTGGTATTCCATTTGCTCACTCGTTACTCGTATTACTTTGGTTAATTTAATGTCATGATTTATTCGGAGCTATGTGACATACTAGTAGATTTGCTTATTATGTCAGGGATTTCATGTAAGGTGTTGGATTTTCCTGACACCTTACACATACATCAAGTTTTGTAGTGAAACTTTTAACATGATCATAGTACACGTTTTTCCTTCAGCTTCAGTCTGCCCCTAGGAAGACGAATGTGCTTCTGCAATTATTGTTTAGTTCACCTGGGCTGTTTGTCATTTCAAACTTTTGAATTTCCTACAGTTTCGTAATCTGGGTTAAATTGTAATTACGCTTATTGTATTTTAAAATTTCATAACTATTTTAACTTAGGCCACAAAGGTTGTGAATGCAGCTCTACGAGAAACTGCACGCTAGTGGCGGAAATCCCAGCTACTATACGACACTTTACGGTGGGCACTCAAATCAATGTTGTGCTGCTGCATCTGTAAGTTGAGTTGTCACCAACTAGTGAGCGACACTTGGTGCTCTTGGCTCCAATCCTCCCACAACAGCAGTTCATATGTGGTATGCATGGCGGCTATTAGCCCTGCCACATGGCCTTTCCGACATGCAGAGGCTCTCCGCAGCGTGGTACTTGTTTAAATAAAGATCCTACATGATCATTGGTGGCAGTTGTTGAAGCATAGCACTAGAGGACTTGACTTAAGGCAAATGATCTGTAACATCACAGGAGTTTGGGAATTCCAAGGACTTTTTAATTTGTCTCCATTTTAAGTTCAGGACAAAGTGACTTGGCAAGCACATAGGCTGTATGTTTGTATGCTCAGGCCCACCATCTTGAATTCCACACATAGAAAACGTGATATGGCAACCTAAAGTCTGTGCTTGTATTCCAGTCTTGAATAGTTCAAAAATGGTTCAAATGGCTCTGAGCACTGTGGGACTTAACATCGATGGTCATCAGTCCCCTAGAACTTAGAACACTTAAACCTAACTAACCTAAGGACATTACACAACACCTAGCCATCACGAGGTAGAGAAAATCCCTGACCCCACAGGGAATAGAACCCGGGAACTGAGCGTGGGAAGCGAGAACGCTACCACACGACCTCGAGATGCGGGCTCTTGAATATTGACTTAATGAGGATGTTCTCGTATTCTCAGGTCCGCCATCTTGGATTCAGAAATCATAGACATGTGATTGTATCAGCCTTCTAGGATCCCCGTCTTCGATTCTGATATCAAAGAGCCTGTGCTTGTATTGAGATGTTAGTCATCTTGAATTGTAACGTCATAGGGCTGTGCTCACATTTACAGGTCAGCCGTCTTGGACTGCGATGTCGTATAGTTGTGTCACTAACAGGACAACGTAGCAGCTTGGATTTCTCACAAATTTACATCCAGGACAACTAGCCTACTTCCACATGGACATCAGAAGAGTGGGGGAAAGCCTCCAGCACAATTTGATTATTTTGAATTTAACACCATTTTTTCCACCATATTATACACAGGAAAATTTGCCTGTAACATGAAGTCTGACAACAGTATCTGACGTCATAAGGGGAGGAAGAGTGGGAAGGTGATATTGGTTAAGAATGCAGGCTAAGCTCGAAATGGCACAGCTATACTACTCTCAAACTAGAATAATACCCAAGTGTGTGGGATCTTTACAAAATAGGACTAACAGATCATATGGAATGCATACAAAGACATTAAGCGTGAATGGTCACAGGTTTATTACACTGAGTGACTAATGGAAGAGCATCATGGAGATACTGAAAATACTGAACAGGGAGACACTTTAAGAAAGAAGTAAACAACATGGTGAAAGCCTACTTATAAAGTTTCATGGACCAACTTCAAGTGATGAGTTTCAGCACATACTACAAATCCTGACATATCATTGCGCATAGGGGCGCTGTAGGCAAGATTAGACATATTACAGAATGGATAGATGCATTTAAGTAATCACTTTTCTTATGCTCCATATCTGAGTGGAACGGGAAGTGCCCTGATAATAGGCACTTTGAGAAGTACCCGCTGCAGTGCACTTCAAAATGGCGTGCAGAACATTGTCATAGAAGTAGATGCACAGGGTCTGTCGGCTATTTACAATTTTGCATTTCCCGTATTTCTAAACAATATGATAATGCTTGTTGATGCCAATCGGTAGGGACATTCCTGGTGACTGATTCAATATTTGTCTGTGGATTTTAATTTCTAACAACTTACCTAATTATCATTTCAGAAAAAGTCCTGCACCTGAAGTATCGTAGGACCTGTAGGTCTCTACAGCAGTAATACTGGCTTAAAATTTCTTTTCCATTCTAGATACAGCTTTTATCATCGCTCATTTTGTACCAATTTTAATTATTCAATTTAGTATCGTACACTGCCAATTTTCCAGCGTTTTTGGTGTTCAGTATGAGAGCTTGGGGTCTGGGAATTCCGTTGGTGTAAGGTCAAGCAACTCGTCCCTGTCTCAATAACAGCCCAAATATATGCAGTGTTGACAGGCAGTTTAAAATTCGTTACACGTGTTTTGTCATGGTCGTCATGGTGCATCATGCCACAAACTAATTCATCCTATTCGCTGGTGGTTGCGATAATACAGATATAACTAATCTTTGTCATGTTGCATTATCTTCCATTAGACATGCATTTCATTTCTTCTCATGTTTTCCTACAAATATTTTTTTTTCAACGATGACCAAAATATTTTGACTACTCACGAAGGTGACGCAGTTCTGTGCCCTTGGTAAGTTTCCAGAGGTATCTGACACAAAATGCCTACACACTGATCATGCATTTCCCCTATATTATGCCGTTCGTAGGTTGCCAGAGATATTTAGCCTAAGATGCCTATGCAAAGATCATGCAGTTGGCATATATCATCCCCCTCGGTAGTTTTCTGGAGGTGTCTGACTTAAGATGTGTATGCTCAAGTCACAGAGTTTCCATATACTACGGGATGGTGGTTGGTGGATGCAGAGTTGGCAACCTATAAATTCTCAGGTGTGTTCCATTGGGTACAGATCAGACGAAACTGGCGACCTAGACATCGACATGAGTACATTACCATCGCTCTTAAACAACTGTAAGCACAATTCGGGTCTTATAGCTCTGACAGTTTACCTTAAGAAGAAATTAGGCATGGAGAGATGTAGGTTCACACAGTCCAGAACTGTCAAATGCCTTTGATTAAAGGTCCCATGGAAACCCTACTCACTGTTTCACTGTCCTTCAACTGCTTTCCACAGAAAGCTGGTGTTAGTAGCAGGTCAACAGCCAACCAGCCCTGCTGTCTCTGAGATGTATATTCTCCCTTTGCAATCCAGATCGTTGCCCGAGTGACTCCCCCATTCGTGTCTGCTCGACTTATATAGGGTGTTAGGAGTATGGGTACATAAAATATCATCATTGGTACTATAATATGTAACCACTTCAGTGTGTTAGTTGGTCTTTCTCTGTGTCTAATAATCTTCCTGCAAACACATGACAAAATTTGGTGCCTGGTGTTCTCTGCCTGGTCGTAACTGCACCATGTAGTGGACTACACCTATCCAAACAACCACATTTCAATGCCTGAGCAGTAGCTAAAGAAAAAATAAACATCAATGGCTTGCTTGTAACATGTTTACTTGGAGCTACTAACCAACCCAAAAACATGCTACTCATAATACCTGTAATTATTGCTCTACAAATGAAGTAAATACTGATGTAATGTTTTTCAGTACTCTGTCCTCAGGCATTAACAGAAATATCTGCACCTGTACGCCTAAAATCCTGTATCCTTTTCTTACCATGTCACATGCACACAATGCCACCAGATGGCCTTCAGTCTAGCAAGGGTCACGTTTTGGCTCATCAGCGTATATATGGTATGTTTGTCTCCTCTAGACATGTTGACAATAAGGTAAAACAATTTTTTACTCTTGTTGATCTGCATTACCGTCACAGCTTTTAACAGCTTTTTTCTCTGTTGATATAGAGCTTGACATACCTCACAATTCTTAGGTCCTGATGAATAAGTTTTGCCAATATGGAAATATGTGACATACACAGATCGATCGTTTGACTGCATCGACTTAAAAGCTTAAAATTTTTGCACCACTTAGAGACCACAGCCCTCTCTGGCTGCTGAGGCCACACTACGATCAGCTGCGCATGATGGGAGACGGAACTCGGGGGGGGGGGGGGGGGTAATGAGAAGGCTGGGATGGGGAGGGATAGCAGTGTGGAGTGGAGGACGCTAATGTGCCACCTGTGGGAGCTTACAGGGACCATGGAGAGCGAGTAGGGCAGCTAGGTGCAGGCGGGAGGTTAGACGGAGGGTGGGGTGGGGGGTTAACGGGAAAGGCGACTAATAGAAAGACTGTGGGTACATTGGTGAATAGAGGTCTGTGTAGTGCTGGAATGTGTGCATGCAAGGGGCGAGGGAGCAAGGCAAAGACTAACGACAGTTGAGGCCATGAGGGTTACAGGAACTTGGAATATACTGCAGGGAGAGTTCCCACCTGAGCAGTCCAGAAAAGCTGTTGCTGGTGGGAAGGATCGAGGGGGTGCAGGCTGTGAAGCAACCACTGACGAAGAAAGTTGTGGTGGCAGCATGCTCAGCAAAGGGGTGGTCCAGCTGTTTCTTGGACACTGTTTGTCAGTGGCCATTCATGCAGACAGACAGCTTGTTAGCAGTCATGCCCACATAGAATACAGTACTGTAATTGCAGCTTAGCTTTTAGATCACTTGAATAGTTTCACAGGTGCCCTTACTTTGATGGACTAGAGTTGGTGGTGGTGGAAGGACATATGGGACAGTTCTCTCATCTAGGTCTATTACAGGGATCTGAGCCATGAGGCATGGGGTTGGGAGCTGAATGTGATGTATTCTTTCCTGTAGAGTGGATGCGTTGTAGTGGAGTGTCGATGTTCACGGATTTTCCCCTTCCTCACAGGACTCGGAGAAGTTCGTATCTCCGTACCAGCACAGTGAGGACCCAGTGAGCGACTTCGGCCAGCTGCTGCAGAGCGAGGGCTACCAGGTGCTGCACTGCGACGTGGCGCCGCAGGTGCTCTTCTTCCCGAGTGAAATGGTGCGCAGACGTGAGCAGCTCCTTTACCTCTAGTGTCAACCAGCGTCTGAGAAACAACTCTTTACACCTGCCTCAGTGCAGCTAACGCAAAAACCTCCAGCTGTCAGACATTCAGATCTGTACCAATCGTTGTATGTCGATAGTGTGTCAACCAAAGCTCCGATTTAGTTCGTACTATGTGCTGTCGTCCAGCAGAACGACGTAAACGTTAATTAAAAAGCAACACCACAACTATGGAGCACACAAAAAGCATTACGATCACTAACTATCATGTACAGTTTCCGTGGGGAAGTTGGTAGAGCGTTAGATCGTCGTACTAAGCGCACTGGGTTTTAAACCAATGACTGAAATTTTTCTGTACTATATTATGAGTGAAAGTGTTATATGCAAACCACGGTCATGTTTATAAATCTGTGCACTTGGCAGTCTGTTTTCGCTTCGTTTCTTTGAAGGTATGAGGTAAACCTATAGACTATATTTGTAATTTCACAGAATATACAACTAGAACAGAAAAGGAAGAAACATTTGCATCACACGTTCAGAAGTAATAATAATAATAATAATAATACTACTAATAATAATAATAATGGTCATAATAATAAAAGTAATAGCAGTAATAATATAGAGCGTGATTCGTTCAGGCATGAAGGCTTCGCACTCCTGACTGCATACGAAGAAGTGTGTGAAGCAAATTACTTTTGTTCACCAAGCACGTTTGATAAATCTCACATTTGTGCATCCACCCTGTAGGTTGCGAATGAAACCTTGGGTCTGATACAGAATCTTGTCGAAGTTTAAAGCCATTATCCACCGGTGACGGTGAGGATTATGCAAATGTGGAGAACCAAACGGAATGTATGTGACGGTCTGCAGCTGACTAATCTCTTCCGTAGAATCTCTAGCAGCATCAGATATTCTACTCGTCATATGCTTGTTCACTCTGAAGAAATGAAGATCGGACGGTGGATAAATGAAGGTTGTGTTTGCAGGAATTACGTGAATTGCGATTTTGTTCCCTGGTAGGTTATTTTGTGCGTGCTTGTCACGAATAACGCTAATGTCTTCGTGGGGTCCATACGAATCCAGTATTAGCAGAAGTTTCTCCCATATAAATTTCACTCTTAAAAGCTTAAAAGAATTTTTAATTAGAGGGGTGCGAAGCCGGGACCTATGGCACGACGACCTCACACTCTGCCAACTAACACACCCTAAGATCTACAAAACAATCGCTCACAGATACGCTTTTCCAGTGTTCCGTAGTGTTACATTTAATTACCCATTTACGCTTGTTCTACCAGATGACAGCACGTAGCTCGAACTAAATCGGTGTTTTTCTGTTGATGCTCTATCGACATACAATATGTGGTACCGATCTGAGTGTTTGACATCTTGGAGGTTTGGGTGGAAGCAGCAAAAGTGGGCCCCAACTGTAAATCGAATGCTTTTACAGACCCCCGTCTCTCTACTCGCTAATCGCTTATCTAGTGTGCATTCCTTGCTCAGTATGTGCGAAGGTTAAACATTAGAATGTTATCCCTGATGAACCCCTCAATGTGATCTTAAAGCTACCCGGACTTGGTAGACTGGCCTCAGGGAATGTGAAGATACTTGCCCTCCAGCTGCTGTGGAGAAATTTTCTCTCGCAGCAAGATTGACCACTCCTGATGCGATGATGAGGTGTCCTTAGGCATCTGTGGAGAAAATTACTCTCGTCAGCCGGCAGTGTTATTGGTGGCCCAGTTTAAGGACAAGCTGTCACAGGGAGAGACTTCAGTTTAAATTAGATATTGAGGGCCAATTATCCTCATTCCGTTAGGGGTGAACAACATAACTCACAGAGAGGAATGGTGTGTGTGTGATAGGGGGGGGGGGAGGAGGGGGGAAGGCTGTACCTCTTTACACACAGGTTGAACATTTCATTACATATTTATTTGAGAATACAAAAACATTAACCTGAAAACAATCTTCATTAGTAAATTTTTGCTCTGTTTAAATATCACAATGCAATCATTCAACTGGTAAACAACTCTCATAAGATTTAATGTCTGCAGAATTAAAGTCTGCTGCAAGTCAAGACACAGTTATCAAAACACAAGCTCATTTAAACATTGTTGTCAGCATCGTGTTGTCGTTGTGTCTTCTCGGGGGGTTCTGACCTACGCGTACTGTAGCTTATAGCAGACTGACTGCCTTACCTGTTTCATTTTTGGATATGCTGGTTCTTGCACTTCTCTCCGCGTAGGCCATCTTGTTGCATCCCTTGCTTGTTTTTCTTGCTGTTGTTGCGTGGGGTGCTCGTAACTAATGGAGCAGAAGGTCCGACCACCTTGTAGTCGTTCGCCGGTGCACCTGGTTGCTCAGGCTACTGGCGAGACAGTTTTCCGAGTTACGCGCTGACGCTCAAAATTTCCTCGCAAATTGCCCGAACCGATGTCTTAGCATCGGAATTCAGGCAATCCTTTGAAGCTGTCCGTCAATATTTATTAGTTCAGACATTTAGGACAATATTCAACAATTCTGTAAAACATTTTGTTCAGTACAATTACGAAAATCTTAAAATAAATTCTTGTAGCACATCGAGTCATTCCAAAAATGTCACACATCCTCCAACATCTCCACTATGGCCCTCCAATTAAACAAATGTGGGCAAATTCTGACCGCCGTCATATATGGTGTACTGCAAAGACGCAGATTGAACTATCAATAGCATTCAGTTCATTTACTCTAATACGGTAATTAATCCATCAGCAACAAAAGGAAGGCAGGTTAACATTTAGATGGGCACTCTGAAAACGAACATCTGTTAATACCACGGAAAGTAATAACTACTGCAACCTACATCCTTCTGAATCTGCTTAGGGTATTCATCTCTTGGTCTCCCTATAATTTTTATCCTCGTAGGACTATTGGATGGAGATGGCCGACACAGAGACGTGGAGAAAAGACAGACAGAGAATAAGGAAGAGGAAAAGGACAGAGAGAGATGAGGAAGGCAGAGATGAACCAGTAGAGGAATTGAACAAATACATACCAGGGAAATTCTGGGTACTCATCATTTAAACGTAAGTACAGTTGCTGTTATTAGTCAATTAATCGTTTGCTGACACACAAGACAACAACACTTCGTCATGCAATTACAGTGTCACAACTTTGGGGTCAGTGAGGGTGGCAGTAGTCTCGAAAAGAGAACAGTCGACACAAAGTGTTCGAATGGTGCAGACTTCTAACGGTCAGAATTTTTTTTTTGAGGTGTGGGGGGGGGGGGGGGGGGGAAGGCGGCATCCAACTCATCATGCCCTTTCTACAGCTAGTCTATTGTAGGTGTGTGACGTGTACGTTACTGATTAATACACTCCTGGAAATGGAAAAAAGAACACATTGACACCGGTGTGTCGGACCCACCATACTTGCTCCGGACACTGCGAGAGGGCTGTACAAACAATGATCACACGCACGGCACAGCCGACACACCAGGAACCGCGGTGTTGGCCGTCGAATGGCGCTAGCTGCGCAGCATTTGTGCACCGCCGCCGTCAGTGTCAGCCAGTTTGCCGTGGCATACGAAGCTCCATCGCAGTCTTTAACACTGGTAGCATGCCGCGACAGCGTGCACGTGAACCGTATGTGCAGTTGACGGACTTTCAGCGAGGGCGTATAGTGGGCATGCGGGACGCCGGGTGCACGTACCGCCGAATTGCTCAACACGTGGGGCGTGAGGTCTCTACAGTACATCGATGTTGTCGCCAGTGGTCGGCGGAAGGTGCACGTGCCCGTCGACCTGGGACCGGACCGCAGCGACGCACGGATGCACGCCAAGACCGTAGGATCCTACGCAGTGCCGTAGGGGAGCGCACCGCCACTTCCCAGCAAATTAGGGACACTGTTGCTCCTGGGGTATCGGCGAGGACCATTCGCAACCGTCTCCATGAAGCTGGGCTACGGTCCCGCACACCGTTAGGCCGTCTTCCGCTCACGCCCCAACATCGTGCAGCCCGCCTCCAGTGGTGTCGCGACAGGCGTGACTGGAGGGACGAATGGAGACGTGTCGTCTTCAGCGATGAGAGCCGCTTCTTCCTTGGTGCCAATGATGGTCGTATGCGTGTTTGGCGCCGTGCAGGTGAGCGCCACAATCAGGACTGCATACGACCGAGGCACACAGAGCCAACACCAGGCATCATGGTGTGGGGAGCGACCTCCTACAATGGCCGTAAACCTCTGGTGATCGTCGAGGGGACACTGAATAGTGCACGGTACATCCAAACCGTCATCGAACCCATCGTTCTACCATTCCTAGACCGGCAAGGGAACTTGCTGTTCCAACAGGACAATGCACGTCCGCATATATCCCGTGCCACACAACGTGCTCTAGAAGGTGTAAGTCAACTACCCTGGCCAGCAAGATCTCCGGATCTGTCCCCCATTGAGCATGTTTGGGACTGGATGAAGCGTCGTCTCGCGCGGTCTGCACGTCCAGTGCCTGTGCCTGTGGTTCTGTCAGTGCGATCATGTGATGTATCTGACCCCAGGAATGTGTCAATAAAATTTCCCCTTCCTGGGACAATGAATTCACGGTGTTCTTATTTCAATTTCCAGGAGCGTAATAATATCAGTACATATGCGGCCCCAGGTGCCACCTGTAAGGGAAACGATTCCTGGAGATTGACTATGACCGTGAATCTGTAATCAGAAAAGGTTTAAAGAAAAACTACGTGAAGCAAATTAATATTGTGTAAATCCCACGAACCCGTTTTACTTCCTTAAACTTCAAAAGCATACCGCTATTGAGAAGTTTCCCAGCCATGTTAAAATTGTGATAAGTAAATCCTTTGATGTTGGAAAACAGTAAAACAATCTGAATTTGATAAATAATGACACAATGTACTGTAGCTTTGCTTACCAGTAATAGTTAAACCCATATAAATATGCATCTAAACTTGAATGAATGGAAATATTACAGTAAGATCGCATACAATAACAGTTGTGAGATACAAAGATTACTCTGTAACAGTCAAACCCAGATCAAAATGCATCTAAAAAAGAATGAATGGGAATATTACATTAAAATCGCGTACCATGGCAGTTGTCAGATTCAAAGTTTCTTCTACTACGCTAACTTGAAACAATGGCGAATAAGCTACATTTGCGTAATTGGTCGGTGTAAATAACTTCAATGGCAGATGGCTCAACTTACACGTCTGGCAAACATTTCGCCAGTGCAACACATAAATTCTCCTGTCTAAATTACTGTAGATACACATCGAAGCACACCCTTCCAAAAGACGCAAACAACGCAAGCAACGACTAGTACAAATACACTGAAAAGCAAAACCAAATAGATGATGGGAGTTACTGCTGTTAGTGATCGAGTCAACAATCACTGAAGGTGAACAATCTTTACAAAATACTACTTTTATTTACAGACATTAGTCTGTTACAGAGCATAATGCAATTAAATTGCTTACAATTGTGTTTCTCGAAGAGGGGAATGTTTTTTGAGCCTTATGTGTTCTGGGTCGGCTTGCTGTGGCGACGGCGGTGTAAGCAGTGTGAAGTTGCTGATATGACTATTGTAAGTTCATCCACTCATGTCCCTGGCATTAAAATATCCTCGTTCTTTTCATGTTGTTTTGGCTGGCAGTGATAATACGTGACATAGCATCCATTTGTCGTAGGCCGGAACAAAGTAAGTGCTGCTGTAGCACCTGAAGGTCGTATTAGTTCACCTGAAACTTTCACAGGGGATAGTTTGGCACAGTCCACATCGTGTTTAAATTAACCTTCCACTTGCTATACTTTGCCAATTGCGAAGCTAGACAGTCCATCTACCGTTAATAGTCATGGTTCATAATAACACTTTTCTCACAAAATTAGTCACTAATATAGCAAAACAGTTCACAGTTTCCACATTGGCAGTTAGTGTTTTAGCACATGTCATATATCGTAGTCAAGAAAATGCACAATATTAAATTCGCAATTTATGTAGTGCTGCTCAATTCTCAACCGACGTCTATACTGTCTGTTCACGAGTGCATTGTCACTGCCAGAGGCATCGTTCTGGAAAAGCAACAGCGTTTGCCTAATGCAACGTCCGATTAGAATATCCAACATAAAGTCAGATTTCAAGCCGGTCTAACACAAGAGTGTCCGGTATAGGCACACACACTTCATGTGCTACAGTATATAACCAAATGAAAAATATTCTAAGTCATCAGAAACATATCTAAGGAGTACAACGTAGTAAAGAAAGAAAAAAAAATTATATATCGTTATTAGTCATGGCATCACACTCCCCACAATGCCAGTATTGGCTCTTCTACAGAAAAGTATTAGAAATTCTTACATCAAATTTTGTGTGGAAATCCCACCTCTACTGAAAGCTAAATACATTGAATTTCATGGTAACCTCTCCATTAACAGATTCATATTTCTGTAACTGTCCCTGCACGGTAGCAACACTATTTTCTATATTCTCTGCTAAGTTTCTTGCTCAGTTCTAGATTACTGGTTTTTATTTTCTTGTCAAGTCCGTTGAAACGAATTCCCCTCGCCCTTTCTGTTCTCTTCGTAACATTCCATAAAATAAAGATTAATTTATATAATAAAAGGTTACAATGTTACCTTTACAGCAACTTACCTATAAAATATGAATTGTGTAAAGCCTAAAACAATAATACTTAAAAAAGTAGAAGTCATTACTCAGCCACACACTACAATAATAATGAAAGAAAATGATTATCAAAACGATTGTAACAGTAAACATCAATCTGCATCATGTAGTCTTCACTTTGTTTCAGTGATTCCAGATTATCAGTGAGTACTGTGAAGCACCCAAACTGGAAATTCTGTAACATCATCACTATCAAAATTAATATTTTCGAAGCACAGTATATAGTAATTAGTTACCCACAAAACAACACATGCACTGGGTAACACAACAAGTCAAGCTAAAATACTGGGTCTCTTACTAATCAGTACTACAACATTCACATCTACATCTACAGCATTACTCTGCAATTGACAATTACGTGCCTTGCAGAGGACTCATCGAAACACCTTGAAGCTATTTTTCTACAGTTCCAATCTCAAATAGCGCGCTAGAAAAACGAACACTTAAATCTTTCTCTGCGAGCTCTGAGTTCTCGTATTTTATTATGGTAATCATTTCTCCCTATGTAGGTGTTCGTCAACAAAATATTTTCACACTCTGAGGAGAAATAGGAGACTGAAATTTCATGAGAAGGTCCTGCCGCAGGTAAAATTGCCTTTGTTTTAATAATTGCCACCACAGCTCGTTGATCATATCCCAGGAAATTTCCCCATTATTTCGTGATAATACAAAACGAACTGTCCTTCTATGAACTTTTTAGATGTCGTTCATGAATCCTATCTCATGCGGAATAAATCGCAATCTTTGGTTTGGTATCCCAAAAAGGTTATCTGTGAACTCATACGAATTTAAGTTATTTGTGTTGTAACCCCTAAGTATTTAGCTGGTTTACAGCCTGTTGAATTTTGTGATTTATCCTGCAACTGAAATTCAGCGGATTCGTTTTAGTAATCATATGGATGATTTAGATGCAACTGCCACTTTTTCACAATACAGATAGCTTGTCTAAATCATTCTGCAATTCGACATGATCATCTGATGACTTTATGTGACTGTAAATAACAGCATAAACTGCAAAAAATCTGAGATGGCTACTCTGATATCTCCTAAATCGTTTATGCACATTAGGACCAACAGAGGGCCTAATACATTTCCTTGAGATACGCCGAACTTTACTTCTGTTTTACTCGATGACATTCCATCAGTTATTACGAACAGTGACCTTCCCGACAAGATATCACGAATCTAGTCACACAACTGAGACGATACTCCATAGGGATCCAATTTAATTAGAAGTCACTTCTGGGGAAGGGGTGTCAAAAGCCGTTTGGATGTCTAAAAATATGGAATCAATTTGACGTCTCCTGTCGATAGCAGTCATTGTTTCTTGAGAATAAAGAACTAATTGTGATATACAAGAACGATATTTCTTAGTCTTTGTTGAGTGTTTGTCAATAAATCGTTGTTTTCGAGGTTATTCATAATGTTCAAGCACAGTTTATGTTCCAGAATTCTTCTGCACGTTGCCTTAGGGATATTAGTCTGTAATTTAGCGGATTACTGCTATTCCCTTTGTTGGGTATTGGTATGACATGTGCAACTTTCCAGTCTTTGGGGACGGGTCTTTCCACGAGAGCGCGACTGTATATGATTGCTAAGAGCCATTGCGTCAACGTACTGTGAATGGAATCTGATTGGTACACAATCTGGAGCGGAAGATTTGCCTTTCTTAAGTGTTTTAGGTGCTTCTCTAAACCGATGATATGTGCTTGTAATTTACGCATGTTGGCAGTTGTTCTAGACTGCTATTTTGGAATATTTACGTTGTTTCCGTTGGTATGCTAGTTTTGGAAGACTTTGTTTAGTAACTCTACTTTAGTGGCACTGTCGTCAGTGAAGTCAGCATTGTCATCGCGCAGTAAATGTATGAACTGCGTCTTGACACTGGTGTACCTCACGTACGATCAGACTCTCGTTGGATTTTCTCCCAGGTTTCGAGACATAGTTTCGTTCGGGAAAATGCTTGTAAAATTGAAATAACTAACAACACTCTGAAAGGTATTTATATGAAGCGCTGCCTGATTGTAGACAATAACTCAAATACTCTACACGATCCTTCAGTAACATCACACCAGACCCTAAATCCTATGCAAAGCTTGTTAAGTTCTAGATGGCTCCAACCAAAAATTAAATGAGATAAATTTAATTAAATGAAATGAACTTAAAGTAACCAATGAATTTAGTATGCTTTAAATTGTTTGAAAATCACTCTTCCATCAGTCTTCTACACTGAAGAGCCAATGAAACTATTACACCTGCCGAATATAGTGTAGGGACCCCACGAGCATGCCGTAACCCGACGTGGCATGGATTCGACTAACATCGGAAGCAGTGCTGGAGGGAACGGACACCACGGAATTGCCCAAGTCCGTCGAAGTGCACAATGGACATGAATG
Source organism: Schistocerca gregaria (assembly GCF_023897955.1). Lineage (NCBI taxonomy): Eukaryota > Metazoa > Arthropoda > Insecta > Orthoptera > Acrididae > Schistocerca > Schistocerca gregaria. Next base: position 821,259,163 of record NC_064921.1, on the reverse strand, counting down.
AATGCAGGTGATCAGACAGGATGCTTCTGTACGTGTCATCTGTCACAGTCGTATCTAGACGTATCAGGCGTCCCATATCACTCCAACTGCACACTACCCACACCACTACAGAGCCTCCACCAGCTTGAAGAGTCCCCTGCTGACATGCAGGGTCCATGCATTCATGAGGTTGTATCCACGCCCGTACACGCACGTTCGCTCGATATAATTTGAAGCGAGACTCGTCTGACAAGGCAACACGTTTCCATTCATCAACACCCCAATGCCAATGTTGATGGGACCAGGCGACGCGTAAGGCTTTGTGTTGTGCAGTCATCAAGGATACAAGAGTGGGTCTTCTGCTCTGATAGCCCATATCGATGATGTTTCGTTGAATGATTCGCACGCTGACTCTTGTTGATAGCCCAGCGTTGAAATCTGCAGCAATTTCCGAAAGAGTTGCACTTTTGTCTATCTCAACGATTATCTTCAGTCGTTGTTGGTCCCGTTCCTATAGGTTTTTCTTCCGGCTGCAGCGATGTTGGAGATTTGATGTTTTACCGCATTCCTGATATTCACGGTATGCTCGTCAAATGGTCGTACGGGAAAATCCCTACTTCTTCGCTACCTCGGGGATGTTGTGTCCCATCACTTGTCCGCCTACATTAACGCCACGTTCAAACTCACTTAAATTTTGATAACGTGCCACTGTAGCATCAGCAAGCGATCTAACAACTGCGCCAGATACTTGCTGTCTTATATAGCCACTGCCGACAGCAGCGCCGTATTCTGCATGTTTACATATCTCTTTATTTGAATACGCATGCCTATACCAGTTTGTTTGGCACTTCCGTGCACGACAACAGCGATAAAGAGTACTGGGGGGGGGGGGGGGGGGGAGAGGGGTAGGATGACCTCGAAATCGACACCACAGTCACTAAAAACTGAATCAACCATTTGTAGCACTGCCTATGCTATCATAGAATCAACTGTTGAAACACATCACAGAAGTTCCAGATTTGCTTCTCTTTATGAGTAGGCGACTTTCTAAATGGTTAAAGTGGCTCTGACCACTATGGGACTGAACTTCTGAGGTCATCAGTCCCCTAGAACGTAGAACTACTTAAACCTAACTAACGTAAGAACATAACACACATCCATGTCCTAGGCAGGATTCGAACCTGCGACCGTCGCGGTCGCGCGGTTCCAGACTGTAGCGCCTAGAGCCGCTCACACGACTTTCTAAGTTGAACAAAGAAAATAGTATATCAGCACCAATATTCTACACAGAAAACACCCTTCCAAAGGACAAGCATCCAAATCCAGAAAATCGGGTCCCATGCCAAAATACACAATGATTAAGAATGAAAATTAGCAATGCAGGATTCAGTTCAAAAGACACAGTACAACACTTCAACACACGGTAAGAAAAATGTTTATCAGTTTAACACCAAAAAAAGTTAGTGAGAAAAGTAAATTATTTCACTCTGCAACAGTCATAAACATTCTGATGCTTAACATCTGCCAATCTTCTATCTGAAAAAAATATACCACTCCAAATTTAAACTTAAATAACAAAATGCTGATTATACTTTAAATTCGAGAAATTTTTCACTAGTTTTGAAAGTCTCTTGTTTCAGTATGCAGAATAGTGCAAGAAGTAATCATTAGCAACCGCCATTCGTGTTAAGACCACAAACAGCAAAAAATTTCTTTCCATATTGTCCTTACTTATCACATAAGCATGACAAAGTACTCTTTACTATTCTCTCTCACAGTGAGTTATGTCAAGAATGAAGTGAAGAAACTCTTTTGAGCTACGCCAAGTATGCACTCATTACTGATCAATTAAGTGCTTAAAGAAGGAGAGAAGATAACGTGTATCATATGCTTTAACGCAAATAATCCTGTGTTCTCAGCATAAGCAACGATATTCTGTAATAAAATGTATGCCAAACTGATAACTGTTTCATAGAACAAAATTTTCAACAAATAGATGAAAAGATTTCTGAACATTAACAAAAATACCCATTCGATAGGTAAATTATATTCGTTAGACAACTCTGGAAACTGTCACACAGGAAATAATATTATGACGTAACCTGAAACGAAGAGCAACGCTCAGTGTTGGGAAGAAATGACCTGAGGTCACATGGTCAACAACGGACGATGACATCAACTGTCTCAAAACTTTGTACCCGAAAAACTTTGATGTTGGCTTGATGTGACGTTAAGAGATGGCCAGTGTGAGTGATATTATTTGGAATACTTTAACATGACATGACATGATGGGAAGTGCAACTTGGCCTTAAGAGGTGAGTGAAATAAGATATTTGGAAGTTGACAAATTATAAGACAACTTCCAAACACAATGTGAATGGTCGACCTAAGTTGAAACAGTGTTAATGACTGTGGAATCAAGTGATTGCCAGATCTCATTAAGTGGCCCCTAAACTATCAATAAAAATGAGCAGCAATATTGTGGAACATATCAACAGCTGGTTCGAGAAAATGAATCGATGTGGCACAATTTGGTGTCAAATCCCGGATGTGCAAACATGGCAAATACTGATTCCAGCTTTTATATGGCTCTTGGGCTAGTTTTGCACTCATGCAAGAAAAGAGAGAGCGTAAACGAATAAATGAGTGATATAATAAGAGAGGAGAATTGACACATGCAAACGTCATAAGTTACTTGACAATAAGCGAGCCAATTGAGTATCGGAAATTTCTGAGGATGGACGCTCGCTCATTAGATATACTGTTTCACGTGATTACATCTATAATTCTGATTATATTTGGTTCGTATTTGTTTATTTACTTGGAGTTTTGAAAACAAGAAGTACACATAATTTTACTTAAATTGCCTGAAAACATTTTTTGCCCTTGCATAAAGCTCAAGCCACCAACACACCAAAGTGGTGGTTCCAGTAGCTCGGCACCACCAGCCTCGCTTTTCGATGCACTTGTAATTCTTTTGAGCTCTTTCGAATAATTTTTAAACAATAAATTTAATTTCTTTACTAAATGAAGCTTATGAGCTCCCAGGTAAGTTTCCCTACATTTCGACAACAAGTGATAGAATTGCTCCATTTTCTCATGGTGACTGTTATATTCGTTCCATTTATGTTGAGATTTGGTGAACAAAAGATTTGTTATGTGTATTGGCAGTGAATTAATGTGTATGGACATTTTCAACTATTATATGTGTTATTAGCTATCTATGCTAGATTTTGCGTTGTATGCTTTTGTGTGTTTGCCTTTGCAAACTGCTAGGAGCAAATTAAATATAATGAATAAAATCTATTTTCATGGACAGTATTTCTCTGCCTATATTATTTTACTGTACAGATATAAAATTCAATTGGTTATGGTGCTAGGAAGACCGAATTGAATAAGTTTCACCAGTAAATTGTGGTATACTTAATATTACTTGTGAGAAGTCTATAACTTACAGTACTTGTATTGCAACTGAGCAAAGAACATCTGCCCAAATGAGGCAGATTGAGAAGTTCATGGGTCGAGATAATTATGCAGCTTCGAAGTCTGTAGTATGAGCTTATCTTCACTTGGACGATCTTTCGGATGTCATTGATGGAACCTTGAATTTCACAGATTCAGATTTCCACAACGAAGATCATAAGGCAAAATCCAAATTACTTCTTCTAGCCGGATTATGTTAATTACCTTCACACAGAAAAAGCCAGTATGGCGAAGGAAGTATGGGACTATCTAAGAAGAGCGTTTGAAGAAGGAAGTTTGATTACGAAAATGAATTTGCAAAGAGAGCTCATCATCACACGTCTAGACGAATGTAAAAATGTTGATCAATATGTGAACAAAATCTTCTTCCACTTTGAATAGTTTAAGAAATATTGGATTCGACATCGCTAATAAATGGATTGGTACCTTGTTACTAGTGGAACTACCTCTAAGTTCTCCTACATAATAATGGGCCTCGAGAATTCAGGTAAACCAATTACAGGCGACAGCGTAAAAGTCCAGATATTAAGAATATATAAAAAGGTTCTATTCAGGACATAGGAATGGCTTCGTATCGAAAATACAAATAGAAGAAACCTGTTCGATGTTATAAATGCCAAGGAAAAACAAGTACATAAGAAAAAGTCTTGTTTCAAACGGAACACAAAGGAAAGCAAACAGTAAAGGCAAGGCACTGCATATTATTCTTGGCAAAATTTGGAGTAAGACTTCAGGTTAGTTCCTTGATTCTACAGTGTCTATAATATAACCAAAGGCCAATGAGTTTTATACGATGTTTCACCTAGAACATACATTGTTCGCCTAACAGTGGATGGTTCTCCATTACAATGAGAATGGGAAACAAACATAAACTTTAATTTAAATGCTAAAGCAGAATCACCCGGCATTGCAGCTCATAATGTACATTATATTAAGAATGCTGCTAATGATTTTTCCTTCAGTTAGTGAAATAGTGAATAAGGGCTACAAGATTAGTTTTCTATTTTAATTTAATTGATCAGAAGGGCCAGTGTGAGACCCACAGATACTAAAGAAAAAGTTATTTATGAATTAGATATTCCTTAAGTTTGAAATAGTTATCCTCTACATTTCGCAAAAGGTTTTTTATGACATAAAGGACTGGACATCATACTTGGAGAAGTACAGCCTTGTTAAAACACACGGCAACAGGGTTAAAGGAATATAAGCGTTGTAACTTGCGTTGTGAAATTTGTTTACAATGATATCAAGCCAGATTATCGTTTAAAACAAGTAAAAATAGATGTACTGAGCTTTCACAGCTGTTACGCACAGACGTTTGGGCCCATGGAAAAGGAATCTATCAGAGCACTTGTTGTTTCCTTACCTTGATTGCTAATTTTTCGAGATATACCCACGTTTATTTCCCTGGAACCACGGACAAAGTGAGCGAGATATTTGCCACTTTCGCGTCATGGCTGAAAGAAGAAGTGGTAAGAATATAAAAGTTATCAGGTACGAAAGTTGTACCGAATGGGTCAATAAACAGTTTAGACAACGACTGAGTGAAATTGGAATCAGAAATCAAACAGCAGCTTGCTTTAGTTCTGACCAAAACGCAGTAGCAAAACAGGCTAAAAGAAAAATTTTATAAAATGCAAGGAGCATGTTTAAAGGATTACTCATATGTTATTGACCAGAAGCAGAATGAAGTGAAGAGAATCTGGATAGTAAATCGCCTACTAAAGATTTACCAAACACGACCACATATGAAATTGGGACAGGAAAGAAGCCAGATCATGACCGTCTAAGAATATTTAATTGTAAGGCCATGGTACAAGTTCCCAAACTACTTAAAAAAAGGGGGCTATAAATCTGAAAATCATATTTATTGGAAATTGTGAAGATTTCCAAGGTTACTGAATCGTAACGCCTGATTCAAAAACGGGACTAACTAGCAGAGAGGTAATATTTTTATAATTGGTGAGAATGAAACGTAGAGTGAAAAAGTATGTGCACATATTAATCCGAATAAGATGTCCAAGAGTGTTCAAAAGCACCAGAAAATTTTGGATTTAAAGTACATGAAAGAGCTGTTCAGGTACAATCAGATATGTTGACTGAAGATGAAAAGGATAATGAAAACCAGGAAACCCCAGCAACAATGGACGTAAATTTGTGGCGTTCATAGTGTAGAATATAATCTAAATTGTATCCAGAAAATAAAATTTGTGTGGATGCTCAAATATTCAACAGTAACCTCTTACAGTTTATTGTTTATAGTTCATTGGAAGAAAGCTACAGAAAAGGAATTAGAGTCTTTTTCTACTCCGGCCGGTGTGGCCGAGCGAATCTAGGCGCTACAGTCTAGAACAGCGCGACCGCTACGTTGACAGGTTCGAATCCTGCCTCGGGCATGGATGTGTGTGATGCCCTTAGGTTATTTAGGTTTAAGTAGTTATAAGTTCTAGGGGACTGATGACCTCCTATAGTGCGCAAAGCCATTGAACCATTTTCTTTATCTACGAATGATATTTAGGAGTGCACCACAACTTAACTATGGAGCACGTGATCCGATCGCGTAACGGCGATGAAACAATGGATGCGTGAACAGACAAAACAGATAACCGTCTTCCCACCCACTGTGTGCCGTATACTTTGTTCAAATGGCTCTGAGAGCTATGGGACTCAGCTGCTGAGGTCATAAGTCCCCTAGAACTTAGAACTACTTAAACCTAACTAACCGAAGGACAACACACACATCCATGCCCGAGGCAGGATTCGAACCTGCGACCTTAGAGGTCGCGCGGTTCCAGACTGTAGCGCCAGAAGCGCTCGGCCACCAGCGGCCGGCGTGTACTTTGTGGTCGCGACGTAACGATACGGGTGGTGCTGTCTAAAAGATCCAGATTGCGTTGTGGGGAACTCAGTTTAAGCTCGACACTTTGGTCCGGAGCTTCACGCTTTGGTTTCCGGCAAACAGAATTATACACATGGATACACGTCTATATTGGTCCGTTGCTCAGGTCACACTGGCCTCCAGACTGCCGAGCAGTATTCAAGCAGTGGGCGAACATGCGTACTGTAACCTACTTCCTTTGTTTTCGGATTGCATTTTCTTAGGATTCTTCCAATGAATCTCAGTCTGGCATCTGCTTTACCGACGATCAACTTTATATGATCTAAGGAGTGCAATGCGTAGTGCTCCGAAATGATGTAGTGTTCATGATTGTTGTGAACACATAAAACATTTGTTCAACAGGAAGTGTTGAATGTTCTAGATCGAAATATGTGTTATGTGTGTCAGCATTGAGTTGACATGTATAGACCTCCTGGGCAAATGTATGTAGTTTTGGTATATATGCTAGATGTTATGTGTTCCATTCTTGTTGTAGTATGTCTTGGTAAATTATGGGTAATACATCAAATATATTAAAAAATATGTTCCTAAATAGCGTTTCTCCATCAATATTATTTTACTGTGTAAATGTCCAATGCAACAATTAAGTACTTTGTGAGACTGGAAACCACTAAATATTTTCAATAATAAATGTCCGTTCCTCTATTTCGAACCCATTTCCATTTCACAACACATCAAAATGCACAAAATAAGTACCGTAACAGACTGCTTTGACAGGCATTGAATATTAGCCAGCGCCATTAGCATGAGACATTTTACTTAAAATCTAATTTCAGTAGATCCGTCACAGTGCCGTATAATATATTACACAACTTTCAATCTTACCTACAGACAACCAATAACATTGGGCAATATGAAATATTGAGTCATTATCTGACATTTAGTTTCCACAAGTATACCGTGAAAATGTTGTTGAATAATATGTATGCGTGCACCCAGAAATGTTCTTATTACGTAAAATACACTAATATGCACAACCCTTAAATTTAACATATGTTGTAAACTAACTAACCTCAAACACATGTACACCAGCTGTCAGATTTGAATATTGCGAGGGCTACAGTTCTCGACCGGTCAGAACAAAATACACTTTTAATAGGTGTGTCAGCACACAGCGTAATGGATTTGTAAATATCTTCATTTCATTATTTATGTATTACGTCAGGAACATGACGCTATACAACGTGGTTAATCCACTGAATGAATGAGAGCTAGTATGACTACTAAATTACTAAATAGTAAAAAAAATTTAGGGTGCGAAACGGAGCGAACAGCACATTTAAAATTTAAATGAAAACGGTCCTGGTCGCGTTTCCAGATTTTTCATTTGCTAGCAATAGGTTTCGGCTCGATCAACGAACCATCTTCAGGCTCTTTCTGCCTTTATGGCTGCTGGTGACCGTAGACGGAGCGAGATCCGTGTAATTACGGTTCTTTATCATTTCATACCGATAGCTATACTCCATCCACAAAATGCTTTCTAAAATTTTGAAAACATTGTTATAAACTGACCAAATATTATGACTGGAGAAAATTTTGTTTTAACGGGAAACCAGATTGACAAAATATTATGACCGGAGCAAATTCTGTTTTAAAGAGAAACCAGAGACCGTACTGTATTGAAACTTCCTGCCAGATTAGAACTGTAAGCCGGACCGAGACTCGAACTCGGGGCCTTTGCCTTTTGCAATGTAGGAGGCGAGGTACTGGCAGAAGTGAAGCTGTGAAGACGGGGCTTGCGTCGATCTTGGATAGATCAGTTGGTAGAGCACTTGCCCGCGAAAGGCAAAGTTCTCGAATTCGAGTCTCGGTCCTGCACACAGTTTTTATGTGCCAGGAAGTTTCATATCAGCGCACACTCCGCTGCAGAGTGAAAAGTTCATACCGTCTACACTATTTATCCAGCTAAGAGCCTTATTAACGTAGCAGCCTTTTTCAAAAATCCTCACTGTGACTGCAGCTCACACGGCTACAGCATTCCAAGATAGTATGGCGAGTCTGGTATTAGACGATAATGTGCTGAAAATGTTTTTGGGTCCGTTATACATCTGAGGTAGCGACAGGACTCCGATACTGACGCAGTTGTCGGCGTGAGCTTGATGCAGAGGAATGCATAATTTGAAACATGCGGTCATATGGTCGTATATTCTTTCGCTCAGTGGATCTTGTGATACAATTTCAATACAGTGACTTACACGACACAGTTTTAGATTTACTCATGTAAAAGTACAGTCTTCGAAAAACTCAAACGAGGTACCATGCACACATATTGTTCCACCAGTGACCTAACTATTTGTGCCCAAAAACTGTCTCAGTTTATTCAAGAAAAAAAGTGTGACACACAGTTCACATTATATTACTCGCTCTCTTTCTGCAGTTCCCATCAATACGCACACGTATTAATTTAAATGATTTATCCGTGAGTTAACGCACGAAAACCAACGTTTCAGGAAACAGGAAACCATGAAGAACGTACCCGAACTGTTCGAACACCAGACTTGGAAGAATATATGATTAACACATCAGGAAGGCGACCGTACCATTCGGTATGCCCGCCATCAAAGGGTAAGAGAGGCGACCGTGTGGAACTTTCTCTATATCATTTCTTACTACCCTCATCACTTCAGACGTGTGCAGGGTGTTCTAGAGACAGACTTCCCACATCGGGAGCAGTTTCGTCACTGGTTTCTTCACCAGGCAACCACGATTCTGGGATTTGTGTCTTCTGTCCTATTCACAGCTTAGACCACATTTACGAGGAGTTGTATGTTCAACTTTCTTATCAGTGATGTGTGCTATAATATGCAGAACCCCATGGTACGATATGCGGAATAATTGACCATCGTCTTTTAGCACCTGTCTTCCTTCAGCGTCGCCTAACGGGCCGGAACTATCGGCGTTTCTTGCGGGTGATTTTGCCTCCCTTACTGGAAGAAGTGCCATTGATGATTCGAAGGGTTACGTGGGGGCTACATGATTCTTCTCCATCCTACTGGACGCATCATAATAGTGTCTTGCCACGTCGGTGGACCGGACGAGGGTGACCAGTTGCATGGCCTCACGTTCATCGGATCTCAACCGGTGTGGTTTCTGGTTATGGAGCCATCTCAAAGTATCCTGTACACAGAATCATTCCACATATGCAGACAAGGAAGGAGGATATTCATGCTGCCTTTGACGCTGTTCGGATGCAGCCTGGCCCACGTGAACGGGTGAGACAGAGCATGCTACGGCGCGTACATACATGTCTTGAGGCACTCGAAAATCATTTTCAACACGTATTGTAGCTATGGTTGCATGGTGCAGCGTGCATTAGAGCGCAGTCTTTATAACAGTGTATCATTGAATACCCGGAAATCATGAATTTCCGGACATAAGTTCATTAGACCTTTACTGTATCCTCTCATCGATCAATACATAGAATTTGTACACAGGGGAAAAAAATCACCCTGTGTTGTCGAAAATGGGCAGTTCTGCTGCATAGATAATTATAAACAGAAACAATGAAAAATTAATGATCAGGTACAACTATTATCTCAACGCCTGACGTTTACTACTAAACACAATGACTAAAACAAAACAATAAAGGAAAAATTAATTAGGTAGGCTCCCTAGAGCTATACCGTTAATTTTTTAAATTGTTTTGTTTTTCTACTAAGATGACATGTCTGACACGGTCTGTAAATGCTCTATGTATGAATAAACAACTAATTAACAGTGCCTCGATAGATAAAGTCTGAAGAATTGAACATACTGTAGAACATCCTTATTTTGCGAATTTTGGCTTGATAAAATGCTGCTTTCGATATCTTAAACCATTATTCAAATATAATATTTGTGTGTTTAGCGATTTTTCATCGTAACCTTATATTTGCCTCTTTATTTTTTAGATCTTATGTAGTCAGTATGTCCATTCCTGAACCGAGTTCCGGAAGACCAGAAGGATAATTTCTTAGATGATTTGCTACAGCGTATGGAGAAACTGAATGGATTATCAAAGGACGTTGGAAGCAGTGAAGAGCCGAAATACTGCATCCACTTTAACATAATGGTGGCTATGGCCAGAAAACTGTAATTGGGAGTTTTGCAGCACCGCTTGAACAGGAAACAATATTTAATAACGGAAACGACAAACAACACAAAGCACAAACAGAATGCCCCGACTAGTCTGTTGTTAATAGAGAATTAAAGTATAGACATTTATATGTAATCATCTTCCCGTAATCTATCTGTTTGGAAAAGCCTATCAGTTTTAACTGGCACTATAAGAGTATCCTGATCTGTACAGTTTTGACGATACTCCTGTCAAAGATATCCCAACTGTGCTAGTGTTCAGTTTTTAATTACCAGGATATCAACATGGTGCTCCCTTGCTCCATTAATTCCTTGGCTTCTTTCTCACTTGAACATCAGGGGCATAAATTATTCGTTTCGCACCTCTGTCGAAATGAAGAACTACTAATGGATTGCTGCTATAGTATAAACACCAACAGAAGTGTAAGCAGAAAGCTTGCCAATCGAACGGAGTGAAGTAACCGAACAGAGAAACTACTAAAGGTTCGCACCTTTAGTCGTTCTTCACGTCGACAAGGGTGGCGAAAGGAAATATATTGTTAAGAAGAGTTGTAATTTATACCTTCATTTGTATTCACTGAGAGATGCAGCTCAGATTATTACGAAAGGGGTTACTATTGCATAATTTATTCTCATGGCTAATTTTGTGAACCCTGCAATACCAACAATGTCACAAGCAGAAAGTTTACCCCGCAAATAGTGTGAACTAATAGGGCGTGCTGAAAACTAATGTCTCCGATTTTATATATGAAAACTCTTACAACTTTTTAAATAATCCAAAACTTATGAAGATTATGCATCTTCATTTCTCATGCGTACATATTTATTTCTGAACGTAGGAATCCTGGCGAATAACACGTTTCTTCCAACGAAGGACATGTTTCTTAACATCGTCACTGCAGAATGTTTGACTTAGTTGACAGAGCCACGCCCTCACCTCTGGTGGCACCGCTTCATCCCTATCAAATTGAAGTCCTCAAAGGTGTTCTTTAAGGTTTTGAAACAGCTGAAAATTGGATGGAGCCAAGTCGACATTGTATCGAGGATGGTCGATGACGGTGAACAAAAGACGTCGTATTCTTGCAGATGTCGCAACGCTCGTGTGTGGTCTGGCATTGTCGTGCTGAAGGACAGGGTCTTGGAATTCGCGCTTTCAGGTTTCTGAGTGTCTCGCTGCAGCCGCTGCATACTATACTTAGGAGCCCTCTAGCGGCAGAGGGATGCAACTTGCGTCAGCAATGTGGAAAAGTCTACCCGCTAATATCAGTGTCACGTAAGAACCGATAATGAAAACAAAATAAAAGATAATTCAGTGGCATTACTTTTTAATGCGCCCTCGTAATCGAAAGGTAAGGGCCGATCAGAAAAGCAATCTTCAGCGATGCTGTTTGTTGCCCAATATGACATATCTATGCATATCTAAATGTTTTCAGAGTGGGCAGTAGTGGCACGAATTTATTTAGGTTTGTGAAGAAAGTCCCACTAGAAAACTTAAGGTGCTTACAATTCTAAGCAGAATAAGCTGGAGAAGTGTCACAAAGGATAATGATGTCAAACCTACACTACCAATTGCACTACCAGTTGAGATTTCCAAGCAAACCTTGGTGGTGGTGGTGGTGGTTAGTGTTTAACGTCCCGTCGACAACGAGGTCGTTAGAGACGGAGCACAAGCTTGGGTTAGGGAAGGATTGGGAAGGAAATCGGCTGTGCCCTTTCAAAGGAACCATCGCGGCATTTGCCTGAAACGATTTAGCGAAATCACGGAAAACCTAAATCATGATGGCCGGAGACGGGATTGAACTGTCATCCTCCAGTATGCGAGTCCAGTCTGCTAACCACAGCGCCACCTCGCTCTGTAGCACTCCTGAAAGAAAGGATACTGCGGAGACATGTCTTAGCAACAGCCTAGAGAAAGTTTCCAGAATGATATTTTCAATCTGCAGAAACAAGTTTTTATAAAATGGATTAATGTGTTTAAATGATCTTTATCAAACACCGAAGTCTTCCTGAACGTGGAGAGTCACTACATCTACATCTGCATCTACATGGATACTCTGTAAATCGCATTTAAGTGTGTGGCAGAGGGTTCATCGAACCACTGTCATAATTCTCTATTATACCAATCTCGTACAGCGCGTGGAAAGAGCGAACATCTATATCTCTCCATACGAGCTCTGATTTCCCTTATTTTATCATGGTGTTCGTTTCTCAATATCTAGGTTTTTTATGTACTCCGTCAGTTACATTTTCCCAATAACCTGCCAATAAAACGCAGTCTTTGGTTAGTCTTCCCCATAACGTTTCTATGTGTTCTTTCCAATTTAAATTGTTTGTAATTGTAAAACCTAGGTACTTAGTTGAATTTAGTGCATTTAGATTTGACTGATTTATCGTGTAACCAAAGTTTAATTAATTCCTTTTAGCACTCATGAGCATAACCTCACACTTTTCGTTATTTAGGGTGAATTGTCAATTTATGCACAATTGAGATATCTTTTCTAAATCGTTTTGCAATTTTTTTTTCACCCTCTGATGAGTTTGCTAGTCGATAAACGACAGCGTCATTTGCAATATTCATTTAAGATATCTGCCATCGATTCTGTATCGCGTAGCCGTGGTTTTCCTCTTTGGTTACTTTTCGGCTATTTAAGCACACGACGCTGTGGGGAGAGAGGACATCCCCTCCAGTTGGCTGATGACACCGCCTTCCTACCCACTTATCCTATTTCCATCTCCATGATCTCTACCTCACCATTTATGGCCGTCCTAGCCATCTCACTCCTACCCTCAAGTACCTTGGCCTCACCCTCGACCGCCACCTGACGTGGACTCCCTATCTCCCAACCATCCAACACAAAGCTCACAACAGACTCTGCCTCCCGAAATTGCTGTCCGGCTGGACATGGGTTCTGCATCCATCCACCATCTTTCACTCCTACAAATCCTTCATCCACTCCATCCTCTGTTACGCCAGCGTGGTTTGGATTTCCGCCCCTCCCAGGTTCTATAAATACATCCAAATCCTCGAACACAGTGGGCTCCACCTTGCCTTCTGCATCTCCATTCCGTCCCCCATGCACATCCTCTACGACCTCATCCCCTTCCCCCACATTCTCCTTTTCCTTGAACACATGTGCACACTATATTTTGTCCACCACATTGATCCCCCTCACCCCCTCATGTCTCCCTTTCTCTCCATCCCTATCCCGTTGCTGTGCCTTTACCGCTGTGTCCCAACATCTGTCCATCTCCACGCCCTCCGCCTCCTTTCCCAATGCAACTTCAAACATCTACCCCTCCCAGATGATGAGTGTCGCCCTGACATGTACCCTTCCTACCAACTCGAACCCCATCTCCCTCCTGCCTCCCCTTCAGGGCTCCCTCTTCTCCCCCTCCCTTCTTTTGTCTTTCCCCTCCTACTCCCACTCCCTCTCTTGTGCTCCACTTCAGTGTCTCTGCACTCCCTCCTGCCTTTTCTTCCCTCTTCATCTCCTGCCCCACCAGTTTCCTGCCTCTTGGTGTAGCCGCTGACACCCCTACACTTTTCATCCCGCCCCTCCCCTACTGCCTCTTGCTCTCCCCTCCTTTTCCATGCTCTCTGGCCTCTCCCTCGACAGATCCCACCTGTCAGTTTTATTCTTCATCGTATGTGCTCCAAGTGGGTTTAAGGTGTTTTGTTCTGGAGTGTTTTTAACACTGTGGCTGACTTTTAACCTGTGATTTTGCCTTCAGTGTCTTCATACTGTTTTGAGAATCGTCAACTGTGTTTTTTAACTTTATGTCGACTTTTTTAATTGTCCCCCATGAACGTCTCCATGTCAGTGTATTGTTACCTCCATTATCTCCTCTTACTCTGTCTTATGTCCCCCTTTTTTATCACCTTATATGTAACATTTAACTCTCGTATTATTGTCATGACACTCGACGGAAAAGCGGCGGATTGTGCCGCTTGCAGCCCTCCCCTGCCCTTATGGCGCAGGCAAATGAATTCACAATAAAGAAAACAATTCTCTGCCTGTTTCTGTCACGTGGTCAGTGGGTCTGCGGATGCAGACTTGCTTGCGGTCAGCGTGTGTGTATAGCGTCTTGTGAGAGGGCGATGTTCTCGTCTGTGCTACTAAACGATGTGAAGATGTGAAAGTGCCTTTCGTATACATCAGGCTGCAACCAGATACGCTAAAGAATGAAATGGAGGGAATTACTCTGATTCTTAGGGTTCTGCTGTATACATGTTTATTGAGTTTCGTGCTGTTTGCAGTTAAGGCATCTTATAGTGTTTGGACTCCCTTGTAGTCTGTTTCGTATTGACCACTGGTGAACAACGTATTGAACAGTGGTTACCTGTCTGAATGAGGTTTTCCTGTTTTGGTTTTATGTTGGTGTTTCCGTGGTATAATCAGCGGTGCTCGTCCTCTGTTGTAGCTAATCTTTTAACTGGGGGACGACGAGTTGATGGCTGCCAGTTTGTATTGTAACCGATAGCGCGGTCGGGGTGTTTGCAAGTAGACTCCAGTTCTTCAGTGAACCTAAGTTGAGTATTTCATTATTTGTTCCTGGTGACGCCGAGGCGTCCGTCTTTCCTTCTTCACCTTTCCTTTCAGCTTTCATTCAGGCTCGATCTGAGTTGTAGTTTCCGCAAACCACTGATAGGGTTCTGAAATTATTTGTTTGGGATGGGCTTTGACGCCCGTAGACGTTTTGTCTGTTTAGTAATGTTTCAATTCCTAGGGTAATTATGTATATTATTCTGGGGTAACAGCAGTCTGCTGTTGCCATGCAATTGTTAAATAAAATATGTTGGGAATTATAAGCCTGTGTGTGTGTTCCATTGATAATTAATGCTTGTCTTTATTGGGTTGAAGTATCCTTGAGCATGTGTCCCACGTTACAATGACGTTGATGGTAGAAGCAAAAATTCAAGATGGCGTTGGTGGAAAACTAAAAATTAGAAGATGTGAAACTAAACCAGTTGTGCTATTGGGCAATTAAAAACAATAAAATTAGAAAAATTAAAAAATCCAAAAACGTTGGAAGTATACCAGTTATACCTTGACAGCCTGCTGACTCTACAGTCCAGGACGGCGCTATGCTCAAAAGTATCTGAACGAAATCGTTTTTGTGGCGCATTCAAAGGCACTCGATTATACAACCCAATATGATTTTTGATTATGTGAAATTTTCACTGTTCTTGGAGAACATTTTCGTACTGATTTCGGATCTGTTATAAATTTTTTTGTATCGTGTACACCTTTTTCACAAGCGAAGTAACTCATTTTTCATTTAGATTTATGTTTCACCAGAAGAAATTTTGTTGCAAGTAAGGACAATTTTATTTTAATAACATGGAGTAGCTGGCTACACTTTCATCTGACTGTTAGGGGGAGCATTAATTGATTGTGGATATGCTACAGTGTCGTGAGACTACATTTGTAAGATGTACTTTTCCAGTTTCTTAGAAATGAGTTTCAACATGTGTTTGCATAACAGATACGTATTCTATTATGTCTGTGTTAAGTATGTAATTGGTAAGAAAAGACTGGTCATTAATAGTTTTGTGAAAAATGTCTGCTAAAGAAACTTTTTTCGTATAAGACTTGGCAATCAAGACAAAAGCTGAGCACAACACAAGATGCACCGTACATATGTTGAGGGACTGAGATTGTGGAATAATTTGAAGAGGAAATCAGTGCTTTTTGCAATTCGCAAGGTGTAGAGGGAGCTGCAAAAACATATATATCGTTATTGTTGTTGTTGTATGGTTATTGTTGGACACAAAAAGAAAGAAGGATATAAAATATCCTAACATTTCTTCGCCCTCACGACCAGTTATGCATTGTGAATCTCTCCCTGTTCCAAACCCACATACGATTCTTAAGAATTTGCGAGAGGAGATCACCTCCAGAAATGAATGCGATGATGGTGATGATTACGAGATAGAAAAGTATTATGTATCATAATTATTTAGTTAAAACGATCTAACCGATTTAACACGTGACTTGACTCCGACAAGAGATCTTGGCAAACTGTACGGGCTTAGACTGGAACCCAAACACCTCTTACCTGGAGACTCATTCTCTTTGTACGGGAACAGAGAAACAGAATGAGTGAAATTATTTATAGAAGAACATATGGCTCTTTGTTGTGACACTGAACGCTTATGATCCAAATCAGTAGAGTTTATTTATAGTCTTGTCAGGAAATTTGTTTATCTCAATACCAGTTGCACACACAGTGTACCATAAGGAGATGTACTGTTCCGTATGCGGCACTATTGCCAAGGTTTGCATTAGAAGCCCAAGGCCATAGGGTACCTATACTGCCTACTGTTTTCTGCTCTTTCCTCTCTGGTGGCAGAGTTGGTTATCGGCAGCAGTCAAGACACAGACGAGATCAGTTCATCTGGTTCTTGGTCGGAACCACTTGTTAGCTCAAGAAGAGCTTTTCCACAACCTCTCAATGTGGTTGTCTATGGGCCCACCGCACACACTGAGTGATTGCTGCCCTGGAGTAGTGTGACTTCTGGGAATGGAACAGTCTGAATTTAACGGCCGCTATTATAGCGCGTTTACTCAAGTTCGTAGTACGGAAGGAATCCATGTATGCTTCTGAATGAAACAGATACTTTGTCTTGGAGTGGCCATATCGAAATTTTCTAGTTACTATTTAAACGGTTTGTGCAGCGAAAGAGTTTGAAAGTTGGACGTTCATAGCGTCTTTTGGAGAGTTGGCAATTGATTCTGCTGCTGCGTGCATACAGCAACTTTGAGATATTCTTATTGGGAGTTATAGCGAGCGAACTGTTAGCTGTTGGTAGCAGTAGGACGCAGTCGGGCGTGGGGAGAAGCCGCGCATCAGGAGAGGTTGCAGCCCGCCCTGATCGTGATGGTGGCGCCGGGGTAGAGCTCTGTATTAATCGAGGATTTCCGGTAATTTGCAATTTGGTGCGCCTAGCTGAGCGCTGAAGGGATTTTCTCGATTTTGTGTGTGCATACCATTGTTGTCACCAGATACGTAATTATTGATGTAGGAAATTGTAGAATAATTGATGTTTTCATAATGTTCAAGGAAAAGAAAGGTCTGATTGAGGTTTCTTAGTGTGTGAATCGTCATTGTTCGGATTATAGCTAATTAAAATGTTTTTTGATTCTATTAATTTTTTTCACTGGTTAAGGGTTGTTGACTAAACCACTCGTTACATTTAATTTCTATGAAAAAAGGGGAGTGGTTGCATCATTAGTTGTGAACATGCGTTGCACTCTGCATGGTTCGCAGTATTTCTTTTGAATTATTTTAGCATGTTGCTGGATGCAGAATATTCAAGCAGTTGCAGCGGAAAGACGAGATAAGTTATCTGTTGAGTGTAGAAACATTACAATATAACTGAATATTTTAAAAATTGCGGTCACATACAAATGACTTAATTTTTCCTGGTGTAGCGGTAGCGGCATCGGTCCCGAGTTCGAAAACTGCCACAGCTTTAATATTGATTGATAATGTCCGTTGACAGCTGAAGATTTCCAGCATAGGATGTCACCCTCATCCTTTAGGGAGCCATTTCAAAGAGGACGTAGGAACAGACAGAGAGTCATGGCACTCTCCTGTCCTTCGGATGGGAAACTGCACCTAAGGGCGGAAGTATCAGCAATGAACAACAGCAAGAGGATACAGAAAGCAATGGAAACCATGCATTAAAGACACATAACGTGTATCCACAGGACGTCTGACCTGTAATTAAAAAGGTGTCATGATGATCTTGCTATTGGCAAAAGATTCCGGAATATTCTCGATTCTGGAATAGTCTCATATCTCCAGGAGCGGACTGCCAAAGAGAACACGACAATGAGAAAAAGATTGAACTACCAACGAAAGGATAACGTTCACGAGTTGGGGCGTGGAAAGTCAGAAGCTTGAATGAGGTGGGCAAGCTACAACATCTGAAAAGGGAAATGCAAAGGCTCAATTTAGATATGGTAGAGGACAGTGAAGAGAAGTGGAAAGAAGACAAGCATTTCTGGTCAGATGAGCATACGGTTATATAAACAGCAGCAGAAAATAGTGTAACGGGTGTAGGATTCGTTATGACTAGCAAGGTAGAGCTGAGAGTGCGTTACTGTGAACAGTTCAGTGATAAGGTTGTTCTCATCACAATCGATCGTAAACCAACACCGATAACAATAGTTCAGGTATACATACCGAGGTCACAAACTAAACACGAATAGACAGAGAAAGTGTATGGTGATATTTACCGGGTAATACAGTACGTAAAGGGAGATGAAAAATATACTAGTCATGGGGGAGCGAAATGCAGGTCTAGGGGAAGAATTAGAGGTTCCAGGAGAATGTGGGCTTGGGACAAATTAGTAATAGCGAATATTCTGTTCAGGAACCACAAGAGGAGGAGGCATACTTGGAAAAGGCCGGTGATACGAGAAGATTTCAGTTTGATTAGATCATGGTGAGACAGAGATTCCGAAATCAGATACTGGATTGTAAGACGTACCCAGGAGAAGATATAGACTCAGATCACAATATAGCAGTGATGGAGAGTAGGCTCAAGTTTAAGACATTAGTCAGGAAGCATCAATACGCAAGGAAGTGGGATACAGAAGTACTAAGGAATGATGTGCTACGCATAAATTTCACTAAGGCTATGGGTACTGCCATGAGGCATATCTCAGTAGGCAGTACTATTGAAGAGGAGTGGACATCTCTAAAAAGGGCAATCATAGTAGTTGGAAAGATAAACATAGGTACAAAGAGGATATCTGCGACAAAAACCATGGGTAACAGAAGAAGTACTTCAGGTGATCGATGAAAAACGGAAGTATACAAATGTTCCGATACATTCAGGAATACGGAAATACAATAAGCTAAGGAATGAGATACATAAGAAGCGCAGAGGAAGTAAGACGAAGTGGCTGAAGGAAAAAAGTGAAGGAATCTAAGAAGAAAATAATTGACCGAAGGACTGACTCAGAATAGAGCAAAGTCAAAATAACCTACACTGAAATAAAAAGAAGAGTCGTAACGTTAAAAGCGAAACGGAAATTCGACTGTTGAGTGCAGAGGAGATAGCGGACAGGTGGAAAGAGTACATTGAACGCTCTATGAGGCAGAAGATTTTTCTGATGTGATGAAAGAAGAAACAGGAGTCGATTGAGAAGAGATAGCGGATCCAGTATTAGAATCACAATTTAAAAGAGCTTTGGGGGAATTGAGATCAAATAAGGCAGAAGGGATGGATAACATTCCATCAGAATTTCTATAATAATCATGGTAAGTGGTAACAAACCGACTATTCACGTGTAGAATGTATGAGTCCGGTGACATCAACACAATTCCGACTACTATAAGAGCTGACAAGTACGAGAATTTTCGCACCATCAACTTAACAGTTCATACATTCCGGTAAATAAGCAGAATAATATATATAAGAATGAAAAGGATAATTGAGGATGTGTTAGATGACGATCAGTTGCGGTTTATGAAAGAAACAGGACTAAAGAAAAATCAAGACACGTTCGTAGGATTTGTAGATCTGAAAAAATCGTTCGTCTATGTAAAATGGTGCAAGAAGTTCGAAATTCCCAGAAAAATAGAGGTAAGCTATAGAGAAAGACTGGTAATATACAGTATGTAGAAGAGCCAAGAGGGAATACTAACAGTGGACGACCAAGAACGAAATGCTCGGATTAAAAAGCGTGTAAGGTAAGGATGTAGTTTTTCGCCTCTTCTGCTCAATCTGTACATCGAAGAAGCAATGATGGAAGTAGAAGAAAGGTTCAGCAGTGGGATTAAAATTCAAGGTGAAACAACATAAATGATATGGTTCGCTGATTACCTTGCTCTCCTGATAGAAGGTGGAGAAGAGTTACATGTTCTGCTGAATGGAATGAACCATCTAATGAGAGTTTATGGTAACGATAATAAAGTTTCGCTAGATAGCCTAGCAACTTTTGGAGAAAAATTGTAGATAACGATAATACGGTCAGAGAGAGCTTTACACATTTTCGTGTATGTGTTGCCATAATAGTTATTTTTGATGTTGAACTTATCACTAGCCCTACAATAGTAATAATTTTTGATAATAGCTTTCAAGTTATTTAAATTGTGTTAACAGATTTGGATATAAGCTAAGATGACTTAAATATGATACAGAATGACAAAATTTGTCTGTACACTTGAAAGAAAAAGAGTAATTGTTGCGAAAAAATTGTAAATTTCAGAGAGTTTGATTTAAAATAAATGTATTTAATTCTTTAAGGTTACAAATGCAGACTAGAAAAAATAAAAACTGTATATCATTTTCGCGGACTTAAATTCTTAGATATGATACGTAGTTCCAAAACATAATATAAATGTGATATTGTTTTGTACACAGAAGACGAAAATTGAGATCTTAAAAACGAGATAGAGAACCCACAAAACGATACATAAATGCAAATGGGATATTCCTATGGGGCGTATTTCTAGGAAATTTATGGCACGGAATATATGTCAGACTGAACTACAGAAATGTCTATTTCTTTTTACCGTTTTAATGTAAGTACTATAACGTCAACCAGCAAAGGATAGGAATCGTTTACAGTTGAACTGACTATACTGACAGTAATACAAAAATAGGAGATTCGCAAAAGTTAATCAGTGTTTTACATCAACAGGACTGTTAAACATGAAGCAGGTCCCTCGTAAAATATGTTTACGACCTCTGTAAGAACATGAGAAATCGCCAGTTTGTGTATCAAATCAGTTTTATTAATAAGAGATATTATTTTTCTCTTTGTATGCTGTAGACATATCTGTATCTGTACGGATTCCTCTTTCCTCCTCGAAATTTAGCCAAGATACAACGTTCTCCAAGAACATGGTCTTGATCTGTCAGTACAATTGGATCCAGTTTGGATTCTCCAAATGGGTTGACATTATTTACGCTGTCATCACTCTTGAAAGAGATGTCAGAAACAGAATAAGTCTCCTTAGTTTCTTTTCTTCTTTGTGTACTTGTCGCAGTTTTGGTCCAAGCATAGCTTTTTATATCTCATGATCATTTTTTGAAACTTCTTGGCAGATTAAAACTGTGTGCAGGACCGAGATTCGAGGTGCTCCTTCTTTGTTAGGAGGCATTTCTTTTTCGGCAATGAGTTTACTGCGTATGGAAGGGCGACAGCTCACGGTACACCGCTGTAAGGCTGGGTGCTGTGTATCAGATGACAGTGTATCACTTTTTGAAATGAACTATGTCATACACCGAGATGACAAAAGTCACAGGACACCTCCTAATATCGGATCGGACCTGCCGTCGCCTGCCGTAGTACAGCAACTCGGCGTGGTATGGACTCAACAAGTCGTTAGAGGTACTCAACACAAATACTGAACCGTACTGTCTCTACAGTCGCCTATAATTCCTAAAAGTTTGTCGCTGCAGAATTTAGTGCACGAACTGTCCTCTTGATTATGTCCCATAATATTCGATCGGATTCATGTCGGGGGATCTGGGTGGCCAATTCATTCGCTCGAACTGTTCAGAACGTCCTTGAAAACATTAGGGATCAATGGTGGCCCCGCGATATGTCGCTTTGTTATCCATAAAAACTCCATCGTTGTTTGGGAACATTAAGTTCATGAATGGCTGCAAATGGTCTCCAAGCAGCTCATCGTAACCATGTACAATCAGTGCTTGATTCAGTTGGACAAGAAGACCCACTCCAATCCCTGTAAACACACGCCTCACCTTTATGGAGCCACCAACAGCTTGCACTGTGTCTTGTTGATGATTTGGGCCCATGGCTTCGAGGGGTCTGTATCACACTCAAACCCTACCATCAGCTCTTACCGACTGAAACCGGGACTCATCTGATTAGCCCACGGTTTTCCAGTCGTCTGGGATGCAACCATTATGGTCACGAGCCCAGGAGAGGCGATGTTGTGCTGCTACCAAGGAAACTAGCGCCGGTCTTCTGCTGCCTAATTTCTTCGTACTGTCACGTTAGTCATTCCCCCCCACATTGATTGTTAGCACTGACAAATCTAAAATAGGCGCCGCTGCTCTCGGTTGTTATGTGAGGGTTGTCGGTGACACCATTGTTCGTGGTAAGAGGTAATGCCTGAAATCTAGTATTCTAGCCACAGTCTTGGCACTGTGGATCACGGAATGTTGAAATCCCTAATGATTTGGAATGTCCTATAGTCTAACTCCAACTACCATTCCGCGATCAAAGCCCGTTAATTCCCACTGCGCGACAATAATCATGTCGGAAAACATTTTGACATGAAACAGGTGGGTACAAATGATAGCTCCGCCCTCTTACACCTTGTGTAATTTACACTATCATTATCTGTATTCATGAATATCGCTATCCCATGAATTTGTCATCTCCGTGTATTTTGGAATGAAGAGTATCATATTTAAATATTATAGTGATTGCTTAACAATTATCCTATCATAATAAATCTGTAAATAACGAATAATCCAACCTATATAGTACAATTTTCTATGTAGCACAAATTTCGTTAATTGCGTAAATGTGGCAAGTATTTTAGAACAGTGTGCATATTTATTTTCAGTATTTTAATTCAAAAGTGATTCTTTATGATTACCTATTCCTAATTTTTGGTTGTATAACTGACAGTAGGAATGTTTGTAGTAGGTATAGTTTTCTTATAAACATACTCCATGCATCAGATAGTTGGAAAGTTTTGGCTATATCATGTTTAGGGCAACTTACCCTACGTTGTATCGTCTGGTTCTAATAGCGATAGACTTCGTGTGAGTGTGTGTTGTGGATGGACAGTTGTATGATTACCTACAACCATGTATGAATCGCACATGTATTTTAATGCTGTTCTGTAAATGGAGCCTTGTAGAACGGCACATTGTCCATGTGCAGCCAGCTTGTGAAACTTGCACAAAGTGTTGTTATACTCTCTTACCGGGCAAGAATTCCTAGTTTGGTATTGGTACCACTCAGCTGTTTCTGTGTAGCCTTTGACATTTCCTTATTTGTATATTCACTAATGGGCTGTGGCTACGGTATCAGGTCCTACGTAGAGACACATTTGGCTCCTTCCAATGAGAGCTTCGTGTTTATTGTAATTATTACGTCATTCTTCTTAATTGAGCGAATATTAACCAAATGAAATCGAGTCCAGTATGCTATTACACTGAAAAGCTTTAATTAAACGATGTTTTAAGGTCTTGTTATATCTCGAATTCTGGAGCAAAACTATGTATTTAACTGCTGTCCTAAATTCGCTGGACCAACATTTTGTTTAATGCTATAATATTGAACGTGGTGCTAGAATTTGAATTAAAATTTTTTTGTACTTATAATTTTTGCATTTTCATAGGCTTAATGACTGTACCTTGTTGTAAGTCCATACATATTATAAAAATGCAGTGTGTGTGTGCGTGCGTGTGTGTGTGTGTGTGTGTGTGTGTGTGTGTGTGTGTGTGTGTTTGTGTGTGTGCGTGTGTAGGCTGCACATTTCCTTCCAAGCCACTAGATCATTTTCAACCAAGTCTAGAACACGTAGCTCTTACTGTCAGGCAACAATCGCTGTGGCGGTAAGAACCAACTACCGATTATAGTTCAGGGGATAAGTAATGACGTCTTAAACAATGAGATGCGTGAGAAACTCCCGTGTCGTGTGTGAAGTATTGAATTCGCCATAAGTATCTTAGGCAGTATCCACGTATGCCGCTAAATGCACATCAAAAACTACATCATGGAACCACGTAGTTTTCAGCAGACATGACGTCATAAACACTGAGATTTATGAACAACTTCCGCATTTCGCATGAAATTTAAATTTATTACTACTTTTCTACTACTTCTATGCGCAACAGATTTTGTAGACTGTATCCAATATACCACTGAATGTACTTGCTAAAGTATGTCATTATAGGACATATAAATCGGGAGATATGACATGGTAAACACTGAGACGCGCAAAAACTACCGCATCGAGTTAAGACGTTTAAATTTTTTACGTCTTTGCTACTAACTCTGCCCACAACCTTTTTTGCTGTCAGTATCCACATATGCCGTTGAGTGAGTCTACACAAATGTATTACTACACGACATATAGTTCGAGAGATATGACGTCAAAAACACAGATATGTGAAAAAAACGCCACAACACGCATGACATTTTAATTCATTTATTCTTTACTGATAACAGTAAGGCATTCCAACAGTCAGTCAACTTAAGGAAATCCCTGACACCTTGAAACGCCTTTGACAGCTTTGAATTATGCAGCGCGAACGGTTGTAGGCGGAAACGATGGCCGTCTATAGAGCTATGAAGAGCTGTTGCCATAGAGACGTTTACAGAACCGCTTTTTAGACACGCGAATTATCTGAATCGAGTGTACAGAAACTATCGGCGATCACGTTTGTTAATCTGAATACTGTACTTATACATCGGTACATCGTGCACATTTATTTGATACGACTGTTTCATAATTTCGAAGGTATTTTCACGAATACATGGAAATGAAGTTTTTTCGACAAATACAGTTCATTTTTTGTTTCCGTATGTACCAGAAAATTGGAAAAATGAATACTCGGGGAATGCCAGGTTTGTCAGCTAGTCAAATTATAATTTTAGTGTTTTCAGTAGACGCATATTATTTTACTGGTAATTCAATCTATAGATGCCATCCTTTTATTTGTCCTGGGGCCTACCTGCTTCCCACAGTGTGAAAACCTCAAAACTGTGTTGAAGTAAAGGAACTACGAGAAATATTCTGGCACAATATGTGGGGATTTGAAAGCAGTTAGCACGGTACTACGTCAACATTCCAGCTTCACTAAAATGCCTTATGTCATTTATGAATGGGACAGCCAAGCGAAAAACAGGCTTTTGGGGGCAACTAACTGGGGTGAAAGAGAAACCCTCCAACTGAATTCATAGAATGTAATAAATGAACTAGTTGTTCAACCATCCAAGGTACAACGATCTGTTCATATAACGCTTGAACTAACGAAACAGTTAACTAAAGCATTTCCAAGAAATGGTGACTGCTTCATGTAACTGGTAACAAGATTTCCAAAAGTATCTTATGAGAAACATAAGGGCTTCTTGTGGGGCCACAGATCAGAAATTTAATGAAAGATAATTTGTCTGAAAGTACAATGCATCCAGTGGAGAAAAGGGCTTTGATTCTTTTTGAAGAAGTAGTGACTAATTTTGGGAGCAACACCAAACACCTAAACAGCTATTGTACTGCATCAGAACTCCCCAAGATGCGATGAAATAACCTTCCGTAAGGTTTCATGCTTTTCTGTAGCGTTTTCATCTTTATATTTTCATTTCATGTATTCTTCACTATCGATTGGAAGCTCATGCGAGCGATTTTATTTCTGACGCTCTCAATCTTTCTCCAGCCACATGAAAAAAAGTGAGAGGCAGATGTCACTTTCCTTCTGGTAAACGTGGAGCTTATTGGACGCAATGCTAACGCGCCATTGTGTTTTTGTAACAAATTTGCCAAAGTAAATGGTGGGTCTCAGTACTCGTTGGCGTGAATTGCGTTATTCATGTAACCAGTCGAGTTATTTGAAATTTTTATTTAAGAAACAACCAAAAGACTTCTTCCGGCAGTCACAGGAGCGACCACAAATTATACGAGTCTATGTAGGAGCAACTTATATGCCACTTAGAACTGACACTTAACTGATGCAGGGTCTCCCCCCACTAACACCACCAGATAACGATGGGACACACGCTTGGTGCCATTTAGAGTACAACCCTCGAAGGAACGTTAACTAAAATTCTATGAGACCTGATACGATCTAAGTTAGTGGAGTACTTTATCTTGATTTTTAATATAAAATTTGTCATGATCCCACATCTATAAAAAGGTGCTCTGACTCGATTGCTGACTCATGTTTTTCATATTTAAAATAGACAGAAAAAATACTGTTAGCAAATACTTCTACCTACTTACAATATTTACACTATAAAAATAAAATAAAATGACTTGAGCGTAGCATCAGATTTTCGTTACAGCGAGTAACTCGTGAAATGTAGTACAAACATGTACATTGTCATAAAAATTACTCTGTGGTCTATGATGCTGCTATTTAACATAGAGAGAAATGCGCAGCTGCTAGGGAGCAGAACGGCGTGCACGGTCTCATGATTAAGGTTATCGTATTAAAAAATCATACAAAAACGCAGGGAAAGACTATTGGAAGTTAAATTATGTGCAGTTAAGGGTTACATTTTAACATGATTGTTTATGGTATCCGCATGTTGTAACCAATTGGAAACATACCACGGCATCAGTTGTAATTTTGTTTTTGAGCGCTAGAACCGGTTTCATCCACCAGGGACGTTGTCCAAGTGATTACGAACGCAGCGCCTTTGAGATACACGGAAAAGGAAAACAGCAACTCGTATTCTAATCTGTATGCTATTAGTAACCAACTTGTCAGGAAACATGTAAACGTACTCGTATCGAACACTGTGGTGTATATTATAATTTTCAGGCTCTTCTAACCGTGCACCACCGAAGACAAAATCGGTTCACAACACCTACTTATACAGATCACATTACGGGTCGGGAGATGTACAGAAGTCTTATTTTACGAAAAGCTCGTCTTATTTGTTGTTATTAATATATACAAAGTTTCCATCAAAAGGTTCTAGTAAGAAATGCAGTAATGAAATAGAAGGAGTGGGTCACCAATAAATCCCTTAGGATCTTCTTAAACTGAAATTTACTACTAGCTGCTGGAAATATATTGTTAATGTGTGCTCCTGAATAATGGACACCTTTCTGGACCGGAGCAGGTAACCTTAACCTTTTGTAAAGATACTTAAAAATTGTTCCCATGGGGCGAACTGTTGGTTTGAAAAATGAGGTAAATTATTTACGATAATTTTCATTAACGCGTAAATAACTGGGAATCCATAGTCAGTTTGTTTCGGCCTTGGTTTTGAAACGTCCCCTTAGAACAATTAGACAATACTGTGCTTAAACTGACACCCAATAATTTTTGGCGCAACTCAATCTGAATTTCAAAAATCCCTACAAAAGAATGGCCCTGACTAACATTAACCTGTACCTTTCACAAATCAATTACCTCACAAAAATATTCGTTACAAGAACTACTGCAATACAGCGAGCGCCACTACTGCCAGCTAAATAAAAGATTCAAACTACTGAAAGCACTAACTACTTATAGGCATAGTTAGCAAATGAAAGATTTTGAAAGAGAACAAACACTGTATTTACCTCAATAGTGTTCAAAAGTCATTATATATACATATATCAGTTTGACTATCTCTGTCCAAAACTCCGCCATCTCACTCCCCACATCCACCACTGCTGGCGGCTCACCTCCAACTGCGCAATGCTATACGCTGTTAACATCCAGCTGCCCAACACTACAATGGCAGACAACAACGCAAACTAGCCAGAGACTGCACACAGAACAGCCAGTGATTTTCATACAGAGCGCTACGTGGCGTTACCAATAAGAAAACCTAAACAGCCTACTTACATAGGCCCCATGCTCCCCACTAAGAATTTTACAAATTGTTTTGGGCCATGGCCAATACAGATTTAAAAATATTTTTCATAATTACAATAACAAAGAAATCAAATGAACCCACTTATCGGTACAATGTTGGTCAAAAGCTAAAATTTTCTCACAGTCCATACAGTCCAAATCGTTCATCACAGTAAAATAGCAGTGTTTTTCTCAAAGTCTGAGCAGTAAAAGAAAATGCACACAGAAGTAGTGGATTTCCATGCAGTCTTGAAGAAGTAGTGTTGTCCTTCCAACAGAAAGACAGTGCTGACTCTTGACATGCAGACAGGTAATGGGCATCAACAGTGCAAACCCACCGCAGAGTCAGTCGAAGTTTTGAAGAATGTTGGTAGGTAGGTCATCACAGAGCACACCCACTGTAGACATGGTAGAGTGTATGGTATTGGTGGGCCATCAAAGATGCAGACCCACTTTAATCCTTGTAGAGACGGCCAGCAGCCATCTGTTACGACTGTGCAGGTGCACAATCGCCATCGAAGAGTCTTGTGGAGAATATAACAAGTCCGTAAACCACTCACAAAGTTTTTGGAATTGTCCTTAGAACCAGCAATGCTGTTAATCAGTCCTTTGCTGAATTCTTAACACACGTCCAAACACTAATGGTCCTCTTTTTTCACATATTGTTCATACAATACGACCAACAGATATATGTGCAGTGAAATGAATGCTTACAAGTTACTTAATTTGATGAACTGGTGTCAATTACAATTTTATAACATGAGTATACGATAACAAAGGTACAAAATACATCATTAAAAAACATAACAATACAGATAACATTTGTAGTAATACAGGCTTTACAAAAGAATCGAAATAACATATACATCAGTGTTACAGGTATTATGAGATAAGTAAATAAATAAAATAATGAGAATAGTTTTCGAAACATTAATTTCACACATGAGCATTAAAACAAAACAGAATAAATAATGTCTAAACATCTTTACGAAGAAAATAACATACTATTTGAGAAATTCTACAACTGCTGCTCTCCGTTGGATCTTCTCTATCTCTTCTATCAACCCTATCTGGGACAGATCCCACACTGTTGAGCAGTATTCAACAGTGGGCGAACAAGCGTACTGTAACCTACTTCCTTTGTCTTCTCAGTTAGAAAGACAATAGATGTAGAAACGTTTCTCATCATTTCATTAAGCAGTTTATTAAATATCATTAATTAAGAGCTCCACAGTGTAATCATATTGTTTTCAAGTTTGAGCGTGTCGTATTTGCGATGCTTTCTACAAACGAATGTCAATAGCGAGGATAATGGCCTCTTTTTTTTCACCTGTGCCTCTGAGAGGCACACAGTAATGGATTTTTTCCAGGCCACTGTAGTGCAGCTGGGTGCATACAGTGACCTACCTACCTTACCGAAATATTTACATCAGTTTCTGCTACAGTGACAGTCTGATACAAATAAAATTTCACAGGTCAAAATATTTGCGTTACAAATGTGTAGAAGCAAAATCTTATAAATATAACAGCGTCCAAAAAATTTTCACCGGCATTGTGATACATTCACTCATTTACACACATTTCATAACTCTTTAAGTACGATTCTGGGTTTCCTACATCCTTTTTTCACAAGTCAGAGGCCCTAATCACTACTCATTATTCCTTACCTTATTACACATATACATATTCGTCGACACCAATATTTCATCATAATAAATACGTAGCATAATCAAATTCCTCGTATAGCTTCAGCTTATTTATCATAAACATACCTCAACAGCATAATACACATTGTCATCGTAATAATAACATCATAAAAGCTCAGCCAAGCCTCAAAATCGTCGTAGCTTCCTCAAGTAATTTCAAAACCCAAAACTAATTCTCTGCTCATTTCGATAGTGTCATCTACCACAAACGTGTTTTAAAATCATGATCCCATATCAAATGCATCATTCAGAGCTCTCATAGTATCACAATGGTTCCGCAAAAATATGAAGAGTTCACAAAGCACAGTCAAAATACAATTTCATAAGTGTGAAGTTATCCAACAATGTAATTACTTAACCACCTGTCACTGATGTAGTAAAATAAGTGTTTGTCTCTCTAAGGTAAATGATCAGATAGCTGTGTACTTTAAGTGTCAGAGAAATATGGTATCGATGTGTGCAGTTGTATAAGCAAATACCATATTAGCTATGGCTCCTTGTGCTTACCAAACACATGGTACACAAAGTAAGCGTGTATCCCCCTGAGGATTAATGTAATTATACCCTCAGGTGTTAGAGGTTACAGCAATGTAATGAAATGTATCACGGAAAACTCTCTTCAAAATTAATCACTCAAATGCGTGTCCTGTGGCGCTAAATTGAGCGTCTTGTGGTAACATAATCTCTGTCATTACTTAAGGGTAAAAAATTTGCCAAGTGTCATAATTATCGTCGTCCATAATCAAAGTTCTGTGGAAGTCAATGTACTTACCTCGTAATAAACAAAAGCGAAATGCTGTGCGTATAGATATCGTAGTTATTTCGTACAGTTCCGTTATCAAGAAAGTACTACACTGTAACGTATTGTCGTGCTACAAAAAAGGCTGTCTTATTGTAGCTATACCACAAAGTTACTACTAAAACATGTTTTACTTTTCAGAAGAATTCAGAAAAACTGTGCAGATATAAAGCAGATACAGCACAAAAGCAATAATATAAATTCTGTCTCTCATTAGTATCTTCGTGACATAATCGTGTAGCTGTCAAATAAAGTAACCACTGTGTCATCTGGTATCTCTCAGAAAGTACTTTAAATCCAGAATGTATTTTCAAGTAAACAAAAATGTTACATTAAAATCTCATTAGCGGTACCGGAACATGTTCTAAGTATGTGAGCCTTATAGTCGTTACGTAATTGTGCAACTAACGAGCAAAAATGTACACACATAATAACACTGTGTCGTCTGTTCATTATAACAATGCATTCGTAATTACTGTCTAAATAAGTTGCCCAGGTTCTTGTCTGGATATTTAACTTCAAACATTGTTGCATAGTAACAGTTTCTTAAGTGTGACAAAGCATACTAGAAGTGTGAAGTGGAAAGTTTTATGGCAAAGACAAAGTTAAAAAGCAGATTATCTTTCAACAAACGATTTTACATGTGAAGTGTGGTGCAATCCTTTACTCTTCATAGTACTCAGAGTTTGAACTTGATGCAATTATCATGCGGTATACGTCGGTAAAGAATACTGGAATTTTTCGCAAGGTTAGCGTCTATGTTATTTTTCTCTGAGCCAGCCGGCGCACGTGGCTGCCTGCGGTGCGAGTCATTGTCTGTCTCTTTGTTGGCTAGCGTCGTTATTGTGATTTGGAGACTTAACTTCTACAAATTCCCCTTGTCGAGAGGGCCCTGCCGTGTTTGATTGTCGCCAGTTCTGATGCAATTCACGACTGTCGTTACGATTATGTCGCCTGTCGTCATGTCGGTAGTTCCTGTAGCTTCTTTCTTGTCGGTTAAGTGGCGGAGTATTTCCCGCTGAATTAGCACTGCGCTGTGGACCGTTGCGTCTGAAGTTATTCTGTCTCCCGTGATAATAATAGTTCTGGTTGCCATATTGTCTTTTTTATGATTCTCTCTGTTATATTCATTACTACAGAAATGCGATCTTTCTCTGTAACTATTACTCTGTCAGTGGTTGTCATATGGGTGGTGTCTGTTTTGTTCACGATTTACGTTGTAAGAATAGCCTTGTCGTGTCCAGTTATTATTTCTGTCGTCGCGGAATTGTGACGGATGTGACCTGTAACTGTTGTATTTCTGTTTTCGCATCCCGCGACTGTCAGTGTCAATTTCCAATTCTTGTAAGAGTCCCTGAAAAGCTTCAATGTCGTCTTTTAACGTCCTGCCAAAATATTATGTCGCAAATGTTCAGGTAATTTGATTAAGCAAATGCGGATGAGTTCTGAGGGGCTGTATGGGTTTGACAGATACTGATTCTTGTGCAACGTGTCTTCAAAATATTTCACAAGACTGGAAAATTCAGGTTGTTCGAAATGTTTCATTATTATGATGCTATGTTTTACTCGGTCTTGTGTAGCTTGAGACCAATATGCTGAGAGGAAGGCATGATAAAATTCTCCTTCACTGTGGCAATCGTGATTGACCGATCGCATTCTTACAGCTGGTTCATTCTCTAAACAGCTACACATAAATTCTAATCTGTACTCTAATGACCAGTTGGGAGGAAAACAATGAGAGAATTGATGAAGCCACACTTGTGAATGAATGTCGTTGCCGGAATTCTTAAATGTTTTGAGTTTACGTGTAGTAATAAACAGCTTATAGTCAAAATCACATTTCGGCAAGTCGCATTTCGGTCATTGTTACTTCGTTTCGGCGGTTCCATCTAAAAATTCGGTGTACCTTTCCAGTTTCTTTCATAATTTCCGAAGTACCCCGTGTTATTACTTTGTGGCTGTTCTGTATTTCTATATCCCTCTTCCTGTATTGGAGCGCGAGTGCCCTCTGAAATACGTAATTCTTGTATTACCTGTGTCAGCTGATTTTGTACGTCCCGGATTTCACTGTTGTGTTGCGTATTAATTTGACTCTGATTTTGTTTGAATTTCCTAATTTGTTCTCACTCTTCTGTGTCATTAAAGACTACCGGTTTTGTGTCATTCAGATTATCATCTCCCTTCGTAGATAAATTATTTAGCTGATCCCAAAGTTCAACTACTTTCTCTGATAGTGAACTAATTTCCTCCATGAGTCTTTCTGAACCAATTTTCAGAGTATCTACTGTGTCCTTTAAGGTTTTCTGAGTTTTTGCAAGTTGCGTAACCGAATCGGTAGATGCAACTGAGTCAATTTTAGCTTGCAAGGTGTCGTGATTTTCATGAACTATAGTTTGCAGTTCCTTTATGGCTGCTTCGTGATTCTGTAATGCATTTTCATGACGCGAAAAAATAGGTTGGAAATGTTCACAAATTTGTGTTTTTACGTCATTACTGACTTTTTCACATTTCGATTCGATTTTATGTAACTCAGTAGTTAAATCTTCACGTGTTTGTTCAAGTTTAGTGATTAACTTTCGAATATTTTGTTCCACTGCTTCTAACCGTTGCTGTGTTTGTCTCTGGTGTTGTTCCATTGTGTTTAACGTTTGAAGATTTTGTTCCATTGTGTCTAACTTTTGAAGATTTTGTTCCATTATGTCTAACTATTGAAGCTTTTGCTTTGTTTGTCTCTGGTTTTGTTCCATTTCTTGCATTAATTGCAATAATAATGTATTAGTGTCTAGAATCTGTTTCCCTATGCTTTTTGGCAGTGCATTTTCACCAGCAACATTTACATTTTGACAAGCAGAAAATTAGTCTTGACTCATTTGAGTAAACTGTGAGGACCCAAAACCTAAGTCAACAGTATTTGCAATATTGGGTTCTGTCATTCCGGATTCCTGAGGCGAGCTGTTGCCGACCGATCGATCGATAATGCTTCCCTGTTCACTATTTGTTTCACTGTCTACACCATTATTTGCCACCCGCTCCATTTCCCTATGCATAATTACCAAATTACTACTTCGAATGTCTGATAATTCATTACACAGTGGTGCTGATAAGCTACGCTCGTCGTCACTATTATTTCTCAGTTTACTTTGGGACGTAGTGTTACGTTTCTCACACGCCATTATTGTCACAATATTTCACTCGATAACACAGAAAAGCACAATTTGAAGAGCAAAAACAAAATGGTTCAAATGGCTCTGAGAACTATGGCTTAACATCTATGGTCATCAGTCCCCTAGAACTTAGAATTACTTAAACCTAACTAACCTAAGGACATCACACACATCCATGCCTGAGGCAAGATTCGAACCTGCGAACGTAGCAAAAACAAGAGAACACATTAACATAGCACTGAAAATAAAATCTAGTTGATTGCAAGCGCAGCTGCGAAATACTTGGCGCAAATCTACATGCAAGCCACAACTGTTTTACTGTACAACAAAATGAAAGACTGCAACTACAAAGGAGATTCTCTCTACAATTACGCGTTAGCAATAAACAAAAGCTACACTATTTACACAAACTACAAGAAAAAGCAGAAGATTCCAGTGAGGTATACTCGGCGAAGTGTCGACATATGAAACATCCCCTTAGAAAAATTAATTAATTACTGTGCTGATAAACCTCTTACATTATTTGATTTTCAAACAGCTGAGCAGAACTGAACGTACTCACACATTTCGCTCTTTCCCTATTCTGATCAACACTAAAATGACACACAATATTTTTAAGCAACGCAATCTGACTTTCAAAAATCCCTACACTAGAATGGCCCTGACTAACATTAGCCTATACCTTTCACAAATCACTTACCTCACAAAAATCTTCGTTACTCGAACTACTGCAATACCGCGAGTGCCACTACTGCCAGCTAAATGAAAGATTCAAACTACTGAAGGCACCAACTAATGATAGGCATAGTTAGCAAATGAAAGATTTTGATAGAGAACAAACAATGTATTTACCTCAATAGTGTTCAAAAGTCATCATATATATATATATATATATATATATATATATATATATATATATATATATATATATCTGATGGACACAAGTCCACATCATCTGCTCTCAAAACTCCGCCATCTCTCTCCCCACATCCACCACTGCTGGCGGCTCACCTCCAACTGCGCAACGCTACGAGCTGTTAACAGCCAACTGCCCAACACTACAACAGAAAAAAAAACAACAGAAACAGCCTACTTCAACACTTTTTGTAATTCTGAGCGTAACATGGATCAAATGCAGGGAAAGGTCATGTACAATTTGTACAAAAGCCACGCTGTAGTTATAAGACGGCAAACGTATGAGAGTGAAGTAGAAATTGCGAAGGGAGTTAGACACCGCTGTTATTCTGTCTATAAATATAATCAGTAAGGGAAACCAAGGAGGAATTATGAAATTCAATTATGGTTCAGGGAGAAAAAATAAGGACTTTGAGGTACGTCAGAGACATTATAACACTTTCAGGGAGTGATATATACAATGGCAGACAACAATGCAAACTAGCCAGAGACTGCACACAGTACAGCCAGTGATTTTCATACAGAGCGCTACGTGGCGTTACCAATAAGAAAACCTAAACAGACTACTTACAGTTTAAAGACATCTTCCATAAACTGACTAGTATTCCGTCTCTAATGACAAAGGGTGAACGTCCACCTTCCCATTAAACTGTATGCGATGTGGAGGGGGATTTCTCTAAAAACTTTTTTCTTCCAGGCATCAGCATCTTGTTCCTGGCTGTGAGGTGGATAGACTTCTAACCAGCTTAGAAAAACAAGCAGTGTACATCAGCATGGATAAACCGGATTTGTACAACCTCGGGTGTGCTCCCCTCACGCTACTGGCCGCCAAACAGGTTGACGACCTGTGGTCGGTCTTCACGTGGCCGAGACAGCCACTGGCAGTGCTCGACATTGGCTGCGGGCCCGGTGACGTCGCCAGGAAGGTGGGTTCTTCACTTTCAGGCACGTTACTACTCCATCAGAGAAATCGACGACTAAGCAACTCTCTTGTGCTTTGTAAAGTATCGTCGCTCCTGGATACCTAGGACCACCGAGAAAAGGAGGTATACAGAGTGTTCATTTTCACAGAAGACACTGAAGTATATCTAAACTACACTGTGGACCAAAAAACAGTTCAAATTCCAATTTGCTTGTCTCGGAGGGGGACATCCAATGATATCACACTCAACCAGCCACCCAACCCCGTGCGTGGCTGGTATGGGCAACTTTGCAATCTTCAATGGCAACCCCCTTTTTTTTAATTGCAGATTATGATTTTACGGACAAATCTGTATACTTTTGTTGAAGCATTTTCTTCTTTTCGCCACAAATGACGCTGTAATCAGAGGAACAGAAATGGGTACCCCATCGTCATTTATGGCATGATACTCAGTGGCCCTTGAATGGCATTTGGGACCTCACCTCCATGCTGTGAAGTTAGGCCAGGCCAGTATTTCGTAACTTTTAATTGGAACCCCATTCGCATCGTCGTATTCCTCCGACACATCGAACAACGGAGTAATTGACGCGGCACTGTGGCCATGGCTCGCGACGAGCTCTACTCTCCTTTTCCATTTCGAGTAAGTGTTCAAATGTAGTGTCGCCATCTCCAGTACAGTTAATGATCCACTTTCCAAATGGCCGTACACAGGACAGAGCCATAGATGCGGGAATAGCAGCATCGCAGTTTCCGATGCTGTCGCCCAAATCTTCACGGCCTGTTGGCACTTGCTGCTGCACCTTATCTTTTAAATACCCCCACAGGAAGAAATCTGGTGACCTAGCAGAACAATTAACTGGGCCACTTCTCCCTATCCACCGACCAGTGTAAAAACGGTTTAATAGCTCCGGTACTACAATTGCGAAATGCACTGGGCAACCGTCAGGCTAAAACCACATACGTTGTCGTCCGTCAGGGGCAATATCTTACAGTTGTAGCGATAGTTCCCGTTTGTGCCCCTTCTACGTGCCGTCGATAAGATACGGACTAATGGGTTTGTTTCTTATGACCCCACACCATATGTTAACCGACCAAGGCAACTGATGGGCAACTTGCTACAGCCAGTGGGGATTGTATTCACTCCAGTAATGCATATTATCCAGGTTAACGCAACCATAGTTTGTGAATGTAGACTCACGGGAAAATTGTTTCTTGGCAAATAACGTGGACGTCGATTGCATTTGGTGACGTGTCCATTTACAAACGACTACCCGGTTATGGAAATCGGCGCCATAGAATTCTTGATACAATACTACCTACGAACATATTATAATCGTGGTGTAATTGCTTATCCGTGGGCTGTGGTGCACTGCCGCTATTGCAGCTATTTCATTAGCTTCTCCTTCAAGAACAATTTGATATGCCAGATTACGAGAAAATGGTAGCTTTAACGCTCCGCTGCACATACTGAGTAAATGAGATAATATAGTGAGTATCAAC
This sequence comes from Schistocerca gregaria, assembly GCF_023897955.1. Classification (NCBI taxonomy): domain Eukaryota; kingdom Metazoa; phylum Arthropoda; class Insecta; order Orthoptera; family Acrididae; genus Schistocerca; species Schistocerca gregaria. The sequence continues at coordinate 821,222,201 of NC_064921.1, read as the reverse complement.
TATCTTTTTCGTAGTACTGTTACTTTCTGTCTTGAATTTTCCATTGCCTAATAAGTAACAGATCGATATATCCTTTCGAAAGCAAGAAAAATTATGTTGCTCACGATTAAACAGGGATTATTTATGCAAAATGTTACACAATGGTCCCATAGTTTGAGAGGCGATGCCAACGGCCTTGCCGCCGTGGTAACACCGGCTCCGTCAGATCACCAGTGTCGGGCTGTGCTAGCACTTGGATGGCTCACTATCCGGTCTGCCGAGTCCCGTTGACAAGCGGGGTGAACTCAGCCCTTGAGAGGCAAAGTGAGGAGCTGCTTGATGGAGAAGTAACGGCTCCGGTCTCGTAAACTGACTTACGGCCGGGAGAGCGGTGTGCTGACCACGTGCCCTTCTATACCCACATTCAGTGACGCCTGTGGGCGGACGATGACACGGTGGCCAGTCGGTACCGTTGGCTCCTTCAGGGCCTGTTCGGACGGAGTTTTTATGTTCGAGAGGCGATAGTGTGGTCCAAACCAAGACAAAAATATCCAGTTAACATGGCTTCTAAAACGGATATATTAAGAGCAGTGATCATTTGTTCAGCATTAGAAATTAGAACAAATGGTAATAGCACTTAAGGTATACATTTTATAGCCCATGTATATTGGAGTTTTTTTTCTTGTTTTAGTCTATACTGCCACCTTTCAATATACGGTACGATTTTTTTAACTTCCAGTATAAAGAAAAATTGGCCTTTGCGTCTAGTTCTCGCGCTGTGAATGTTCGATACAATCTTAATTGTGTGTATAGGCAGTTCATCCGTACCGAAAACCGAGAATATCGACAAATTTTGACTGTAATCATCATTGATATTGGCAAAATATTGGTCTCGGGAATTGCAAGGCTTTCGAGAATGTTTTAATTTCAGGTTTGAAGTCGGATATCAAACGACAAAAAGATATTTTTGTAGTGATAGAAATAGAAATTTATATAAACTGTGCAATTTTGCTTCTTGCCTAAATTCGTGATACTAGGTGAACTGGAGTAGCTATAATTTTGATGAGTGAGCTTGCGAGTGTCAAAATGTGTCATAAATGGCCATACCTTGTGATTTCACTGTCTTGGAAGCTTCACTTTTTACTCCGTCAAGAGACCGTAGATCTTAGCATGTGACAAATTTTCGCAGTAAGGCAGGCATACAGACAGAAAAGAAATCCAACAGAGGTTCGATTTTTACCGGCTGAAGCAAGGAACCCTAAAAAGAAAGGAATTGTACGTACATTTTGTTTTCGCCAGTTTATGAGCAGTGTTCTGACACAAAGACACACGAATCTTGAAACGAATCCAGCTCCAATAAATCCCAAACGCATCCGATGTTTCTCACATAAGTGTTCAACGCTCACTGAAGGCGTGGACCCGACAAGCACACCCTGTGTACATAAGCCGGCCACCGATGCATTTTCCAAATTACCGGCGGGTTTTCAAATAGACTTCGGTTGATAATGCGCCGCTTGAACTATCTGTCAGTTGTCGCAGGGCGGTCATAAACAGTCTGAAAATCTTGTAGGGGGGTTGCAGGGTAGGCTGTACTAAGAAATAATTGATGAGAACAAAATTCATACGTTGCGGCAAGTCCGATTTAATTAGCAATTCAAGCATTTGTACGGGTAAATGTGCTGTGATTCACAGACATCTGTTAGTCTGTGAGTTACCGCTTCTTCAAATGCTCATCACCAGCTAAAATATGCCTTTCCCGGAAGTTATAAATTTAAGGTAGGTGAGCATCTACATCTACATCTACATCTACATGACTACTCTGCAATTCACATTTAAGTGCTTGGCAGAGGGTTCATCGAACCACAATCATACTATCTCTCTACTATTCCACTCCCGAACAGCGAGCGGGAAAAACGAACACCTAATCCTTTCTGTTCGAGCTCTGATTTCTCTTATTTTATTTTGATGATCATTCCTACCTATGTAGGTTGGGCTCAACAAAATATTTTCGCATTCGGAAGAGAAAGTTGGTGACTGAAATTTCGTAAAAAGGTCTCGCCGCGAGGAAAAACGTCTATGCTGTAATGACTTCCATCCCAACTCGTGTATCATATCTGCCACACTCTCTCCCCTATAACGCGATAATACAAAACGAGCTGCCCTTTTTTGCACCCTCTCGATGTCCTCCGTCAATCCCACCTGGTAAGGATCGCACACCGCGCAGCAATATTCTAACAGAGGACGAACGAGTATAGTGTAAGCTGTCTCTTTAGTGGACTTGTTGCATCTTCTAAGTGTCCTGCCAATGAAACGCAACCTTTGGCTCGCCTTCCCGACAATATTATCTATGTGGTCCTTCCAACTGAAGTTGTTTGTAATTTTAACACCCAGGTACTTAGTTGAATTGACAGCCTTGAGAATTGTACTATTTATCGAGTAATCGAATTCCAACGGATTTCTTTAGGAACTCATGTGGATCATCTCACACTTTTCGTTATTTAGCGTCAACTGCCACCTGACACACCATACAGCAATCTTTTCTAAATCGCTTTGCAGCTGATACTGGTCTTCGGATGACCTTACTAGACGGTAAATTACAGCATCATCTGCGAACAACCTAAGAGAACTGCTCAGATTGTCACCCAGGTCATTTATATAGATCAGGAACAGTAGAGGTCCCAGGACGCTTCCCTGGGGAACACCTGATATCACTTCAGTTTTACTCGATGATTTGCCGTCTATTACTACGAACTGCGACCTTACTGACAGGAAATCACGAATCCAGTCGCACAACTGAGACGATACCCCATAGCTCCGCAGCTTGATTAGAAGTCGCTTGTGAGGAACGGTGTCAAAAGCTTTCCGGAAATCTAGAAATACGGAATCAACTTGAGATCCCCTGTCGATAGCGGCCATTACTTCGTGCGAATAAAGAGCTAGCTGCGTTGAACAAGAGCGAGGTTTTCTGAAGCCATGCTGATTACGTGTCAATAGATCGTTCCCTTCGAGGTGATTCATAATGTTTGAATACAGTATATGCTCCAAAACCCTACTGCAAACCGACGTCAATGATATAGGTCTGTAGTTAAATGGATTACTCCTACTACCCTTCTTGAACACTGGTGCGACCTGCGCAATTTTCCAATCTGTAGGTACAGATCTATCGGTGAGCGAGCGGTTGTATATGAGTGCTAAGTAGGGAGCTATAGTATCAGCGTAATCTGAAAGGAACCTAATCGGTATACAATCTGGACCTGAAGACTTGCCCGTATCAAGCGATTTGAGTTGCTTCGCAACCCCTAAGGTATCTACTTCTAAGAAAGTCATGCTAGCAGATGTTCGTGTTTCAAATTCTGGAATATTCCATTCGTCTTCCCTGGTGAAGGAATTTCGGAAAACTGCGTTCAATAACTCCGCTTTAGCGGCGCAGTCGTCGATAACAGTACCATCGGCACTGCGCAGCGAAGGTATTGACTGCGTCTTGCCGCTTGTGTACTTTACATACGACCAGAATTTCTTCGGATTTTCTACCAAATTTCGAGACAATGTTTCGTTGTGGAACCTATTAAAGGCATCTCGCATCGAAGTACGTGCCAAATTTCGCGCGTCTGTAAATTTTAGCCCATCTTCAGGATTTCGCGTTCTTCTGAACTTCGCATGCTTTTTCCGTTGCCTCTGCAACAGCGTTCGGACCTTTTTTGTGTACCACGGGGGATCCGTTCCATCTCTTACCAATTTATGAGGTATGAATATCTCAATTGCTGTTGCTACTATATCTTTGAATTTGAGCCACATCTCGTCTACATTCGCTACGTTTGTGTTGACTGAGGAAACGAAGGAAGAACCCATTTAGAGAAAGCTTCTCCGGTACGCTGCTTGAATTCACGCGATCAACTACTTGTCTAGCTAACTTCAATAATAACAAAATCAGAAACGATTAATAATTATTTCCCAGTGCAACCTACCCCGCAACGCCCTTACAAGCTTTCCAGGACGTCACCGACCGCCCTGTACATCTCTCAGGCTTTAGCTGGCCTGGTGCGCTATGTTTCGTAGTACAGCGCGGCGAGCCACCCCCAAGTACCACACCACGACACACGGACTGGACGATCTGAAACATGCACCGTGCTCTCCATTCGACAACTGCAGCGTCTTCTATCAACCTCCTCTAATCTCAATCCTCAACAAGTCTGGAAATTGCACAGCATGCTTGTATCAATGATCTGCAATACCTCTGGAATACTTTGCCTCTTCAGGGAAGCTTAAGCAATGATTAACTTTACATGCTGCATAGCTTAGAAGAGCAAATCAGAAAGTATATTTCTGCACTGGCCGGTTTTAGCCCCGCGGCTGCCACCGGGTGCTGTGCAACAGCTGGCCTGTCTTAATTCTCCGATTGTAGTTCAAGAGGGGTTAAACTTGAACACTCCAACTATTGCTATTATGGTACTTCCAAGAGTAATAAATGCCGTAAAAATCAGTCATACATATTCTCCAATAATATGTTTAGTTTATTTGTATCTATATCTTATGTTACTGATAAAACTAGAATATGTAAGGCTTGTTGCCACACTGACCGAAGAATGTATTAGCTGGCCGCTGTCGCCGAGCGGTTCTTGGCGCTTCAGTCTGGAACCGCGCTGCTGCTACGGTCGCAGGTTCAAATCCTGCCTCGGGGATTGTTGTGTGTGATGTCATTAGTTTAGTTAGGTTTAAGTAGTTGTAAGTCTAGGGGACTGATGACCTCAGATGTTAAGTCCCATATTGTTTAGAGCCATTTGAGCCATTTTGGAATGTATTAGGTATTAAAACGATGTCACAGAGCACCATGTAACTACTGGGGAAGTCAAAAGCTAAAGATCACCGTTTAAAATAGAAATAAACTATTTTATATTCATGCCAACCGCAGCTTTTGAGAGGCATGACGTTAGGAAGAAGTCCGCTAACAGATAGTTAAATTGTTTTTCATTAAAACACAATACGTTTCACTGCCTAAGGCCACATCGTCAGGTGCAACATACGCCGTGAAAAACAAAGTACAGTGTCACCATGTTTTGTGGATATTAAAATTAATAAAGGTTGTCTAAAATATAGTCACAACTTAAAATGATTGTAGGCATACCCGTCGCTCCTAGACAGGATTTACTTTTCAGTGAATATCTTCATATGACGTACCTCCATTTCTTAAAATTTGTGTGCATCAAAAAAGGCGAAAGAAACTATTTTATAGTGAGTCGCCGCTAAAAGTTATTAAAAAAGGGCCGGCTTAGTTTTGAAAAATTGCCACTACTAACGTGATTCGTCGCGACACTACACAGATTACTATGTGGAAAGTGTCAGGTGGCAGTGTCTTACCAGTGTGATAGAAGGGCAGCTCAGTGTAGGACAAAGCAAAAGCACAAGGAGAGATTAGCTGGCTGGCGGAACGGAAGCTATACATGTGGACCGAGGCCCACAAGAAAGACAGGCCACGGCGCGTACGTCACGAATGTAGGCCTGCGCTCGCTCGGTCGCTCAAATCAGCAGACAAAAACTACGTTTCTAGATCTGCATTTTTTACAGGAATCCGCTATTATGGGTCATTACTGTTATTAGACCTACAATGAAAGGAAATCCGTAGGCCTACTTATAATTTATTACGGCTGTACTGGGGTACAATAAAATTAAAACAATGCCACAATGATTATTATAAGTTGCATAAGGAACCCTTTCTTTTGTGAAATGAGGACTGTTAAGCAGACGAGACTAAATGCTATACACAGTTATATCGAGTGTTAGTCTTAAATTACATTTTTTTGTAATACTGTTAATCAGTAGGACTTCCTAATAGCAAATTCCAGATATGATGCAATTCTCGTTAGCGTGTACACACCCAGCTGCGAGTTAACAGGTCTAGGAACGCATTTTGTCTGCTGAGCTGAGCAAGAGTGCGAGTAAAGGCTCACCTTCGCGCTTCAGTCTGAAACCGCGCGAACGCTACGGTCGCAGGTTTGAATCCTGCTTCAGGCATGGATGTGTGTGATGTCGTTAGGTTGGTTAGGTTTAAGTAGTTCTAAGTTGTAGGGGACTGGTGACCTCAGATGTTAAGTCCCATAGTGCTTCGTGACGCATGCGCTGACGCCTGTGTTTCTCGTGGGCCTCGATGTGGACGGTGTGACGTCATGTACTCATGACTAGGAGCGCTGGGTCGATGCCTTTACACAGGAGAAGGATACATAATTTTATTACGTTCTAAAACCAAATCATACAATCAATCAAAACTAGACAGAATGATATGGTGCTTCAATTTTAATTGTTTACTCAACATGAATTGTGCGTTTTAGTGTATATATCTAAAAGCTTTTACTTTCTCTAACATAATCTAAATGTGGTTTTTTCTTTCTTATGGAATATTTTTGAATTTTCTGAAGGACTTGTGATGCTGTGCGATGCTAAGTGCGATGTTAATTTAGCTCGTGGGTTATTTAAGGTATGGAATTCCTGAAATCTTATTTGAAATAACCTACAGGTGTGTCCTATATATTTCTTACGGTAATCTTTGCATGTAATACAATATCCAGCCTCTTTATTATATTTGTTTACCAGGGCTTTTTGTTTGTGCCTGGGTTTTCTGCTTACATCCGAAAATGTAAAACGCTCTGAAGTAATTTTTTACATCTCTTACGACTGCAATTTTTTTCGGGTAGTGCACCCAGATATGGTATTCTACAAAAACTAGTGCGTTCCTTTGTCTTTTCGGCTGGTGTTTTGCTTTGCCCTTCACCGAGCTGCCCTGATTCACCCCCGAAAGACACTGCCACCTTATACTTTCCACATAGTAATCTGCATACTGCCGCGACTACTCGCGTTAGAAGTGACAATTTTTTATCGCCAATCCAGACCCTTTTTTTCAAAGTTTTGGCGTCCGCTAGCTATAAGATGTATCCATTTTCCTTTTTAGATGAAGACATATTTTAAAGGATGGACCCCACCTTTGGTCTCCCGATAGAAGCGACTATTTTTTACCAGAACAGGATTTGGCACGTGTTCGACTATTCAATTGTTAGAAAAATAAAAGCTACAAAGGCGAACTATTTACTGACTATGTTCCTTCTCGATATACAGAAATAACCACGAAAGTTGATGATTCCCTACATGTTGTTCTGTAAGGCATCTTTGAACGAGAGACTACGGAGAGAGTAGTGTAGATCTAGAAGCTGTAAAACTACTTTGGAGGAAAATAACGCCTCTATTATCCATGAGACGTGAAAAAATTTTCATTCACGGTTTGAACTCAACGGAAAAAGAAGGAAAGGAAACTAGAGATGGGTACAGGGGAGAAGCTGCTGCTGGTCTCAGTAAAAATAAAACAGCATATCCGGCCGTTGTTACCTCTCCCCTCCACCCCCCACCCCCCGATCCACGGTATTGGCATCTATTCATCTATTCGAGTTGTGTGATACATACAGTAGAAGAAAAGTTGGACGTGAAAACGTGTCCCTTCCATCGTGTCAGAATGAGAATTTCTAAGAAATCAAAATGGGATGCAGTGATAGGAAAAAATGCAGTCAGTAACGGATTAGCTGCAACATTCAACAGCAGCCTCCCTCCGTGCCCCTAAGAGTCCATTAGAAGAACATGTCGCTGCCTTTAATACTGGGCTATGTACAACAATGGTACGTTCTTAATATAAATTTAAAAACTCTTTCATTGATCGGTTGGAGGATAAACTAATCAGACGTCTTAAAATTTTAGAAAAACTAATCCTTGCCCCTAAAAAGGTAGCAATTTTAAAGTTTGTGTATAATTTAATGAAACATTTGAAGCCACAGGAACAAAAAAAATGTAGTCACTAATTTCTTTATGCGATTAATGAAGTGCCACTCCGAATTTTCACCAAGGTGTGCGCAGTCTGCCGTTTTTCAAATAGCACAAGATATCAACAGAGAAAAAGGAATGATTACACTGAAGACCTATAACTACACTGAAGTTATCGTCACATTTAATTTCATTTTTGTGCACACATTTACAATGTTTCCGTTCTCATTATGTGTTCGGCGTTGGGAACAGCAAGTTCAAGCTTGTTAATTTAATCACGTTAGTACAACGTATTAATGAAATTAAAAACACCTTATTTTGTTTGGGTTTTCAGTATTATTATTGTATATTTTCATTAAAAATAGTTTTGTTCTAATTCGTTCATACAATTCGTAGAAAAATTCAAGAAATCTTGCGTAGCTTCCACTGGGGCGACGCCTCCTGATAAATTAATATTTTCTCAGGCGTGCTGTCCAGAACATTCACAAGCTGATGGTTGGTGTCTGGCGGAGAGGCTGTCTTCAGCATAATAGCTAACATGACTTATTAAACAGTGCTTGAAGAAATGGCGAAAGACTCGCGTTGGGCCAAGTACATGCAGGTAACACTTAGGTCTACCCGTCGTCCTGCTAAATCTCAGCAGTACTTGGCGCCGGCCGGAGTGGCCGAACGGTTCTAGGCACTACAGTCTGGAACCGCGCGACCGCTACGGTCGCAGGTTCGAATCCTGCCTCGGGCATGGATGTGTGTGATGTCCTTAGGTTAGTTAGGTTTAAGTAGTTCTACGTTCTAGGGGACTGATGACCTCGGCAGTAAAGTCCCATAGTGCTCAGAGCCATTTGCAATACTTGGCAAATGATGATTAATAATTCTAAAAATGCCCTACCTCAGTAGTGGAGGAGAAGATTAGTGCTTAACGTTCCGTCGACAACGAGGTCATTAGAGACGTAGCGCAAGCTCGGGTGAGGGAAGGATGGGGAAGGAAATCGGCCGTGCCATTTCAAAGAAACCATCCTTGCATTTGCCTGAAGCGATTTAGGGAAATCACGGAAAACCTAAATCAGGATGGCCGGAGACGGGATTGAACCGTCGTCACCCCGAATGCGACCTGCCTCAGTAGTAGTCAACTTTTTTTTGCTACGGTAAAATTTCTAGCTTCTGAGCGCTGATGCGCCTAGAATGTCCCTTTTCGGCAGATACGAGGTCGAAGTGAAAAGTAATTCCTACGAATTTTTAATTCTGATATCTATACAGGTTGAGGTATTAAAGATCTTACACATTGCTCGGTCGACATGGTTTCGAACTGTTGCTTGTAAAATAAAGATGTGTAACGTTAAGTAAGTCGGTGCGTAACAAACGGCGTGTTGTAATCAAGTTTCTAACCGCAGACAAGATGCCTCTAATTGAAATCTGTAGATGAATGAAAACTGTGTACAGTGATGATTGTATCGACATTAGAATGTGCGATGCTGGGTTCTTTGTGCTTGTAATGAAGCGAGTAAAAGTCGTCGAGGAAGACCAAGAGATTCTGATATCTATACAGGTTGAGGTATTAAAGATCTTACACATTACTCGGTCGACATGGTTTCGAACTGTTGCTTGTAAAATAAAGATGTGTAACGTTAAGTAAGTCGGTGCGTAACAAACGGCGTGTTGTAATCAAGTTTCTAACCGCAGACAAGATGCCTCTAATTGAGATCTGTAGATGAATGAAAACTGTGTACAGTGATGATTGTATCGACATTAGAATGTGCGATGCTGGGTTGTTTGTGCTTGTAATGAAGCGAGTAAAAGTCGTCGAGGAAGACCAAGAGATGAGTACAATAAGCAGATTCAGAAGGATGTAGGTAGCAGTACTTATTTCGGGATGAAGAGATTTGAGCAGAGATAGAGTAGCATGGAGAGCGGCATCAAAGCAGTCTTCAGGCTGAAGACCACAACAACAAAAACAACCTCATTGTGTGTGGCAGAGCATCATCTCTTTCCAAAACTTCAGAAACACCTCCTTTATTTGATAGTGATGAATCAGTGCAATTAGAGGTAAGTTTTTAGCTGAGGATTTTTCCATTACAAAAATGTCTGTGTTTCTGATTTGGTGTTCTGGACACATCGCAAATGAAACTACACACTTGCCTCAGAGCCAGTTTTTGTTTTCTGTGCCGTGGATTTCCAAATAAACGGGCAATGCAAAATTTCTGATGTTGAGTGGATTTTTTAGAGTAACTAAACGTAGATGTTTGGAAATGTTTGGGTGACACCACTTTACCTATTCCTTCATTTTTGCAGTGTGTGGAGAATTCAGCATACCCCCTTTGTCCACAACATCCGCTATGAACTTCGAGAGATTAGAGCCCACACAGAAGCATACCGACAATCCTTCTTTCCACTTACAATACGAGACTGGAATAGAAGGGAGAACCGATAGAGGTACTCAGGGTACTCTCCGCCACACACCGTCAGGTGGCTTGCGGAGTACGGATGTAGATGTAGATGTAGATGTAGTCTTGGTCATTAACTGATTTTCATTTATATTTCTTACTTCTGTTACTATATGTAGATTTTATTTTAGTAGACCGCTCGGCTAATCCCGCTCGGCCCAGTATATAATTATCACTTTTACAGGATGACAATTATTGAACTAGTTCAATAAAACGTAAATTAGTTACAAACTACGACGTGTGCATACAATTTATTCTAACGTCATTACGGATATTCATATTTAGATTATGACATTTTCGATATACCTACCACATTGACGGTGATAGAAGGCAGACGAAGAGCGAAATTCTGCATGACCCACTGAAGTGGTGGAACGTCGATACTATCGATGACTTCCTAAATGGTTGTTTTCAGCCCCACCTGGAGAATATGGCGGCCAGTAGAGGTCCAAGCCATTGGTCTCTGGGTACCCCAGAGCCACAATGTGTGTCCCCAAAGAGCTGCTCCAGGACATCACTCTCCTGCTTCGATGGGGCCGAGCTCCGTTTTCCATTAACCACACCTTGTCGAAATCTGGGATGGGGATTAAATCATCTTACAAAACCTTCACGTACAGTGCGGTAGGATCCTCGCAATCAAGGAATATGGCACCGATTATTCCGTGACTGGACATTGCAAACAATGCAGTCTCCCGTTTAGGGTGACGGGACTTCTAAACTGTGAAATGCGGGTTCTCAGTCCCCAAATGCGTCAATTTCACTTATTGCAGAACCCATCCAGGTTAAATTGGGCCTCGTCACTAAACCAAACAACAATGGGAATACTAATTCCCATTATGTCACGCGTCCAACAGTGCAGTTTGAACGTCCTAACGCAAACCGTTCAGAAGTTATGACGATTTTATTTCATATAGTTCAATAATTGCCACCCTGTATATCCTTAAGGCCAGTTCAATTCTGACACAGAGGAAGATGTACGCTTTTGCGCTGATTAATTCATGTTGTTACAATATAGTGTGTCTCACTTGGAATGTTTCCACAATATCACAAGTAAAGATAATTCAACTTTATTTATTTGAATAGGTAAACTGCGAACAGAAAGTCACTGTTTCTGATGCAGTACAACAGAAGAAAACAAACGTTCTCCAGAAATTCTTCTTAGTTTTGTGTAGGAAAGTTTCGTCACAAACAACTGTTCTTCAACGAAGTCAGAATAGATTCTTTAGAGCTCAGATTACGTTCTCGTGAGCAACGAAAAGTCTGTCTTCAAAACAAAGTACGTATGCAGAGTTGTTTCTCACGGGCAGCACGACTTGGCCACGGCGCGGAACACAAAGGCTCGGTGTGCAGGTCGCGGGCGACGTCCTATCTGAGGCTGTATTGAAGCAGTGGTGCTACTTCAGTCGCTGCCTGGCGAAGACGGAGCTGGCTCCAGCCGGAAACGTGCCGGGATAAATACTCGCGCGGTGGAAGGTTATAATTTTTCTATTGGCTAGCAAAGCCGAAGCGGGTGCAGCAAGAGGTGCCTGTCTGGAGTGACCCCTGTTCTGCACCCTCTGGCTGTATACCGGGAGACCATCTGCGGGTAGAGCAAGATACCGCGGGAACCAGCATGGACGCATGTGATGGATTGACGATAACACACTGAACTGAGATGCGATGCAGTTTGCTCGACAGTCGGCCCACAAATGATAACAAATGTAACTAGTATTACTGCAAAGTGTCACTTAATTATTAAAACTGCTTAAAATGTATTACTAGCAAACAAAGAAGCATATCATTCTAATGGTAAATTACGTCCCCTTTCTGCTAACATAATCAGATATCTTGTAACAGGTCCATCTGACTCCTTCATTGTTAATTTATCACGTTTCATTAAACATCTTTCTAAAATTTATCCGTATCCATTTTTTTCGCCTAAATGAATCTCTGTTAATTTTAAGTGCCACTGATACAACTGTACTGAAATGTCCAGCGGGTGGAGCTTTATTAAGAGGATATACTATGCTTCTCTTACCTTTTATGGTACAGCAACACAAACACAAAAGTAAATCGTTTCGAATACAAGCATCGCACGTAATCAGATGACCAGTATATGGACACACCAGCCACGCGTAACTCTGACATTGCCGCGTCGCTACCTATACCTGTCCATCGCGAGGTGAGTCTTTTCTGCAGTGACAGCTTTAAGCGACCGTGCCACACCCCCTCTACTACCAATGGCGCCATGTTCGTTCTAGTCAGACGTTGCCTACTCATCGCTACTCGGGACAACTTTTGTTGAGGCAGAGAGCCCCTAACGTGTGCTACAATACTAGCTATCCTTTCCCGTGCTTTGTGCAGTTGTTTGCAGAGTATGTGTGTATGTCTCATGTAATCTCACAATTTCACTTATCATAATAATTACTATAACTTAGGACATAATGTGATATTTAACATGACATCAGAAACCAAGATGGCGATCCAAGATGGTGGACCTGAGAATACGAACACACTTCCTAGGTCACTTTTCTCAACTTTAAAGTGGCAGGAAATGAAAAAAATCATTCCATGCAAATGAGAAAAGTAAAAAAAAATTAACAGTACCCAACGAGGGTACAGACATTGAAATAAATGTTGATGACTTCTTCCAAACTATGCACAATTTTTCGTGAACTTCAGAAGTGTTATAGCTAATCCCGATGGATCAGAATCGTATTATCCAACGTATGATGGAAAATCTAATAATTATGTGGCAAAACTGTTTGATTTTGTGACCGTAAAGGAAAGAAATAATGTTTTACCTATAATCGACCAGCCTTTGATTTCATCTACAGCTGTGTTATATCTGACTTCATCTGTTATTAATAAAATAAGCTTCGAAGGACATATTCTAAATAACAGAAAAATAAAGTACTTTATCCGTTATCAATTCTTCGTGAATTTTTAAAGATTATAAAGAAATTACGTGCGAAGGAGACTTAACGTAATTTTTACTAGATCTTCCAGTTCTGGAGAGGCAATTCTTAGATGACCTGATTATAATGATGCTGGATTGAAATTACACATACACTTCCTAAGGAAGGATAAATTGTAATAGAATTGATGGAAATTCGTGTAATAATTATTAAATATGAACCAACTTACGAGTTAAGACAATGACAAAATTTTTTGAAAAATCTAAAAGTTCATGTACAACTGTAGAAGTTGCAGAATTGAGTGATAAGAAAAATTTCGAAGTAGATGTCGCGTAACCCTGCAGAATTTGATATGCCATGATTTGAATTTATTACAGTTCAGACAAATCGTAAAAATAATAAGTTATTTCACTCTTCATTATTCGACAACGTTAATCTACAGAAAAATGGAAGAAATGAAATTTTCCCACAGGAAATTTGAAATAATATTCTCAAAGCATACAATCCATTTCCCTATTTTAAATGAGTTATACTACTTTAATCAGACCCTGACATAAGTCCATAAACTTCATAAGTAACTATCCTATCTATGTGATTAATGTCGCGTGTAGAAATAATATTGTAAGTTCATAGGAAATGACTAAGAACCATTGTGTGGAACTTTTAATGAAAAAATTTCTTCAGATACTTTAACGTATGTATCAATGTATTGTAAGAAAAATTTAACTTACAATTTTTGGCACAGAATACTTACTGAAAGTTTTTAACTGTATAAATAATAAAAAATTAGAAAAAATTAAAGAAATTTTAATATCATCTTTTCATTTGATTTTGAAATATTTTCAGAAAAATAAAGAAAATAAAAACTGAAAAATTTAGTATGTTAATTAGAAAAGGATTACTCATTATATTATTTCTGAATAGCTCTTTTTATGTAGATTATATTAGCCTTTTCAATTTCAAAGTCAGTTAATATTTGTGTGAGATCGATGGACTTCGCTGGTCGTAGGACGAGTCTGCTTCAGCTGGCACTAGGAGCTTACAACTCGTATTTTATCCGACAGCAGGTGGACTCTAGATAACGATAATACTGACCTAGAGCAACAATTCACGTCAGTGAAAGCAAGGATGCGCGTGTAGTGAGCTTACGTAAACTTTCTTTTGCGATGTTTGCAGCATGACTTACGTGAAACATTCTCTCGCGCCAATCTAAGGCAGTTCAAAACTTCTTTCAGAGATGGCGTTGATGGACGAGCCATTGAAAATAATAGCTGAACATGTTCTACTTTAAACGTTAATTAATTGTTTTTAAAGTTGTTTTCAGTATTCATACATTTACATGTTATTTACATTTCTTCATTTCAAATAAAACACTAAAATGTGAAGTAAATAACTTATTTATATCCAAAATGAACTGATGGAACTGGTGCTTATAGAATGTACTTTGTCACTCGAATACCTAATACACATACAATTTTAGAGCTTATTTACTCTGTCAAAGCTCTGAACCAAGTATGAAGACTGAAGAATTTTGACCATTATCTCATGCAATCATTAAAGCGTCAGTGGTTAGTGAAGAACGAGGTATTTGACAAAACGTTTTCCATCCTCGCTTTCGTATGATCTATCACAATCCAATGGGCATGTTTAAGACCCGTCCTAAAGAGTGGGTGGTGTGTTTCAGCCTGAAATAATGGAGCTATCTGTTAACTCAGAGGCAACGCTCCGAGATGCACTGACATACGGGAGGTCAGAGGCCAGACGCTCGGTTTATAGGACTAAGCGAGTGGAAGGTGTTCGATAGCGAACGTTTTGCACTTTTTTGGATTGGAATTAATTTTGTCTATTAAATTTCATAATCTTTAAATGGACAATATCAAACAGCTAAAGCAATGTGGAGACTGTCTAGAAAAAAGAATGTTAATGAATTTTATAAAGATAAGTAACGAAAAGATGGATTTTGATGGATTTGTAAAGAAATTGTATCGAGACATCAGAAAATTAAAGTTACGTGTGAATGAGGTAGAACTGTCGGTAAAAAAAAAAAAAAAAAAAAAAAAAAAAAAAAAAAAAAAAGTCATGTACAATCGAGAGTTCATAAAAATCTATGGCTGCTCCAGATGAAAGAATTGGGAAAATTTTGAGCAAGGGATAGATTTCTTACATTGACCATAATTCATTATGTTTATGTTCTTACGTTCACTTTTTATAAGGAATTAAATTTTATTTTCTTTCTTTGACATTTTATATGAAATATTAAACTATATTTTCTTACGTTCACCTTTTGTATGAAAAAATTGGTTAACGTGATACGAAAAAATGTTCAGTTTTATTAACTTTTCTAGCCTGCCGGATTGGCCGTGCGGTTGTAGGCGCTACAGTCTGGAACCGAGCCACCGCTACGGTCGCAGGTTCGAGTCCTGCCTCGGGCATGGATCTGTGTGATGTCCTTGGGTTAGTTAAGTTTAATTAGTTCCAAGTTCTAGGTGACTGATGACCTCAGTAGTTAAGACGAATAGTGAACAGAGCCATTTGAACCATTTTGAACCATTAACTTTACTAAGTAATTTAAAGGAAATTAAGTGAGTTAGACCTGAAAAGTGGATTTTAGTAGGAAGTTTTAAGTTCTGTGTACGTTCTAGTGAGCTAGCTTAAGAGGAACGAATCAGCTAGTGAGCTAGAACTGAGATGGGATCTACCAAAACATCCTACTGTCATAGTCTATAAGAAATCTGACAACCACGCAGATTGAACCACATGTGGAATATTTGTAAGCTACACTGAAGCGCCAAAGAAACTGGGAGTGGCATGAGTATTCAAATACAGAGAGATGTAAACAGGCAAAATACGGCGCAGCTGCCGCGGAACACCTACATAAGACAAAGAGTGTCTGGTGCAGTTGTTAGATCGGTTACTACTACCACAATGGCAGGTTATCGAGATTTAAGTGAGTTTGAACGTGGTTTTATAGATGGCGCACGGGCGATGGGACGCAGCATCTTCGAGGTAGCGATAAAGTGGGGATTTTCCCGTGTGGCCATTACACCTGAGTACAGCGAGTATCAGTAATCCAGTAATAAGTCTCCGACATAGCTGCGGCCAGAAAAAGATCCTGCAAGAATGAGATCAATGACGACTGAAGAAAATCGTTCAGCGTGGCAGTCTTCCACAAATTTCTGCATATTTCAGTGCTGGGCATCAACAAGTGTCTGTGTGCGAACCATTTAACGAAACATCATCGATATGTGCTTTCAGAGCCAAAGGTCTTCTCGTGTACCCTTGGTGATTGCACGACACAAAGCATTACGCCTTGACTGGGCCCGTGAACCACGACATTGCATTCTCAATGACTGGCAACATACTGCCTGGTGGAAGAGTCTCGTTTCATATTGTGTCAAGCGGATGGACGTGTACGGCTATGAAGACAACCTCATGAATCCATGGGCCCTGCATGTTAGCTGGGGACTATTCGACCAGATGGAAGCTCTGTAATGGTGTGGGGCGTGTACAGTTGTAGTGATATGGTATCCCTGATACGTCTAGATACGACTCTGGCAGGTGACACGTACGTAAGCATCCTGTCTGATCACCTGCATCCATTCATGTCCATAGTGCATTCCGACGGGCAATTCCACACCCCACACTTCCAGAGTTGCTACAGAGTGGCTCCAGGAACACTCTTCTGAGTTTAAACACTGGCACTGGCCGCCAAACTCTGAGGACATGAACATTTTGGGCATAACTGAGAGGCCTTGCAACGTGCTCAAAAGAGATCTCCACTCCCTTGCACTCACACGGAATTATGGACAGCCCTGCAGGAATCATGGTGTCACTTCCCTCCAGTGCTACTTCAAGTGTTAGTCGAGTCCATGTCACGTCGTGTTGCGACACTTCTACATGCTCGAGGGGGCCCTTCTAGTATGATAAAAAAAGCTTATTATTAGGTTAAATATATTTCAATTCTTTCAATTTAAATCTGTGTTTCATACTAGAATGTCGTGTTCCCATTTTGGCACATCGTTGTCACAGGAGACACGAAAGCGGTCGAAGACGTCCGTCTTCTGGTCGGCTCCTGATCGTTGTCAGAAGGAGGCTAGTTTATGATTATGCAAAGACTTCTAGTATTTGGAAAAGAACAACCCTGATTTATTTACGTAATCAGTATGAATTTTATAATTACCTAAGGGACCTTTATCAATGAACGGTAAAAAAAATTGCATTTGCAAATGAAATCATTAATAAATGGGGCAGCTATGAGTTGTATAGAACACAAGGGGCGGCCTTCTGTACACGACCAGGATGCAGCAGTATTCTCTGCTGTAGTAAAGGCTGTTTCACATTTATAAAAATAATATCCCATGGAGGTTAAGAAAAGTATAAAGGAAAAGTACAGAATGAGTAATCTGGTAAACACTAAATATATTCAAACAATTCTCACTAGCAAATTAGGGCTTATTTATAAACAATATAACTTACATAAGTACTTTTCCAATTGTGTGGTGCGATCAGATTTCAGCCTGCTCTGTGCTGTGTCCTTGGTTTACGTTTTTCTCACAAATTACAGTCATTACTTTTCTCCTTCGTTAAAGACAATTCTTGCACTGTTCAACACCTTCATAACAATAACTTGCCGATTTACAGTGTCGAACATAAATTACTTGAATTTTATTAATCAATAATGTTGTCTGCACGTTGGCAAGACCTCTCTCTCTTTTTTAGCTTAAAGTCGACCTTCTTTACGTTTTCACATTACAAGCAGAAGTACATTAAAAATCTGAAGATCTACAAAAGTTTGTTACTGTCATCTTTTATTTAGATCGAAGCGGAACGTCAGTTCAGCTTCTGTTAAAATGTTTCTTTGACTGCGCAACCGATGTATTAGTGTCCGCGCTAGATGCGCATCTTTACAGTTATGTAAATTATGTAAAACAAATGTCTTTCAAAGAATAGGTCTCATCTCATAGGTTGATCATTTAATATACAGATAGGTGAATGCCATTCCAAGGGTACTCACAGCTTTCATACTACATAATTCCAATAATATTACATCGCTTCCGGGGTGAGAAGTAATGATTCGGAAAGATCGTTACGACTCACGCGCAGTCGTAATATTATTGGATTCACGTACTTAGTGAATGAAGTATTTCCGGATCTCTCCTTGTAGGGAGCAAAACAAAACATATCATACGGCATATAGAATTATATACGTTTCACACTAAGTCGTCAAAGCTACTCACAGTTGCTTGATCATTAACAAACTTGGTTGTGGCATGATGCCATCATAAGTGTTCAAGGATTTAATGTAGGTTCCTTCCTTTTTTTGCGTGTTCTTAAGAATTACTCTCATTCAATCAATAGAAACATTGAAATACTAACATAGATACAAATACAAATCAAATACACATATATATACATACATAAATATTGACAAGAAGAAAAAAAATTCGATTACAGTACTGGTGCATTTCCACCAATTTTGAACAGAACATAACAATTTATCAATCTTTCTTGTAATCTTTCTTGTAGCGACGTCACTCTTCACTTTTTAGTTGGGAGTATTTACCATGAACTCTGATGATTTTCACAGGGGAATTCTTTCATCACCTTTCACTTTTCACTGCACTGAAACTGGGGATCACCTTTTCACATTCTGGTGGAAAATACTGGGAATTTCGCTATGTGAAGGGGGAAGTGATATTTCTTGACTCGACAATCCATCGGGTCATGTCGGAAATCGGGAAAGTTGATGACTGGTTCAATGACGAATGAGTCGGTTTGGTGGTTTTCTTAATCTCATTCCAATTCATGTTTTATCACATTAAATTCAGAAAAAAATCTGTGTTAGAACTTGCTCATTAACTACCATCTTAAGCTAAGGGAATAATGAGTAAGAATTTAAGACAATAAAAATTACTACACAGACTATGTACATATAGATTATATATTATTCATATTTTGTTTCTAGGTTTTATATTCTTTCGTTAGCAAATATTAGCAAAACACGTTTCGTCTTGTACAGGTCTTTCTTAACCAATGTATTTAGCAATATTGCCGTAGCAATTTTCATAGTTAAGGAAAAGTCATCATTAGTGTCATTTTCATGTAAATATAGTAAAATCGTGCGTACTTTATCAACGTTTTATTATTTTTATGTCCATTTTCATCTCAAATCTGGAGCGCGCTCGAGCCCGTTATGGAGAGGAGAGCTTATTGTTGAGTACGGGCCGGCGAGCAGTCATTGAATGTTGCCACAGTGCTTTACAGTCACGTGGTAACGAACTGCCGGTTTAACAGCGTTGGCAGTCCGCGTCCTGCACGAGGCAGATAGTCCAGTGGCTACTAACCCTCTTTTTTTAACTTGTGCATTGTGTTGAATCGTGGGTACTGGAGCAGCTCGTCAAGGCGACATGGTCAACCTGGACGGTAAATTGACTGCACCAGCGACGAAGAACAGTCATAGATGAAAATGACTACTGTCACCTATTGAAGTGAGTACAATAGCTTGCCTGTCCTTTGACTGATAGTCACTGTATCGTCGTTGCAACTTGAGAATACTTATAATGCTACTTCACACGCGGAACATCACTTGTGTCCATAAGTTTATTACTGTTTTGATTCACATAAGAGATAACAAGTTTTTCGTGCCCATTCATGTGTCAAATTACGATTTTACACACGTGTCCACCATTTTGTCACTGAGTCACACGCATCAATCCAAGCGTGTCCATTTAGGTGTCTTTATACTACAGAGTTGTATAGGTAATGCTAAAATTACTTATCATGAAAGGATCATTTACAAAATATACATAGTTTTTTTTAATTACTGTCCAAGACCTAACGAAAAACGTGTTTGCTATTCTGAATGATGCTTCTGAAGCACATTATATTTTATATGTATTTTAAATCTGATTCTTTTCCTTTTCTTATTGTTCTGTAACAGCCTTTCTTTTAGTTTCTTTGTTTCTTTACTTGGTTACATCAATAATCAGTAAAATATACCCACTTTGGCGTGTCGAACAGTTCAAGTTCAAAATTTCATCTGACAGAAATCGGGAAAATTTGTCCTATTTCCCACGGTGCTTTTGCTCACAGAAAATCAGATTTACATCACGTTTCGATAAGTAACTGCAGATACGCAATTAGCATCGACCCACGATCGTCAATACACACAATATACACACGTCAAGTCTTTTCAACCAATTTCCAAATTTCTTCCCCTACCGGGCATGGTAGAAAGGTAAGAATGCTAAAGAAGATAACTACAATAGGATAGTGCAAGGAAATGAAAGATATAGATAATAGGCCAAATAATCCGTTTAGCAAATTGATTCTTCGGCTCGACCGTTTTTAGTGTCATCCACGCGGCATAGCTTGACTTCAGTATTAAAATGTCACACAAATCCGCTTCCAAAGCATCTTCAAATATATCTGAAAATCACGGCATGCGGACATAGCAGAAGAATATAAGCAGATTATCTCAGTCCTCAACTAGGTATCTTAATATCGAAGGTTTCTGTATAATACTCGTGACATAGGAATAGTATCTCTACGTTTCTCCAATACCGGACTTAATTATGATTATAAATGCACATTTCTTAACTAATTGACTAATAGTAATAAATAAGTTAAAGTTGCTCTCCAGTTGCGAGTACCATTATTCATTTCTTTGTACATTAACTATGTGTTGCTGCTTATACTCGGTATAATCTACAGATTAAAATGTATCAGCTTTGCATCGTCCATGGTTCTAGCGCCTTAAAATATCGATCTTTTGAAAGCTTAACTTAGGTTAATACTTCACATATACGGACATTCTGGTCTGAATGAGGGATTTAAAGAAAACCTTTACTACTTGGTAAAAAGGAGATTTGCCATAACTTAAAACTAAAGCAGCAGGTGGCACTTTGGCACACCCCTTACTCAATTCAACGACTGCAGCCCTCTATTTCTCAATAAACTTAAAACTAAGGCAAATCTTATTTTTTCAAATACGTACAGTACCTTCTTCATCAAGTCATATCTTTCAAGCTCCATCATTACTTTGTGTCCACCTCACTCAAATGATTACGTCACCTGCAGAATACATGTACATGATATTGACTCACATACTTTCTAAAAAGATCACACTCTTGTTTCAAGTTGCAGCTTAACATAATAAATGATTTTTGTTTTGTTTTTCATGGTACTTCTTTAGGTCTACTTGGTAGTAAAGTCCTTTTATTCGTCCACTAACTGGATCTGCCAACACGTAACAACCAATATTTGGCTTCCTGACGATAACAAACGGTCCTTCGTATAGGTGTTGCCACTTACGATTTTTACGTAAGATCAGAGATGGTTTGAAGTGTGTCCTGAGAAGAACACGCTCATCCAGGCGATACGACAGAACTGTATTGACATGCTTGTCAAATGCCTTTTTTCTTAAATTGGCGTGAGTTGTGAGAGAGATCAGGGCTTGTCTTAACTTATTATCTAGGTTGACTTCTGGACCTTGTATCTTGCGGATAGGATCAGTCCAGTCTTTTCTTTACTTTTGCCTGGAGATTTGTTCTGAAGGTGTGAAACCGGTCAAAGTGTGTTTTTAGCATGTTCATTAGGTTGAATTTCGCTCACAATTACATTTGACGTACCGGGCGGTACGTTCGCTACGAATTTTTCTTCCGTATTCCACTTCAGTTTGATGGCTATTTGCCGAAATTTTGTCTCCTCTAGACTTGTTGACAATAAGGTAAAACAATTTTTTACTCTTGTTGATCTGCATTACCGTCACAGCTTTTAACAGCTTTTTTCTCTGATGATATAGAGCTTGACATACCTCACAATGCTTAAGATTGCAGGTCACGAATGATTATAATAAAATAAATCAAGGAATGACTCTCCAACAGTGTAGTGTTCTTTTGGAAGCTTCACTCTGCAGTCTATTCTTGCGATTCATGTATGTCATTTTGCACAGTTAGAAAGTGTATCAACCAATGAATCTATATGTATTATATAAAATGTATATGTGTTTGTGTTCCACATCACCTCCTAAACCACTGGAACGCTTTCAACCAAACTTGATAAACATTTCCTTTACTGTTAGGCAACAATTGTTGTGAGTGTAAGAACTACCTACCTAAAATGGTTCAGGAGATATGACATCACAAAAAATGAAATGCGTCTAAAAATGCCGCATCATGCATGACGTTTAAATTTATTACTTCTGTATTTATTACTAACTGCATTCGCAATAAATTCCGCACCTACAAAAGTATATCATGATACACACATGGTTCAAATGGTTGAAATGGCTCTGATCACTATGGGACTTAAGTTCTGAGGTCATCAGTCCCCTAGAACTTAGAACTACTTAAACCTATTTAACCTAAGGACATCACACACATCCATACCCGAGACACGTGGTTCAGGAGATATGACGTCATAAACACTGACGTTCGTGAAAGACTGCCTCATTGTGGTTGACGTTTAAGTTTATTATTCCTTTACTATCAACTCTATTTACAACATATTTTGCACAGAGTATCCACACATGTCATTGAATGTACCTACACAAATATATCAGTGTAAGACGCACAATTCAAGACAGATGACGTCATAAGCACTAGGAAGCGTGAGAAATTGCCTAATCATGCATGAAGTTTTAATACATTTATTCTCTACTACTAAGGAACTCGTACAGTCGAGTCAGCTTCAGGATATGCCCGACACCTTGCAACACCTTTGACAACTCTCAACTGCGAAGCACATGCAGATTGGCGGAAACAGTAGCCGTCTATAGAGCTATGAAGAGGCATTGCCATAGAGACATTTACAAAATCGCATTGTAGACACGCGAAGAACATGTGTCCATCGCATAGAAACTGTACAGGGTTGTGTTTCTTAATTAGGATACTGCAGTTATCCATTTGTACATTACACATATTTTTATACTATTGTTTCATAATCTCGAAGGTGTTTTCACGAATACACGAAAATGAATTTTTCTCAGTATTTTACCCCCAAAAACATTTCATTTATTTTTTTCGTTTCTAATAGAAGATTGGCAAAATGGATACCAGGGCAATGCAGTACTTGTCAGCTAACGCTAGTACAACACCTAACCTTCATTTACTATTGGTTGTATTCCTCGTTGTGGGAAGGGGAAATGTTACAGATTCTGTTATTTTACGTAAATCTTTGCTACATTGTACTACAATATGGGCTAATAACACGAAACAGAAGTCACACACACACACACACACACACACACACACACACACACATATATATATATATATATATATATATATATATATATATATATATATATATATATAGTGTGCGAGGTGTGAGTAGGACTCGCGCACTGAGGGTGGGGTGCAAACTTAATTAGATATGTAGAGAGTTTATCTATTATGGGAATCGATGATGCTAACTATTTTTTCCTGTTATCGGCAATGATAATAGCAAGATATCGGTCGCAGGGATTCCAAGACTTTCGATAATGTTTTACTTTCAAATTTGAAGTCGATAACAAATGACCAAGGAATATTTTTCCTCGTGTTATATAATTAAAGATTAATAATTTCGTATGTTTGTTTTACTTGTACTGTGAAACCTTGCTTCTTGCAAAATTTCATGCTTCAATGTCAATGGGACGTCCCCTAAGGTGTTTGGCGAGTGAGGTTTCCAGTATCAAAATATGTGATAATCGACCATTTCTTTTCATCATATTGACTTAGAAGCTTAAAATTTTTATACCGCGAAGTGGCCATAGACCTTAGTATATCATCTTAATTTGAATATGATACGCCAATCTGTTACAGAGAAAATTTGTCTTAAGAGAGGGACAGACAAATAGACAGATGGATAAAAAATGACCACAAATTATTTTTTCATGTTATAGAATTACAAATTAAGCACTTTCGAATTTTTGTTTTGCTTTACAATTGTACTGTGAAACCGTTTGACTGCTTCGACTTAGAAGCTTAAAATTTTTAGACAGAGACCACAGCCCTCTCTGGCTGCTGAGGCCACACTACGATCAGCTGCGCATGAGGGGAGATGGAACTCGGTGGTGGGGGTAATGAGAGGGGAGGGATAGCATTGTGGAGGACGCTAAAGTGCTACCTGTGGGGGCTTACAGGGACCATGGAGAGCGAGTAGGGCAGCTAGGTGCAGGCGGGAGGTTAGACGGAGGGTGGGGTGGGGGGTTAACGGGAAAGGAGACTAATAGAAAGACTGTGGGTACTTTGGTGAATAGAGGTCTGTGTAGTACTGGAACGGGAACAGGCAAGGGGCTAGAGAGTAGGAGAAAGACTAACGACAGTTGAGGCCAGGAGCGTTACATGAACGTAGAATATACTGCAGGGAGAGTTCCCAACCGAGCAGTCCAGAAAAGCTGTTGCTGGTGGGTAGGATTGAGGTGGTGCAGGCAGTGAAGCAACTATTGACATTAAGAAAGTTGTGCTGGCAACATGCTCAGCAATGTGGTGGTCCAGCTGTTTCTTGGCCACAGTTTGTCAGTGGCCATTCATCCAGACAGATAGCTTGTTAGCAGTCACGCCCACATAGAATACAGCACAGTAATTGCAGCTTAGCTTTTAGATCACTTGATTGGTTTCACAGGTGCCCTGCCTTTGATGGACTGGAGTAGGTGGTGGTGGAAGGACGTATGGGACATTTCTTGCATCTAGGTGTATTATACGAATATGAGCCATGAGGCATGGGGTTGGGAGCAGAATGTGGTGTATTCTTTCCTGAAGACAAATCGTTTGCAAGCGTTGTAGTGGAGTGTCGATATTCACGGATTTTCCCCTTCCCCGCAGGCCTCGGAGAAGTTCGTATCTGCGTACCAGCACAGTGAGGACCCAGTGAGCGACTGCCGCCAGCTGCTGCAGAGCGAGGGCTACCAGGTGCTGCACTGCGACGTGGCGCCGCAGGTGCTCTTCTTCCCGAGTGAAATGGAGAGCAGAGGTGAGCAGCTCCTGTACCTCTAGCGTCAACCAGTGTCTGAGAAACAACTCTTTAGACGTGCCTCGGTGAAGCTAACGCAAAAACCTCCAGCTGTCAGACACCCAGATCTGTACCAATCGTTGTACGTCGATAGTGTGTCAACCAAAGCTCCGATTTAGTTCGTACTACGTGCTGTCGTCCAGCAGAACGACGTAAACGTTAATTAAAAGCAACACCACAACTATGGAGCGCACAAAAAGCATTACGATCACTAACTATCACGTACAGTTTCCGTGGGGAAGTTGGTAGAGCGTTAGATCGTCGTACTAAGCGTACTGGGTTTTAAGCCAATGACTGAAATTTTTCTTTACTATATTATGAGTGATAGTGTTATATGCAGGCCATGTTCATGTTTATAAAACTGCACTTGGCAGTCTGTTTTCGCTTCGTTTCTTTGAAAGTATGTGGTAAACCTATAGAGTACATTTGTAATTTCACAGAATATACAACTACAACAGAAAAGGCAGAAACATCTGCATCACACGTTCAGAAGTAATAATAATAACGATAATGGTCATAATAATAAAAGTAATAGCAGTGATAATAAAGAGCGTGATTTGTTCAGAAATTAAGGCTTCACAATCCTGGCTTCATACGAAGAAGTGTGTGAAGCAAATTACTTTTGTTCACCAAGCACGTTTGATGAATCTCACATTTGTGCATCCACCCTGTAGGTTGCCGAATGAAAGCGTGGGTCTGAAACAAAACTTTGTCGAAGTTTAAAGCCATTATCCACCGGTTACTGTGAGAGTTATGCAGATGTGGAGAACCAAACGGACTGTATGTGACGGTCTGCAGCTTCAGATTTTTCCGTTGTTGCTGACTAATCTCTTCTGAAGAATCTCGAGGAGCACCAGACATTTTACGCGTCATATGCTTGTACACTCTGAAGAAATGAAGATCGGACGATTGATAAATGAAGGTTGTGAAGCTGTCCGTCAATATTTATTAGTTCAGACATTTAGGACAATATTCAACAATTCTGTAAAACATTTTGTTCAGTACAATTACTAAAATCTTTAAATAAATTCTTGTAGCACATCGAGTCATTACAAAAATGTCAGAATGCTCCCACATCTCCACTATGGCCTCCAATTAAACAAATGTGGGCAAATGCTGACCGCCGTCATATATGGTGTACTGCAAAGACGCTGATTGAACCTTCAATAGCATTCAGTTCCCTTACTCCAATACGGTAATTAATCCATCATCAACAAAAGGAAGGCAGGCTAAAATTTAGATGGACACTCTGAAAACGAACGTATTAATACCACGGAAAGTAGTAACTACTGCAACCTACATCCTTCTGAATCTGCTTAGGGTATTCATCCCTTGGTCTCCCTATGATTTTTATCCTCCTAGGACTATTGGATGGAGGAGGTGGACCGAGAGAGGTGGAGAAAAGACAGACAGAGAATAAGGAAGAGGAAAAGGACAGAGAGAGATGAGGAAGGCAGAGATGAACCAGTAGAGGAATGGAACAAACACATAACAGGGAAATGCTGGGTACTCATTATTTAAACATAAGTACAGTTGCTGTTATTAGTCAATTAATCGTTGTCAGACACAAAAGACAACAACACTTCGTTATGCAATTACAGTGTCACAACTCTGGGGTCGGTGAGGGTGGCAGTAGTCTCGAAAAGAGGACAGTCGACACAAACTGTTCGGATGGTGCCAACTTCTAACGATCAGAATTTTATTCTTTTTGTTTAGGGGAGGGGGGGGGGGGGGGGAGGGCGGCATCCAACTCATCATGCCCTTTCTACAGCTAGTCTATAGTAGGTGTGTAACGTGTAGGTTACTGATCAATAATAATATCAGTACATATGCGGCCACAGGTGCCAACTGTGAAGGAAACAATTCCTGGAGATTGACTATGACCGTGAATCTGTCATCAGAAAAAGGTTTAAAGAAAAACTACACGAAGCATATTAATATTGTGTAAATCCCACGAACCCGTTTTACTTCCGGAAACTTCAAAAGCGTACCTCTATATGAGAAGTTACCCAACCCTGTTAAAATTATGATAATAAAATCCTTTGATGTTGGAAAACTCTAAAACAATCTGATGTTAATTTGATAAATAATGACACAATGTACTTTAGCTTTCCTTACCAGTAACAGTTAAACCCATATAAATATGCATCTAAACATGAACGAATGGAAATATTACAGTAAGATCGCATACAATAACAGTTGTCAGATTCAAAGTTTCCACTGTAACAGCTAAACCCAGATCAATATGTATCTAAACAAGAATGAATGGAAATATTACATTAAGATCGCGTACTATGACAGTTGTCAGATTCAAAGTTTCTTCTAATACGCTAACTTGAACCAATGGCGAATAGGCTACCTCTTTGTAATTGGTCGGTGTAAATAACTTCAACGGCAGATGCCTCAACCTACACGTCTGGCCACATTTCGCCAGTGCAACACATAAATTGTCCTGTCTAAATTACTGTATATACACATCGAAGCACACCCTTCCAAAAGACACATACAGCGCATGCACCGACTAGTACAAATACACTGAAAAGCAAAACCAAATAGTAGATGGGAGTTACTGCTCTTAGTGATCGAGTCAACAATCACTGAAGGTGAACAGTCTTTACAATACACCACTTTTATTTACGGACATTAGTCTGTTAGAGAGCATAAAGCAATTAAAATGCTTACAATTGTTTTCCTCGAAGATGGGAATGTTTTTGGGTCTTATCTGTTCTGGGTCGGCGTGCTGCGGCGACGGCAGTGTAAGCAGTGTGAAGTTGCCTATATGACTATTGTAAGTTCATCCAGTGATGTCCCTGGCATTAAAATATCCTCGTTCTTTTCATGTTGTTATGTCTGGCAGTGGTAATACGTGACGTAGCATCCATTTGTCGTAGACCGGAACAAAGTAACTGCTGCTGTATCACCTGAGGGTCGTATTAATTCAACTGCAACTTTCACAGGGGAGAGTTTGGCACAGTCCACATCGTGTTTAAATTAACCTTCCACTTGCTATACTTTGCCAATTGCGAAGCTAGACAGTCCATCTACCGTTAACAGTCATGGTTCATATTAACACTTTTCTCACGAAAACAGTGACTAATATAGCAAAACAGTTCACAGTTTCCACATTGGCAGTTAGTGTTTTAGCACGTGTCCTATATCGTAGTCAAGAGAATGTGCAATATTAGATTCACAATTTATGTAACGCTGCTCAATTCTAAACCGACGACTATACTGTCTGTTCACGAGTGCATTGTCACTGCCACACGCATCGTTCTGCAAAACCAACAGCGTTTGCATAATACAACGTCCGTTTAGAACATCCTCCATAAAATTGGATTTCAAACCAGTCTAACACAAGAGTGTCCGGTATAGGCACACACACTTCATGTGCTACACTGTATAACCAAATAAAAAATATTCTACGTCATGAGGAACATACCTATGGAGTACGAGTTAGTAAAAGAAAGAAAAGAATTATATATCGTTATTAGTCATGGCATCTCACTCCCCACAATGTCAGTATTGGCTGTTATACAGAAAAGTATGACGACCACTAAAACAGAATTAACTACCGCCCAACAACGTAAGTATTGACTCTTAAACAGGAATGTTTGCGACCACTCATCTAGAATTAAGTAAAGGAAAAATCTTGAGGAAATGTAATTCATTCACGAAGCGAGTACCTTACAAAACACTCTTCAGGCTTACTCGTGAGTTCTGCACATCAGTCTAAGGTCCTTACCAAGTTGGGTTAACAGACGAAATAGAGCCAGTAAGGAGCAGCGCGTTAAGTAGACGTGAAAGCATTGCAGAGATCCTAAACAAACGCCAGTGCCAGACATTGCATTAAAGCCGTTGTTTACTTATTCCATGGTGCTAACATTCCAAAATGAAACGCATCTCCCCTTTGAATATTCCCTGTAATTAGTATTTTATACTTCATTGTTATTACTCTTTGAACATGGTTATGGTCTCGTTAAAATGAAAGTACCTTTCCAATTATATGGCCGTGTTTGGTTCAGTTGATAGGGCATACATGTAATATCAACAGGTCCGTTATGGCAAAGGCCTCACAACTCATGTTGTTATTGTTGTGATCTTTAATCTGATGGCAGGTTTGATGCAGTTCCCCACACTAGTCAATGCTGTGCAAGTCTTTTCATCTCTGCGTGATTACTACAATCTAGGAACCTGCATTCTCTGGCTACTTGGGCTCTGAAAATGTTACTCTCCCATAAGTAATTACCAGACTAACTATTCACTAATAGTGCAGGTCGTCTCATATTAACTGATCCTCTCTTTTGGTCGAGTTACGCCATTAACGTTTTTTTTTTCCTCATTTATATTCAATACCTCTCCTTTAGTTATACCTATCAAACCTGCAGCATTCTTCTGTAGCACCACATGTCAAAAGCTCTTGTTCTCTTGTTGCCTCTACTCTTTATCGTCTAAGTTTCCTTTGCAAACATGCTCTACACTCCATAAGAAGTTCCTCATGAGGGACTTCCTAACATTTAAATTTGTACGATGTTAAAAAATTCCTCCTTCTGAAAAACGCTTCTCTTGCTATTGCCATTCAAATTTTATATTGCCTCTGCTTCAGTCATCATCAGATATTTTGCTGCCTGAGTAACAAAACTCATCAGTTTTTGAGAGCCTTATTTTAATAACCTGATTCTATCAACAACATAAGTTTGGATAGGCTTATCAAGAATAAAAGACGAAACAACTCCGTTAACATCTATCTGAAACATTGTATTCACTACAGTATTCACCGTTTCCCATCTCTCATCGAGCAAAAGTTACTCCACATCTTCAGAATTCAACATGTTCATAGCTATTCTGTGTCATTATTTCCAGCATCGAAATCGGCTGCGTATGGAAATGTCAGTCCCGTGTTGGTGGGCTCTCCACATGCACTTTATTCCGTGGATCATCTGACTGCAGCTCTGCAGTGCTCAGACCTTAGTTCCTATCACTCCAGTGGCCATCCCTGGTATATCCCCTGCTACCTGTATTGTTAATAAAGCGTCTACCATTCCAACCGTCTCTACCTGTCCTATCATTATGATTCTCGATGCTACCACTTGCCATTACCACATCTATTTCGTCTTCAATATATTGCCCGCGATCGTAATTTATAATCCCTTGTAGACTTCAGTCAAGATACACAGACTGATTATTACTCCTTCCAGAAGCATTCTCATCACTATTATCTAATTCCAATATCTGTAATAAACGCTGACAACCTAAGTCATCTCTCACTAAAGCAACAAGAATAATTTGGTGTAAATGTGACAAACGTTTCATTACACAGATACGAATGGACGTAGCAAGTCTATGAGGACTGCATAAGAATTGATTTTTCAATAACATGTGTTCAAATAATCAAGCAGGATTGTATAAAACACAATTGCAAAAATTTTACATCTTTACAAGTCCGTGCTTACGTCAGTGTTGTGCTGCCTCAGACCAATAAGCAGGCAGGAACACAGGCCTAAACACCTCATAGGATTCACAATTTCTAATCAATATATGTATCTCCACAGCAAAGTCACTTTCCAAGTAACCGTACACTAATTCAGTCTTTCGGCCAGCAGGGAGACTACGCAGAAGTATAAAATCAAATCGCTCCAACAAACATGAGAATGAATGACAATTGCCGTATTCCTGACAGATAAGGAATTACTATAAGCAAATTCAGACACACCCTCAGAAATCTCATTCTTTTGATCAAGCTCTCTATGACTACACTGGTGTTTCCAACTCCGTAATGGCACAAAAGATCTGGTTCGTCATCATGATCTGAATCCATATCACTTTGCTGTACGTGATCCCTACTGTAACAGTTACATGCAGTACATTCACTTAAACTTTCTTCACTCATAGACAATCTTGTCCTAATTCCCCTCTCCTCCTGATAATTTCAATCTTCGTTACCTTAAACCTCAACTCTGATATCATCTCTTCATACTCACAAACAGCAACAAGTAGAGTAAAACCATAACAGTAATAGCCTAATTCATTAACTTTCTTATCCATTTTAGTAATCTCTTCCTTACCCTCTGACATTTATTTTTTTGAACTAAGCCTTAACTTTTCAGAATTATCTTCTAACACAGGTTTTAATGTAGCATAACTTGAAATCTGTTCTTCAATGTGAGTAACTACTGCTTGATTTGGTTCCACTTCTGTCTTATTGTTTTAACACTCTTCCCTAAACTTTGAAAATTATTTTGCAATTGCTTTTGTGTTCATTAAAATCCGCCAGAAATTAACCAATTCTGTGCAACAATGGAAAGTTTAGTCTCAACATTAGAAATTCCTACATCAAATTTTGTGTGGAAATACCACCTCTACTGAAAGCTAAATACATTTAATTTCATGGTAACCTCTCCATTAACAGATTCATATTTCTATAACTGTCCCTACACGGTAGCAACACTATTTTATATATTCTCAATTAAGTTTCTTGCTCAGTTCTAGATTACTGGTTTTTATTTTCTTATCAAGTCCGTTGAAACGAATTCCCCTCGCCCTTTCTGTTCTCTTCGTAACGTTTCATAAAATGAAGATTAATTTATGTAATAAAAGGTTACCATGTTACCTTTACAGCAACTTGCCTATAAAATATGAATTGTGTAAAGCCTAAAGCAATAGTACATAAAAAGTAGAAGTCATTACTGAGCCACACACTACACTAATGATGAAAGGAAATGATTATCAAAACGATTGTAACAGTAAACATCTATCTGCATCATGTAGTCTTTACTTTGTTTCAGTGATTCCAGATTACCAGTGAGTACTGTGAAGCACCCAAACTGGAAATTCTGTTTTTTTTTTGCATCAGCACTAACAAAATTAATATTTTCAAAGCACAGTACATAGTAAATAGTTACCCACAAAACAACACATGCATTGGGTAAGACAACAAGTCAAGCTAAAATACTGGGTCTCTTACTAATCAGTACTACAACATTAACATCTACATCTACAGGATTACTCTGCAATTCACAATTACGTGCCTGGCAGTGGATTCATCGTAACACCTTAAAGCGACTTTCATACAGTTCCACCCTCAAACAGAGCTCGGGAAAGACCAACACTTAAATCTTTGTGTGAGAGCTCTGATTTCTCGTATTTTATTATGGTAATCATTTCTCCCAATGTAGGTCTTCGCCAACAAAACATTTTCACACTCTGAGGAGAAATAAGAGACTGAAATTTCATAAGAAGGTCCTGCCGCAGGTAAAATTACCTTTGTTTCAATAACTGAAACCACAACTCGTTTATCATATCCCTGGCACTTTTCCCCGTTATTTCGTGATAATAGAAAACGAACTGTCCTTCTATGAACTTTTTAGATGCCCTTCATGAATCCTATCTCACGCGGAATAAATCGCAATCTTTGGTTTGGTATCCCAAAAAGGTTATCTGTGAACTCATTCCAATTTAAGTTATTTGTGTTGTAATCCCTAAGTATTTTGCTGGTTTACAGATTGTTGAATTTTGTGATTTATCCTGCAACTGAAATTCAGCGGATTCTTTTTAGTGATCATATGGATGATTTAGATTCAACTGCCACTTTTTTCACAATGCAGATAGCTTGTATAAATCATTCTGCATTTCGATATGATCATCTGATGACTTTATGACACTGTACGTGACAGTATTACCTGCAAAAAATCTGAGATGGCTGCTCTGATATCTCTTAAATCGTTTATGCATATTAGGAACAACAGAGGGCCTAATACATTTCCTTGGGGTACACCGAACGTTACTTCTGTTTTACTCGATGACATTCCGTCAGTTATTACGAACAGTGACCTTCCCGACAAGATATCACGAATCTAGTCACACAACTGAGACGATACTCCATTGGGATGCAATTTAATTGAAGTCACTTGTGGGGAAGCGGTGTCAAAAGCCTTTTGGATGTCCAAAAA
This sequence comes from Schistocerca gregaria, assembly GCF_023897955.1. NCBI lineage: Eukaryota > Metazoa > Arthropoda > Insecta > Orthoptera > Acrididae > Schistocerca > Schistocerca gregaria. The sequence goes on along the minus strand of NC_064921.1, from coordinate 821,189,150 downwards.
TATGGAACCAATTTGACGTGTCCTGTCGATAGCAGTCATTGCTTTTTGAGAATAAAGAACTAATTGTGTTTTACAAAAACGAAATTTCTTAGTCTTTGTTGACACTTTGTCAATAAATCGTTGTTTTCGAGGTGATTCATTATGTTCAAGCACATTTTATGTTCCAGAATTCTTCTGCAAGTTGCCTTAGGGATATTAGTCTGTAATTTAGCGGGTTACTCCTATTTCCTTTGTTGAGTATTGGTATGACATGTGCAACTTTCCAGTCTTTGGGGACGGGTCTTTCCACGAGGGCGCGACTGTATATGATTGCTAAGAGCCATTGTGTCAACGTACCGTGAATGGAATCTGATTAGTACACAATCTGGAGTGGAAGATTTGCCTTTGTTAAGGGTTTTAGGTGCTTCGCTAAACCGATGATATCTGCTTGTAAGTTACTCATGTTGGCAGTTGTTCTAGACTGCAATTTTGGAATATTTACGTTGTTTCCGTTGGTATCCTAGTTGTGGAAAACTGTGTTTAGTAACTGTACGTTAGTGGCACTGTCGTCAGTGTCGTCAGCATTTTTATCGCGCAATAAATGTATGGATTGCGTCTTGCCACTGGTGTACCTCACATACGATCAGACTCTCGTTGGATTTTCTCCCAGGTTTCGTTCGGGAAAATGCTTGTAAAATTGAAATAACTAACAACATTCTGAAAGGTGCTTATATGAAGCGCTGCCTGATTGTACACAATAACTCAAATACTCTACACGATCCTTCAGTATCCTTAACATCATACCAGACCCTAAATCCTATGCAAAGTTTGTTAAGTTGTAGATGGCTCCAACCAAAAATTAAATGAGGTAAATTTAATTAAATGAGATGAATTTAAAGTAACCAATGAATTTAGTATGCTTTAAATTATTTGAAAATCCCTCTTCCATCAGTCTTCTACATTGAAGAGTCAATGAAACTATTACATCTGCCGAATATCGTGTAGGGACCCCGCGAGCATGCCGTAACACGACCTGGCATGGATTCGACTAATATCGGAAGCAGTGCTGGAGGGAACGGACATCACGGTATTGCCCAAGTCTGCCGAAGTGCACAATGGACATGAATGGATGCAGGTGATCAGACAGGATGCTTCTGTACGTGTCACCTGTCACAGTCGTATCTAGACGTATCAGGCGTCCCATATCACTCCAGCTTCACACGACCCACACCATTACAGAGCCTCCACCAGCTGGAAGAGTCCCATGCTGACATGCAGGGTCCATGGATTCATGAGGTTGTATCCACGCCCGAACACGCACATCCGCTCGATACAATTTGAAGCGAGACTCGTCTGACCAGGCAACACGTTTCCATTCATCAACACCCCAATGTCAATGTTGATGGGTCCAGGTGACACGTAAAGCTTTGTGCTGGGCAGCCATAAAGGATACAAGAACAGGCCTTCTGCTCTTAAAGCCCATATCGATTATGTTTCGTTCAATGGTTCGCACGCTGACACTTGTTGATAGCACAGCGTTGAAATCTGCAGCAATTTGCGAAAGGGTTGCACTTCTGTCAATCTGAACGATTCTCTTCAGTCGTTGTTGGTCCCGTTCTTACAGGTTTTTCTTCCGGCTGCAGCGATGTTGGAGATTTGATGTTTTACCGGATTCCTGATATTCACGTGTGCTCGTCAAATGGTCGTACGGGAAAATCCCTACTTCATCGCTACCTCGGGGATGTTGTGTCCCATCACTTGTCCGCCTACTATAAAAATACCCATTCGTTAGGTAAATTATATTCGCTGGCGAAAAATTCTCGGGCTTCCAGCCGGGTGGCGGTGTCTTCAAACTGCGACGTTTCGACGAGTGACATACTCATCATCTTCTGACGAAGTGCCGAGACTTTGCGGATGCCAGTCCCTTTATACCTGCGGTGTGCCCCCACCACCTGGCCGCGGGAGGCTGGGGCCAGAGGAGCCATCGGGCGGGGTAGAGGGGAAGCAGGTGCGCCGTTCGTGTCTCCGTCAGAGCATTCTGATCGCGTCTCGAGAGCTGGACGGTTCTTGGTGCGTTCCTGGCGTATTGCGGCTAATGCTGGATTGCAGGCCGCGCTCAATTGATAACCTTCGTCCCTGTTCACAAGATTCTCGTGGACCCGTATTTCTATGGATTCTTTAATGACCCTATCCCAATAGGTCCCGGCTCGGCACAGCACACTGGTGTTTTCGAAATCAAAGGTGTGGTTTTCTTTGGTGCAATGTTCAGCTATAGCAGATATCTCTATCTGTCCAAGTCGAACATGCCTGATGTGTTCCTCGCACCTTTTAGAGATTCAGCGCTGCGTTTGACCACATTCGCAGGCAATGCTGTATATATCAGGTGTGTTTAGTTTGAGTGGGTCTTTAGCTGAGCCCAGCAGCTCTTTCGTCTTCGGCGGTGGTCGGAAGACGGTATTTATGTTGGATTTTCTCAATACCCTCCCGATTTTGGCTGATATGGGCCCCAAATATGGAAGAAAGGCGATTCTCTTGTTAACTTCCTCTTCCTCTTCCTGAAACTTGTGAACCTGTCTCCTCTTAAAGGCCCTGCCAATTTGTTTTTCACTGTACCCGTTTTTCCGAAATACCTCTCGTACGTGGTGTAATTCGTCTGAGAGGCTTTCTTTGTCACAAATGACGTGCGCCTTATGTACCAAGGTGGTCAGTACTCACTGATGTTGCGCCGGATGGTGGCAGCTGGTTGCATGGAGGTACAGGTCTGTGTGCGTCTTTTTTCTATATACTGAATGGCCCAGCGTGCCATCCGCTTTCTTCCTGATCAGTATGTCCAGGAATGGAATACAGCCATTCTCTTCTACTTCCATCGTGAAGGTGATATTGTCATGTATGCCGTTTAGGTGATCCATAAACTCCTCCAGTGCCTGCCTGCCATGCTGCCAAATCACAAAAGCGTCGTCCACATAGCGGAAGAAGTACCTGGGTTTACGGTGAGCAGTTTGTAGTCTCATCTCCTCAAAGTGTTCCATGTAAAGTTTCGCGATCCCTGGAGCAAGGGGAGATCCCATGGCCACTCCATCCACTTGTTCATAAAGCTCTCCATTGCACTTGAAGCAGGTGGTCGTAAGTGCATATTCAAAGAGCTTCACTGTTTCAGGCTCGAAGTGCTGACTAAGTAGCTCCAAGACGTCTTGTAGCGGTACTTTCGTGAACAAGGAGGTGACGTCGAAGCTCACGAGCAGGTCATCGCTCTGTATTCGGATGTCCTTCAGTATTCCAACGAAATTTGCCGAGTTTTTCAAGTGATGACTGCAGTGTCCCACAAGGCTGGAAGACCGAGAACTCTTCGCCAGCTGTATACGCCGGGAAAGCATGCATTCACATTTAAATTATATTCGTTAGACAACTCTAGAAAAATACGTTTCTTCATCATGGCAGGGTCGCCAATGTGTACATTAGTTGCCGTGTTGTAGCTTTCAAGTGAGACATCCTGATGAAAATTCCCACTTTCAATCATAAATGTTCACCCAGGAAATAATATTATGACGCAACCTGAAACGAAGAGCAAGGTTGAGTGTTGAGAGGTAATAACCTGAGGTCACATGGTCAACAACGGAAGATGACGTCATCTGTCTCAAAACTTTGTACCCGAGAAACTTTGATGTTGCCTTGATGTGACGTTATGTGATGGCCAGTGTAAGTGCCTTCAGAGGTGCGTGAAATACGATATTTGGAAGTTGACAAATTATAAGACAACTTTCAAACACAATGTGAAAGGTCGACGTAAGTTCAAACAGTGTTAATGACTGTGGAATCAAGTGATTGCATGGTCTCATTAAGTGGCCCCTAAACTAACAATAATATTGGGCAGCAATATTGTGCAACATATCAACAGCTGGTTCCAGACAATGAATCGATATGGCACAATATTGGTGTCAAATCCCGGATGTGCAAACATGGCAAAGAGTGATGTCAGCTCTTATTTGGCTCTTGGTCTGGTGTTGCACTCATGCAAGAGAAGAGAAATCGTAGAATAAAGGAGTTATATAATAAGAGAGTAGAATTGACACATGTAAGCGTACTAAGTGACTTGACAAAAAGCAAGCCAAATGAGTATCGGAAATTTCTGAGGATGGAAGCTCTCTCATTAGATATACTGTTTCACGTGATTACATCTATAATTCTGATTATATATGGTTAGTATTTATTTATATCCAGTTTGAAAACAAGAAGTACACATAATTTTACTTAAACTGCGTTACAAAATTTCTTGCCCTTGCATAAAGCTGAAGCCATCAACGCACCAAAGTGGTGGTTCCAGTAGCTCGGCACCACCAGCCTCGCTTTTCGATGCACTTGTAATTCTTTTCAGCTCTTTCCTATAATTTTTCCACCACGAATTTAACTTCTTTACTAAATGAATCTTACGTGCTCCCAGGTACGTTTCCCCGTATTTCGACAAAAACTGAATGAATTGCTCCATTTGCTCATGGTGACTGCTATATTCGTTCCATTTAGGTTGAGATTTGGTGAAAAAAAGATATGTTATATGTATTGGCAGTGAGTTAATGTGTATGGACATTTTCACCTATTATATGTATTATTAGCTATCTATGCAAGATTTTGCGTTGTATGCATTTGTGTGTTTGCCTTTGCAAACTGCCAGGAGCAAATTAAATATAATAAATAAAATCTATTTTCATGAACAGTATTTCTCCGCCTATATTATTTTACTGTACAGATATAAAATTCAATTGGTTATGGTCCTAGGAAGACCGAATTGAACAACTTTGACCAGTAGATTGTGGTATACTTAATATTACTTGTGAGAAGTCTAGAATTTACAGTACTTGTATTGCAACTGCGCAAAGAACGTCTGCCCAAATGAGGCAGATTGAGAAGTTTATGGGTCGAGATAATTATGCAGCTTCGAAGTCTGTAGTATGAGATTATCTGCACTTGGACGATCTTTGGGATGTCATTGATGGAACCTTGAATTTCACAGATTCAGATTTCCAGAACAAAGATCGTAGGGCCAAAATCCAAATTAAATCTTCTAGTCGGATTATGTTAATTACCTTCACACAGAAAAAGCCAGTACGGCGAAGGAAGTATGGGACAATCTAAGAAGAGCGTTTGAAGAAGGAAGTTTGATTAGGAAAATAAATTTACAAAGAGAGCTTATCACCACACGTCTAGACGAATGTAAAAATGTTGATGAATATGTGAACAAAATCTTCTTCCACTTTGAATAGTTTAAGAAATATTGGATTCGACATCGCTAATAAATGGATTGGTACATTGTTACTAGTGGAACTACCTCTAAGTTCTCCCACGTAATAGTGGGCCTAGAGAATTCAGGTAAACCAATTACAGGCGACAGCGTAAAAGTCACGATATTAAGAATATATAAAAATATTATATCCAGGTTTTGGCTTTGTATCGAAAATACAAAAAGAAGAAACCTGTTCGATGATATAAATGCCAAGGAAAAACAAGTACACAAGAAAAAGACTTGTTTCAAAGGGAACGCAAAGGAAAGCAAACAGTAAAGGTAAGGCACTGCATATTATTCTTGGCAAAATTTGGAGTAAGAGTACAGGTTAGTTTCTTGATTCTGCAGTGTCTATGAATATAACCAAAGGCCAATTAGTTTTATAAGTTGTTTCACCTAGAACACACAGCTCATAATGTACATTATATTAAGAATGCTGCTAAAGATTTTGCCTTCAGTTAGTGAAATACTGAATAAGCGCTACAATATAATTTTTAGATTTAAATGGTGTAGAAATAATAGATCAGAAAGGCCAGTGTGAGACCCACAGGTACTAAAGAAAAAGTTATTTGTGAATTAGATGTTCCCGGAGTTTGAAATAGATAACCCTTACATTCTGCAAAAGGTTTCTTATATCATAAAGGACTGGACATCACAGTAAGAGAAGTACGGCCTTGTTAAAAGACACGGCAACAGGGTTAAAGGAATATAAGCGTTGTAACTTGCGTTGTGAAATTTGTTTACAATGAAATCAAGCCAGATTATCGTTTAAAACAAGTAAAAATAGATGTACTGAGCTTTCACTGCTGATACGCACAGACGTTTGGGCCGATGGAAAAGGAATCTATCAGAGCACTTGTTGTTTCCTTACCTTGATTGCTAATTTTTCGAGATATATCCACGTTTATTTCCCTGGAACCACGGACAAAGAGAGCGAGATATTTGCCACTTTCGCGTCATGGCTGAAAGAAAGAGTGGTAAGAATATAAAAGTTATCGGGTAAAAAAATAGTACCGAATGCGTCAATAAACAGTTTAGACAATGACTGAGTGAACTTGGAATCAGAACTCAAACTGCAGCTTGCTTTAGTTCTGACCATAACGCAGTAGCAAAACAGGCTAACAGAAAAATTCTATAAAAAGCAAGGAGCATGTTTAAAGGATGCAGAATTACTCATATGTTATAGGGCAGAAGCAGAATCAAGTGCAGAGTATCTGAATAGTAAATCGCCTACTAAAGATTTACCAAACACGACCACATATGAAATTTGGACTGGAAAGAAGACAGATCTAGATCATCTAAGAATATTTAAACGTAACGCCATGGTACAAGGTTCCAAACTACTTAGAAGAAAATGGTGCTCTAAATTTGAAAATCATATTTATTGGAAATGGTGAAGATTTCCAAGGTTACTGAATCGTAAAGACTGAATCAAAAACGCGACTACCTAGCAGAGAGGTAATATTTTTATAACTGGTGAGAATGAAACGTATAGTGAAAAAGTATGTGCACATATTAATCTGAATAAGATGTCCAAGAGCGTTCAAAAGCACCAGAAAATTTTGGATTTAAAGTACATGAAAGAGCTGTTCAGGTACAATCAGATATGTTGATTGAAGATGAAAAGGATAATGAGAACCAGGAAACTCCAGCAGCAATGGACGTAAATTTGCGACGCTCATCGTGTAGAATATAATCTAAATTGTATCCAGAATATAAAATGTGGATGGATGCTCAAATATTCAGCAATAACCTCTTACAGTTGAAGAAGCCTTGGTTAGCCCGAGTGCAATTTATTGGAAGAAAGCTACAGAAAAGGATTTAGAGTCTGGTCCTACTCTGGCCGGTGTGGTCGAGCGGATCTAGGCGCTTCGGTCTAGAACAGCGCGACCGCTGCGGTCTCAACTTCGAATCCTGCCTCGGGCATGTGTGTGTGTGATGCCCTTATGTTAGTTAGGTTTAAGTAGTTCTAAGTTCTTGGGGACTGTTGACCTCAGATGTTAAGTCCTATAGTGCTCAGAGCCTTTTGAACCAATTTCTTTTTCAACGAATGATATTTACGAGTTCACCTCAAGGAAAGAAACCATATGAGTGAGATGGGGATTGTTCTCTCCTTAACTATGGAGCACTTGATCCGATCGCGTTACTCAATTAAACAATGGACTCGTGAACAGACAATACCGATAACCGTCTTCCCACCCACTGTGAGCAGTGTACTTTGTGGTCGCGATCCAGATCGCGTTGTGGGGAATTCAGTTTATGATCGACACTTTGGTCCAGAGGTCGACGCTTTGGTTTGCGGCAAACAGAATTATACACATTGATACACGTCTATATTGCTCCGTTGCTCAGCTCACCCTCTTCTCCACTTTGTCTTGTGCGAGCCCGTGCACTTCGCACCATTCCCTAAATTTGGCCAAATGGTAAATCTGCGGGTGTGGTCTCGGCTGGCGGCGGGCACCGCTAGTTTGGGCCGGCACTAGCTACAGCTCACGCATTTCTCGGCACGGCTGCCACAAAGCTGTTAGCTGAAAATGAAGGTAGAATGTGAAAAAGCAATTCCCTTACTTGCAGGCAGTGGCAATCCTTTTATAATCAGCTCAAACTTCCACACCAAATAGTGCCTTCACTACTAATATTGTGAACAAAATTTGTTAAGACCCTAGAATTAAACGTTGGGTTGCAGTTAAAAAAAATTATATATTTAAAAGGACACGATGATTACCAATTAAGTAATTGTTAGACAGTGAACTAGAACCTGGCAAGTTATATTGATGAAGACTGGGGAAAAGAACTGCATAACAGACATTCTATTACAGGCAGCTGTTTCAAGCTGATGCGAGGATTAATATCCTGGTCTTGCAAGAAATAACGAACAGTGGTTTTGATTACTGTTGAGGCTGACTATATGGCATTGTCTTACACCATACCAGTAGAGTTATGATTAAGAGCTCTAATAGGTGACTCTGAGCCACATACGATTATTGAGTCTACCAAAGTACTTTCCGACAACAAGGGAACTGTCAAGGTAGCTCAGAAGCAAATAATAAGTGTACGATTCAAGCACATTGATATTGGGTACCATCTTACTAGGTGTCGGCTAAAACGGCAGGATACGGCTATAAACTGTTTGTGTACGGAGGAAGCAGGTCTGATTTATTGACCAAGGCTCTCAGTAAAGACAAATTCCAGGTATTTGAAAAACTGTATGGTTTAACAACATAGAGTACAACGAGTAGTGCTCCGAAACGATGTAGTGTTCATGATTATTGTGAGCACATAAAACATTTGTTCAACAGGAAGTGTTGCACGTTCGTGCTCGAAATATGTGTTATGTGTGTCAGCATTGAGTTGACTTGTATAGACCTTCTGGCCCAATGTATGAGGTCTTGCTATATATGCTAGATGTTATATGTTCCATTCTTGTTGTAGTATGTCTTTGTAAATTACGGGGTATACATCAAATATAATAAAAAATATGTGCCTAAATAGCGTTTCCCCATCAATATTATTTTACTGTGTAAATGTGCAATGCAACAATCAAGTAGTTTGTGAGACTGGAAACCACTAAATATTTTCAATAATCAATGTTCATTCCCCTATTTCGATCCCATTTCCATTTACCAACACATCAAAATGCACAAAATAAACACTGTAACAGACTGCTCTGACAGACATTCAATTTAAGCCAGCGCCATTAGCATGAAACATTTTACTTAAAATCTAATTTCAGTAGATCCGTCAGTGTGCCGTATAATATATTACACAACTTTCAGTCTTACCTACAGACAGCCAATAAAATGGGCAATATGAAATATTGCGTCTTTCTCTGACGTTTAGCTCCCACAAGTATACCGTGAAGATGTTGTCGAATAATATGTATGCGTGCACCCAGAAATGTACTCATTACGTGCAATACACTAATATGCACAACCCTTGAATTTAACATAATGTTGTAAACTAACTAATGTCAAACACATGTACACCAGCTGTCAGATTTGAATATTGCGAGGGCTACAGTTCTCGACCGGTCAGAACAAAGTACACTTACAATAGGCGTGTCAGCACACAGTGTAATGGATTTGTATATACCTACATTTCATTAAGTTATTTATGTATTACGTCAGGAACATGACGCTATACAATGTGGTTAACCCACTGAATGAATGAGAGCAAGTATGGCTATTAATTTACTAAATAGTAAAAAAATTATAGGATGGGGAATGGAGTGAACAGTACATTTATGTGTTCGTACTGTTCCAGTGACAACATTGTCTTAAAAATTAAATAAAAACAGTGCTGTTCACGTTTCCAGATTTTTCATTCGTAAGTAACAGGTTTCGGCTCGTTCCTAGAACCATATTCAGGCTTTTTCTGCCGTTATGGGTGCTGGTGACCGCAGACGGAGCGAGTTCCGTGTAATTACGGTTCTTTAGCATTTTATACCGATCGCTACGCTCCATCCAGAAAATGCTTTCTAAAATTTTGAAAACATTCTCGTAGATCTACCAAATTATGACTGGATCAAATTTTGTTTTAACGGGAAACCAGATTGACAAAATATTATGACCGGAGCAAATTCTGTTTTAAAGAGAAACGAGTTTTTTTTTTTTGTCTTCAGTTTACTGACTGGTTTGATGATGCCCGCCAAGAATTCCTTTCTTGTGCTAACCTGTTCATCTCAGAGTAGCACTCGCTACCTACGTCCTCAATTATTTGCTTGACGTATTCCAATCTCTGGCTTCCTCTACAGTTTTTGCCCTCTACAGCTCCCTCTAGTACCATGGAAGTCATTCCCTTTTGTCTTAGCAGATGTCCTATCATCCTGTCCCTTCTCCTTATCAGTGTATTCCACATATTCCTTTCCTCTCCGATTCTGTGTAGAACCTCCTCATTCCTTACCTTATCAGTCCACCTCATTTTCAACATTCGTCTATAGCACCACATCTCAAATGCTTCGATTCTCTTCTGTTCCGATTTTCCCACAGTCCATGTTTCACTACCATACAATGCTGTTCTCCAGACGTACATCCTCAGAAATTTCTTCTTCAAATTAAGGCCGGTATTTGATATTAGTAGACTTCTCTCGGCCAGAAATGCCTTTTTTGCCATAGCGAGTCTGCTTTTGATGTCCTCCTTGCTCTGTCCGTCATTGGTTATTTTACTGCCTAGTTAGCAGAATTCCTTAACTTCATTGACTTCGTGACCATCAATCCTGATGTTAAGTTTCTCGCTGTTCTCATTTCTGCTACTTCTCATTACCTTCGTCTTTCTCCGATTTACTCTCAAACCATACTGTGTACTCATTAGACTGTTCATGCCGTTCAGCAGATCATTTAATCCTTCTTCACTTTCACTCAGGATAGCAATGTCATCAGCGAATCGTATCATTGATATCGTTTCACATTGTATTTTAATTCCACTCCTGAAGCTTTCTTTTATTTCCATCATTGCTTCCTCGATGTACAGATTGAAGAGTAGGGGCGAAAGGCTACAGCCTTGTCTTACTACCTTCTTAATACGAGCACTTCGTTCTTGATCGTCCACTCTTATTATTCCCTCTTGTTTGTTGTACATATTGTATATGACCCTTCTCTCCCTATAGCTTACCCCTACTTTTTTCAGAATGTTGAACAGCTTGCACCATTTTATATTGTCCAACGCTTTTTCCAGGTCGACAAATCCTACGAACGTGTCTTGATTTTTCTATAGCCTTGCTTCCATTATTAGCCGTAACGTCAGAATTGCCTCTCTCATGCCTTTACTTTTCCTAAAGCCAAACTGATCGTCACCTATTCTCAATATTCTTTTCCATTCTTCTGTATATTATTCTTGTAAGCAGCTTCGATCCATGAGCTGTTAAGCTGATTGTGCGATAATTCTCGCACTTGTCAGCTCTTGCCGTCTTCGGAATTCTGTGGATGATGCTTTTCCGAAAGTCAGATGGTATGTCGCCAGACTCTTTAATTCTACACACCAACGTGAATAGTCGTTTTGTTGCCACTTCCCTTAATAATTTTAGAAATTCTGATGGAATGTTATCTATCCCTTCTGCCTTATTTGACCGTAAGTCCTCCAAAGATCTTTAAATTCCGACTCTAAAACTGGATCCCCTATCTCTTCTAAATCGAATCCTGTTTCTTCTTCTATCAAATCAGACAAATCTTCACCCTCATAGAGGCTTTCAATGTATTCTTTCCACCTATCTGCTCTCTCCTCTGCATTTAACAGTGGAATTCCCGTTGCACTCAAATCAGACAAATCTTCACCCTCATAGAGGCTTTCAATGTATTCTTTCCACCTATCTGCTCTCTCCTCTGCATTTAACAGTGGAATTCCCGTTGCACTCTTAATGTTACCACCGTTGCTTTTAATGTTAGCAAAGGTTGTTTTGACTTTCCTGTATGCTGAGTCTGTCCTTCCGACAATCATATATTTTTCGATGTCTTCACATTTTTCCTGCAGCCATTTCGTCTTAGCTTCCCTGCACTTCCTATTTATTTCATTCCTCAGCGACTTTTATTTCTGTATTCCTGATTTTCCCGGAACATGTTTATACTTCCTCCTTTCATCAATCAACTGAAGTATTTCTTCTGTTACCCATGGTTTCTTCGCAGCTGCCTTCTTTGTACCTATGTTTTCCTTCCCAACTTCTGAAATGGCCCTTTTTAGAGACGTCCATTCCTCTTCAAGTGTGTTGCCTACTGCGCTATTCTTTATCGCTGTATCTATAGAGTTAGAGAACTTTAAACGTACTACGTTGAAACTTCCTGGCAGATTAAAACTGTGAGCCGGACCGATACTCTAGCTCGGGACCTTTGCCATTTGGGAGGTAGGAGGCGAGGTAGTGGCAGAAGTAAAAGTGTGAGGATGGGGCGTGAGTCGTACTTGGGTAGGTCAGTTGCTAGAACACTTGCCCCTGAAAGGCAAAGGCCCCGAATTCGAGTCTCGGTCCGGCAGACAGTTTTAATCTGCCAGGAAGTATCATATCAGCGCACACTCCGTTGCAGAGTGAAAATCTCGTACCGTACTACATTATTTATCAAACTAGTAGCCTTATTAACGTATCAGGCGTTTTCAAAAATCCTCGCTGTGACTGCAGCTCACACGGCTGCAGTAGTCCAAGATAATATGGCGAGTCTGGTATTGGACAATAATATGCTGAAAACGTTTCTAGGTCTGTTATACATCTGAGGTAGAGATAGGACTCCGATACTGGCGCAGCTTTCGGCGTGAGCTTGATGTCGTGGAACTGCAGGTCCAGATATGCATAATTTGAAACATTCGGTCATATGTTCGTATATTCTTTTGCTCAGTGGAACTTGTGATACAATTTCAATTCAGTGACTTACACGACACAGTTTTAGATATAGTCACGTAAAAGTACAGTCTTCGAAACACTCAAACGAGGTACCATGCAAACACATTGTTCCACCAGTGACCTACCGATTTGTGCCCGAAAACTGTCTCACTTTATTCAAGAACAAAACTGAGACACACAGTTCACATTATATTACTCGCTCTCTTTGTGCAGATCCCATCAATACGCACACGTATTAATTTAAATGATTTATCCGTGAGTTAACGCTCGAAAACCAACGCACCAGCCATGCCACGTGTCTTCAGTCCGCGTTCTCATGTTACTCACGGTCCTACAACTTGATTGTTCAGGGTCTTTTTTTTCACCATGTACTGAGAGTATACTGAAAAAGGTGTCTAATGGACATACGTCTGAATGTGTATGGTTTCCATGCTAGAGATCATTTATCCAATCATACTTTGATACAGAGACAGCGGTCTAATACGCTTGGTTTTCTCCCAGAGGGTGGTACAGTTCCTTAGATGTCATGCCCTAGTGCCCTCTCCTACCATAGTAATTGGTAACGTTGCGTCCGATTCACTTCTCTATGTGATTCATGTTGAAGTGGGTGTGATACAGTGTTGTACATAATGGTTCCGACATAGTGTTCAATTGCGTAAATGCAAATGGCAAAGGGGGGTGGTGGGAGCAGCAAGATTGTATCAGGAGAGCTATCCTCACCGACAGTAGCCACAGCATTCAATATTTGCAACAGTGTATCGCCATCTGTCTGATACAGGGTCGTTTCAGGAAACAGGAAACCATGAAGAACGTACCCGAAATGTTCGAACACCAGACTTGGAAGAAAATATGATTAACACATCAGGAAGGCGACCGTACCATTCGGTTTGCCCGCCAGTAAGGGGTAAGCCAGACGACCATGTGGAACTTTCTCTATATCAGTTGTTACTACCCTCATCACTTCAGACGTGTGCAGGGCGTTCTAGAGACAGACTTTCCACATCGGGAGCACTTTCGTCACTGGTTTCTTCACCAGGCAGCCACGATTCTGGGATTTGTGTCGTCTGCCCTTTTCACAGCTGAGACCACCTTTACGAGGAGTGGTATGTTCAATTTTCACATCAGTGATTTGTTCTATAATATGCAGAACCCCCATGGTATTCTGACAGCGAATTATCAGCATCAGAGCAGCCGCGATGTGTAGGCAGGGATAATTGGCGATGGACTTTTGGCACCAGTCTTCCATCAGCGTCACCTAACGGGCCGGAACTAACGGCGTTTCTTGCGGGTGACTTTGCCTCCCTTACTGGAAGAAGTGCCATTGATGATTCGAAGGGTTACATGGCGGCTACATGATGGTTCTCCAGCTTACTGGGCGCATCTTAATCGTGTCTTTCCGGGTCGGTGGCCGGACGAAGGTGTCCAGTTGCATGGCCTCACGTTCACCGGATCTCAACCGGTGTGGTTTCTGGTTATGGGGCCATCTCAAAAGTATCCTGTACACAGAACCCATTCCAGATATGCAGACAAGGAAGGAGGATATTCATGCTGCCTTTGACAGTATTCGGATGCAGCCTGGCCCACGTGAACGTATTAGAAAGAGCATGATACAGCGCGTACATACATGCCTTGAGGCACTCGAAAGTCGTTTTCAACACATACTGTAGCTATGGCTGCATGGTGCAGCGTGCATTAGAGCGCAGTCTGTATAACAGTGTATGATGGAATACACAGAAATCATGAATTTCCGGACATAAGTTCATTAGACCTTTTCTGTTCCGTTTCCTCTCATCGATCAATGCACAGAGTTTGTACACGGGGGAAAAAAATCACCCTGCGTTGTCGAAAACGGCCAGTTTTATAACATAGGTAATTATAAACAGAAACAATGAAAAATTAATGATCAGGTACAACTATTATCTCAACGCCTGACGTTTACTACTTAACACAATGAATAAAACAAAACAATAAAGGGAAAAATTAATTATGTTGGCTCCCTCCAATTATTTAAATTGTTTCGCTTTTCAATTAAGATGAATTGTCTGACACAGTCTGTAAATGCTCTATGGATGAATAAACAACTAATTAACAGTGCCCCGACAGATAAAGTCTGAACCATTGAACATACTGTAGACCATCCTTCTTTTTCGAACTGTATCTTGATAAAATGCTACATTCGATATCTTAAACCATTATTCAAATATAACATTTGTATGCTTTGTGATTTTTCATAGTAATCTAAAATTTTCCTTTTTTATATTTTTAGATTTTCTGAAGTCATTATGTCCATTCCTGAACCGAGTTTCGGAAGATCAGAAGGATAATTTCTTAGATGATTGGCTACAGCGTATGGAGAAACTGAATGGATTATCAAAGGACGTTGGAAGCAGTGAAGAGCCGAAATACTACATCCACTTTAACATAATGGTGGCTATGGCCAGAAAACTGTAATTGGGAGTTTTGCACCATCGCTTGAACAAGAAACATTATTTAATAACGGAAATGACCAACAACACAGAGCACAAACAGAATTCCCCGGCTAGTCTGTTGTTAACAGGGAATTAAACTATATACATTTATATTTAATTATCTTCCCGTAAACTATCTGTCTGGAAAAGCCTCTCAGGTGTAAATGGCACTATAAGAGTATCCTGATCTGTACAGTTTTGACGATACTCTAAATGTGCTAGTGTTCCGTTTTTAATTACCAGGAAGTCAACACGATGCTCCTTTGATCCCTTCATTCGTTGGCTTCTCTCTCACTTTAACATCAGAGTCATACATGATTCGTTTCGCACCTCTGTCGAAATAAAGAACTACTAAAGGATTGCTACTTTAGCATAAACGCCAACAGAAGTCTAAGCAGAAAGCTTACCAATCGAACGAAGTGAAGTAACAGAACAAAGGGACTACTAAACTTTTGCACCTTTAGTCGTTCTTCATGTCGACAAGGGTGGCGAAAGGAAATATATTGTTAAGAAGAGTTGTACTTTATACCTTCACTGGTATTCACTGACAGATGCAGCTCAGATTATTACGAAAGGGGTTACTATTGCATAATTTATTCTCATGGCAAATTTTGTGAACCCTGCAATACCAACAATGCCACAACCAAAAAGTTTACCCCGCAAATAGTGTGAACTAATAGGGCGTGCTGAAAAGTAACGTCTCCGATTTTCTATGTGAAAACTCTTATAATTTTTTAAATAATCCAACCTTATGAAGATAATGCATGTTCATTTTTCATGCCTACATATTTATTTCTGAACGTAGGAATCCTGGCGAATAACACATTTATTCCAACGAGGGACATGTTTGTTAATATCGTCACTGCAGAATGTTTTACTTAGTTGACGGAGCCACGCCCTCACCTCCGGTGGCACCGCTCCATCCCTATCAAATTGAAGTCCTCAAAGGTGTTCTTCAAGGTTTTGAAACAGCTGGAAACTGGATGGAGCCAAGTCGACATTGTATCGAGGATGGTCGATGACGGTGAACCAAAGACGTCTGATTGTTGCAGATTTCGCAGCGCTCGTGTGTGGTCTGGCATTGTCGTGCTGAAGGACAGGGTGTTCCATATGCGGACAAACTCTTGGAATTCGCGCCTTCAGGTTTCTGAGTGTCTCGCAGCACACTGACACTGTTAAGTTACACATCGCCATGCTGCATGCTATAGTTTGGAGCCCTCTAGCGCCAGAGGGGTGCAATTTGCGTCAGCGATGTGGAAAAGTCTACCGGCTAATATCAGTGTCATGTAACAGACGATATTGAAAAAAAAATTTAAAAGATTCGGAGGCATTACTTTTCAACGCGCCCTAGTAATCGGACAGTGTGGTATTTAAAGGTAAAGGCCGATCAGAAAAGCAATCTTCAGCGAAGCTGTTTGTTACCCAGTATTTGATATCTATTCATTTCTAAATGTTTTCAGAGTGGGCAGTAGTGGCATGAATTTATTTATGTTTGTGAAGAAAGTGCCACTAGAAAACTTAAAGTGCTTACATTTCTAAGTAGAATAAGCTGGAGAAGTGTCACAAAGAAAAATGACGTCAAACCTGTTGATTTACATTATCGCAAATAATGTAAGGTACGGGGGCGAAAGAAATACTTTACTGAAAGCTACTGGCAGATTAAATATGTGTGCCGGACTGACAATCGAACTTGGGGCCTTTGCCTTTCGCGGGCAAATGCTCTACCAACTGAGCTCCCCAAGCACGACTGATGACCCGTCCTAATAGCTTCAGTTCTGCAGTACCTCGCCTACTACCTTCTAAACTTCACAGAAGCTCTTCTTCGAACCTTTCAGAACTAGCACTTCTGGAAGAAAGGATACTGCGGAGACATGTCTTAGCCACAGACTAGGGAATGTTTCCAGAATGAAATTTTCACTCTGCAGAAACAAGTTTTTATAAAATGGATTAATGTGTTTAAATGATCTTTATCAAACCCCGAAATTCTTTCTGAACGTGGAGAGTCACTACATCTACATCTACATCTACATCTACAGGGATACACTGCAAAGCACACTTAAGTGTCTGACAGAGGGTTCATCGAACCACTGTCACAATTCTCTCTTTTTCCAATCTCGTACAACACGTGGAAAGAGCGAACATCGTGTAACCGAAGTATAACGAACTCCTTTTAGCACTCATGTGCATGACCTCACACTTTTCGTTATTTGAGGTTAATTGTCGATTTATGCACCATTCAGATATTGTTTGTAAATCGTTTTGCAATTTGTTTTGACCCTCTGATGACTTTGCTGGTCGATAAACGCCAGCTTCATCCGCAATATTCATGTAAGATCTCTGCCATCGATTCTGTATCATGTAGCCGTGGTTTTCCTCTGTGGTCGCTTTTCGGCTATTTAAGTACATGACGCTGTGGAGAGTGGGGTCATTTCCTCCAGTTCGCTGATGACACCACCTAGCCCTTTATCCTAACCTTCAACGGTCCCAACGTACCGTCCATGATTTCCACCTCACCACTTAAGGACGTCTTATCCACCTCACTCCTACCCTCAAATACCTTGGCCTCACGCTAGACAGCCACCTCACCTGGACTCCCCATCTCCCTACCATCCAACACAAAGCTCACAACAGACTCCGCCTCCTGAAACAGCTGTCCAGCTGGACATGGGGTCTGCATCCTTCCACCATCCTTCACACCTACAAATCCTTGATCCACCCCATCCTCTGTTACGCCATCGTGGCTTGGATTTCCGCCCGTCCCATAGAAATCCAGAGAAATCCTCGAACACCGTGTCATCCACCTTTCCTTCTGCATCAGACTTCCGTCCCCCAAGCACATCCTCTACGACCTCATCCCCTTCCCTCTCATCCTCCTTTTCCTTGAACACATCTGCACACTATATATCCCTTCCTCTCCATCCCCAGCCCACTGTTATTCCTTTACCGCTGTGTCCCACCCTCTGTCCATCTCCACACCCTCTGCCTCCTTTCCCAACGCAACGTCAACCATCTACCCCTCCCGGATGATGAGCTTCGCCCTGAAATGTACCCTTCCTACCAACTCTAACCCCATCTTCCTCCTGCCTCCTCCTCAGGGCTCGTTCCTCTCCCCCTCCCTTCTTGTGTCTTTCCCCTTCTAGTCCCCCTCCCTCTCCTGTGTTCCCCTTCAGTGTCTCCGCACTCCCTCCTGCCTTGTGTTCCCTCTTCATCTCCTGCCCCACCAGTTTCCTGCCTCTTGGTGTATTCACTGACACCCCTACTCTTTTCATCCCGTCCCTTCCCGTGCTGCCCCTTGCTCTCCCCTCCTTTTCCATCCTTTCTGGACTCTCCCTCTGCAGGTCCAACCTGTCAGTTTTATTCTTCATCGTATGTGCTCCAAGTGTGTTTAAGTTGTGTTATTCTGGTGTGTTTTTAACACTGTGGCTGACTTTTAACCTGTTCGTTTGCCTTCAGTGTCTTCTTAGTGTTCTTAGAATTGCCAACTTTATGTTGGCAATTAACTTTATGTCGACTTTTTTAATTGTCCCCCCATTAACGTCTCCATGTCAGTGTATTTTTACCTCCATTATCTCCCCTTACTCTGTCCCCCTTTTCTATCGCCTTATATGTAACATTTTACTCTCGTGTTATTGTCATGTCACTCGGCTTAAAAGCGGCGGGTTGTGCCGCTGACAGCCCTCCCCTGCCGATATGAAGCAGGGGAATGAAATCACAATAAAAGAAAAAAAAATGAGTAGATGGCTGGTTTTGGTCGGTTGGTTGGCGCTCCGGTGTGCAGTCTGGTTGTCGACGGTCGCTCTTCGCGCATTCTCTGCCTGTTCGTGTCACGTGGGCAGTGGGGCTGCGGACGGAGACTTGTGTTCGTTCGGCGTGTGTGTATTGCGTCTTGTGAGAGGGCGATGTTCTCGTCTGTGCTGCTAAACGATGTGAAGGTGTGAAAGTGCCTATCGTATACATCAGCCTGCAACCAGATACGCCAAAGAATCAAACGGGTTGATTTATTCAGGTTCTTAGAGTTCTGCTGTATACATGTTTATTGAGTTTCGTGCTGTTTGCAGTTAAGAGAGCTTATGGTGTTTGGACTCCCTTGTAGTCTTTTTCGTCTTGACTGGTGCACAATGTATTTAACAGTGGTTACCTGTCTGAATGAGGTTTGCCTGTTTTGGTTTTATATTGGTGTTTCGGTGGTATAATCAGCGGTGCGCGTTCTCTGTTGTAGCTGATCGTTTAACTGGGGGACGACGAGTTGACGGCGGCCAGTTTGAATTGTAGCCGATAGCGTGGTCGCCGTCTTTGCCAGTAGACACCAGTTCTAAGTTGGGTATTTCTTTATTTGCTCCTGGTGACGCCGAGGTGTTCGTCTTTCCTTCCACACCGTTCCTTTCGGCTTTCATTCAGACCCGATCTGAGTTGTAGTTTCCGCAAACCCCTGATATGGTACTACTTGTCACTGAAATTTTGTAATATCTGAAAGATGGCTTTCATTCTACTGTGTTTTTAATATCTTACTGCTGTTATATCTTAGAAATGTGTCTTGCTTCTGTGGGAGTGTTTGTCAGTAAACCATTTTTTGTTTGTATAGTTCTTAAGGTTTATCTAAGGCGGGTTCTGATATTATTTGTTTGGGATGGGCTTTGACGCCTGTAGACATTTTGCCTGTTTAGTAATGTTTCAATTTCTAGGGTAATTATATATATTATTCTGGAGTAACAGCAGTCTGCTGTTGCCACGCAATTCTTAAATAAAATATGTAAGAAATTATAAGCCATTGTGTGTGTTTCATTGATAATTAATGCCTTGGCTTTATTGGGTTGAAGTATCCTTTAGTGTGTATCCCAGGTCACAATGACGTTGATGGTAGAACCAAAAATTTCAGATGCCGTTGGTGGAAAACTAAAAATTAGAAGATGTGAAACTAACCCAGTTGTGCTATTGGGCAATAAAAACAGTTAAATTAGAAAAATAACAAAATCAAAAAACGTTGGAAGTATACCAGTTATACCTTGAAAGACTGCTGACTCTACAGTCCAGGACGGCGCTATGCTCAAAAGTATCTGAACGATTTTAATTTTGTGCCCCATTCAAAGCACTTGATAATACAACCCAATATGATTTTTGATTCTGTCAAATTTTCACTGTTCTTGGAGAACTTTTTCGTACTGATTTCGGATCTGTTATTCATTTTTTGTATCGTGTACAGCTTTTTCACAAGCGAAGTAGACTCATTTTTCATTTACATTTATGTTTCACCAGGAGAAATTTTGTTGCAAGTAAGGAAAATTGTGTTTTAATAACTTGGAGTAGCTGGCTACACTTGTGACAACCATATGACTGTTAGGGGGAAGCATTAATTGATTGTGGACATGCTACAGTGTCGTGAGATTACATTTTCATTGTTAGATGTACTTTTCCAGTTTCTTAGAAATGAGTTTCAACAAGTGCTTCAATAACAGAAACGTATTCTATTATGTTTGTGTTAACTATGTAATTGGTAAGAGAAGACTGGTCATTAATAGTTTTGTGAAAAATGTCTGCTAAACAAACTTTTTTCGTATAAGGCTTGGCAATCAAGACAAAAGCTGAGCACAACACAAGATGCGCCGTACATATGTTGAGGGACTGAGATTGTGGAATAATGTGAAGAGGAAATCAGTGCTTTTTGCAATTCGCATAGTGTAGAGGGCGCTGCAAAAACATATATATCGTTGCTGTTGTTGTTGTTGTTGTATGGTTAATGTTGGACACAAAAAGAAAGAAGGATATAAAATATCTCTCCCTATTTCAAACGCACATACGATTCTTAAGAATTTGCGAGAGGAGAGCAGCTCCAAAAATTAATGCGATCATGGTGATGATTACAAGTTAGAAAAAGGATGTGTATCATAATTAGTTAGTTAAAACGATCTAATTGATTTAACTCGTGACTTGACTCTTAAAAGAGATCCTGCCAAACTGAACGGGCTTAGACTGGAAGCCAAGCACCTATTACTTGGAGATTCATTCTCTTTGTACGGGTACAGAGAAACAGAACAAGTAAAATTATTTATAGAAGAACATATGGCTCTTTGTTGTGACACTGAACGCTTATGATCCAAATCAGTGGAGGTTATTTATAGTCTTGTCAAAACATAGCTGAAAGATGTACTTTTATGTAATGGAAATTTGTTTGGCTCAATACCAGTTGCACACTCAGTGTACCATAAGGAGTTGTACTGTTCCGTATTCGGCACTATTGCCTAGGTTTGCATTAGAAGCCCAAGGCCATCGGGTACCTATACTGCCGACTGTTTTCTGCTCTTACCTCTCTGTTGGCAGAGGTGGTTATTGGCAGCAGTCAAGACACAGAGGAGATCAGTCATCTGGTCCTTGGTCGGAACCACTTGTTAGCTCAAGATGAGCTTTCCCACAAGCTCTCAATGTGGTTGTCTATGGGCCCACCGCACACACTGAGTGATTGCTGCCCTGGAGTAGTGTGACTTCTGGGAATGGAGCAGTCTGAATTTAACGGCAGCTATTATAGCGCGTTTACTCAAGTTCGTAGTACGGAAGGAATTCATGTATGCATGTGTTTGAAACAGATACTTTGTCTTGGAGTGGCCATATCGCCATTTTCTAATTACTACTGAAACGGATTGTGCGCCTACAGAGTTTGAAGGTTGGACGTTAATATCTTCGTTTGAAAAGTAGGCTGTTGATTTTGCTGTTGCGTGCATACACCAATTCTGAGTGTGAGATGACATTATTGAGAGTGGTAGCGAGCGAACAGTTAGCTGTTGGCGGTAGTGGGACGCAGTCTGCCGTGGGGAGAAGCCGCGCATCAGGAGAGGTTGCATGCCGCCCTGGCAGTGATGGTGGCGCCGGGGGAGAGCTCCGTATTAATCGAGGATTTCGGGTAATTTGCGTTTATGCTGTGCAATGGTGTTGCTTGCTTGTGCACTGGAGGGATTCTGTCACATCTGTGTGCGCATACATTGAAAGTAATATTCGTATTTTCGTTGTGACCAATTACGTGATTGTCGATGAAAGACATTGTCGAATGGCCAGGCTGTGGCTAAGCCATGTCTCCGCAATATCCTTTCTTTCAGGAGTGCTAGTTCTGCAAGGTTCGCAGGAGAGCTTCTGTAAATTTTGGGAGGTAGTAGACGAGATACTGGCAGAAGTAAAGCTGTGAGTACCGGGCGTGAGTCGTGCTTCGGTAGCTCAGATGATAGAGCACTTGCCGGCGAAAGGCAAAGGTCCCGAGTTCGTGTCTCGGTCGGGCACACAGTTATAATCCGCCAGGAAGTTTCATATCAGCGCACACTCCGCTGCAGAGTGAAAATCTCATTCTGGGAACATATCTTAGTTCATTAAAATCGAAAAGTTACTCAAAGAGATAGTAAAAGCTATGCATAATCACCAACTTTATATTGCAGTACAAAACATTTGTCATCTTCTGCTGATAATGCTCACATATGCTATCACACAGTGTAGCCTACAAGGCACTTCAGAGAATCAATGGAACGAACCAGTGATCTCAAAATGGAAAGCCACATTTTCATATAGTTATCTAGACCTCCTCATGTTTTTACCATCAGATTATAGTGAATTTTGCCTACATTATGGATGCAATTACATTGTCACTCCCCTGATACGTGGCTCTGATGTTAAGTCACTTTTTATAACAATATTTAATAGCTTTAACAATCTTAGTATCAGGTGATAAGAATAATTAGTAACACGTACCTCTTTCTTTTTTCTTCCCTGTGCAATGATGAGCCTGTATCTTGAGATAGATATTACCTGTTATATAGATTTGAAAATGCAATATTAGTGCTGACTACTGGTCGCTATATAGTATCATCATCAGTCCAAGAGCTGCCAATATATGGATCTTCCATCACCATGAAAAGAATAACTTACGTCACAGAATAATTTTGTTAAATGGAATATAGATGTTTCTTGCATTGAAAACAATATACAGTGAAGGCTGCAGTTACGATAATCATTGTAATTATATGGGTTCTATCGTGTTAATCGATTACTGGTCTTCTTTCACTAAGTATTTCGTCTTGAGACTGATGGATATTGACCTTTTTCAGAATTTGTTGCATTAGACAGCCATCAGATTTTATGATTGATTATTTAAAGTACCAACCAATTAATCATTTATGTAATAGTAATTTGTTTAGGAAGTGAATTATTTTAGGCGTTCTGTGCGATCCCTAGTATTTGTACATAACTTTAAATGTGGTATATTACACCTAGCTCTGCATCAATAAGAAAAGGAAACACAAGCAAAGGTTTCTTTCTTGTTTGAATAAAGCAAAGAGGTTTTAACGGTCTGGAATTTATTCTGACTGAACATAATTCAGAAATTAGTTGTCTTTATTACTTTTATTATCACACGACCGGTTTCAGGCTCTTACAAGCACATTTTCAGGTGTCGTAACTTGGTGGTGTGTCCCTTGAGCGCTGCGGTGAACGTGTACCACCACGGCGCTCGGGGATCACAGCACTAAGTTACAACACCTGAAGATCGACCTATAAGAGCCTGAAACCGGTAGTGTGATAATAAAAGAACTTTACAAAGGTAACGGGATTTTCAAGTTCTGGCATAAATCTCAGTTTCTAATGTTCCTACAAAAGAATTTTTTATAATTATTACCATGTAATGGGTATGGAGCCTCGGAATTGCTTTTGCATCAGATGCTAGTAAAAGATTGTATGATCACTAAGCATGACCAAATTACGAGAGGAACATTTCATACTAGTGTACGCTCCTGGAAATTGAAATAAGAACACCGTGAATTCATTGTCCCAGGAAGGGGAAACTTTATTGACACATTCCTGGGGTCAGATACATCACATGATCACACTGACAGAACCACAGGCTAATAGACACAGGCAACAGAGCATGCACAATGTCGGCACTAGTACAGTGTATATCCACCTTTCGTAGCAATGCAGGCTGCTATTCTCCCATGGAGACGATCGTAGAGATGCTGGATGTAGTCCTGTGGAACGGCTTGCCATGCCATTTCCACCTGGCGCCTCAGTTGGACCAGCGTTCGTGCTGGACGTGCAGACCGCTTGAGACGACGCTTCATCCAGTCCCAAAGATGCTCAATGGGGGACAGATCCGGAGATCTTGCTGGCCAGGGTAGTTGATTTACACCTTCTAGAGCACGTTGGGTGGCATGGGATACATGCGGACGTGCATTGTCCTGTTGGAACAGCAAGTTCCCTTGCCAGTCTAGGAATGGTAGAACGATGGGTTCGATGACGGTTTGGATGTACCGTGCACTATTCAGTGTCCCCTCGACGATCACCAGAGGTGTACGGCCAGTGTAGGAGATCGCTCGCCACACCATGATGCCGGGTGTTGGCCCTGTGTGCCTCGGTCGTATGCAGTCCTGATTGAGGCGCTCAGCTGCACGGCGCCAAACACGCATACGACCATCATTGGCACCAAGGCAGAAGCGACTCTCATCGCTGAAGACGACACGTCTCCATTCGTCCCTCCATTCACGCCTGTCGCGACACCACTGGAGGCGGGCTGCACGATGTTGGGGCGTGAGCGGAAGACGGCCTAACGGTGTGCGGGACCGTAGCCCAGCTTCATGGAGACGGTTGCGAATGGTCCTCGCCGATACCCCAGGAGCAACAGTGTCCCTAATTTGCTGTCCCCTACGGCACTGCGTAGGATCCTACGGTCTTGGCGTGCATCGATGTACTGTGGAGACCTCACGCCCCACGTGTTGAGCAATTCGGCGGTACGTCCACCCGGCCTCCCGCATGCCCACTATACGCCCTCGCTCAAAGTCAATCAACTGCACATACGGTTCACGTCCACGCTGTCGCGGCATGCTACCAGTGTTAAAGACTGCGATGGAGCTCCGTATGCCACGGCAAACTGGCTGACACTGACGGCGGCGGTGCACAAATGCTGCGCAGCTAGCGCCATTCGACGGCCAACACCGCGGTTCCTGGTGTGTCCGCTGTGCCGTGCGTGTGATCATGGCTTGTACAGCCCTCTCGCAGTGTCCGGAGCAAGTATGGTGGGTCCGACACACCGGTGTCAATGTGTTCTTTTTTCCATTTCCAGGAGTGTAACATTTCATCTAGAGCACTGCTGGCATACGAAGTGTTCAATCATTAAAATGATTTGCAATCAGCGTAGTAACACTATAACTACGACATATGTCCGTATGAAGTTTTTGGTTTCAACTGAGAATTCCTATTCCTCCTAGGACACTCAATCCTACGTTGTGAATAAAGTGCTAAAACTCTTATTCTATAATTTGAGGCAAAGGAGTTCATAATCACTAAAAGTTTTTCGTTTTTACATCACGAATACATAATTAGGCCAATAACTTCGAAAATAAAGGAATTAATTGAACAAGGTTATCAGGAGAACGTTTCCTTTCTGAAATTATAAGGCGTTAAAACTTCAGGTTTGTGACTTTTGTATTTTAGTGGAACCCAAATTACGGAAATACTACATTTTTAGTACCCCGTTATGTATGTTGGCTTCAAACATTACTTTGGCACACATTCCATTGCTTTTCGTGTATGTTAAATGGCAACAATTGTAATGATGTGATACTGGGCAATTGTTGGTCGCTAAGCATGAGGTTCATTCATACACAGGCTCCAGGAAGAACAAAAAGTATGTGAATGTAGCAAGTTGGTAGATGATATACAGACTGAATAATATTCAGATGTTCACTTTGTATATTCTCCTTATATTTTTGTAAACTTACAATCTCGATTGAGTGAACCCAATATTAGCTCAAAAATATTTCTCATACTTATGAGTGATTTTTTTAGTGCTGAACATAGCTGAAAAGTTAAATGAACTTAATGTTAAGTCTAGGTTTGGTAACGTGACTGATGTTGTCCGCACATTCTTACTCGTTACTGATAGATGTTGTGCGAGCAATTAAACACATGCTGGTAGTCGTTTCTGAACTTGTTTGGATGTAATTACATGGCTATGCACCTAGTGTTGCCTAAAATCAATTCAGATGTGATCCTAAATTTGTCTAATTGCTAATTACAGCTGAGGTAGCTGTAGATAATGAATTTCAGACTAATCAAAAATCAAAAGTTTTCAATGTAAATGTTTTCCTGTATTATTCATTTATGATTCATTGTGCTCCAAGTGCCAAGTTGATCGTCACCTTAGCAGAACTTTATTGTTTTCCTGAAGTGCTGAAGTCTGGCCCTTAGGCATGGTCTGAATGGAGTGGGGCAAGAAGCGTGATTGCGATTTTCCCTTCAACAAGCAACACAAACTTGGTTAGATGATTCGGTAGTGTCCTGGATGCGGCATTTTGGAAGGCATTTGCAAATGGCAATACCAGATTCCAGCAGGGCGTGCACAAGTGACAGAACCCAATTTGTGTTTCTCGAGCAAGCAGGGAGCAGTGAGCTTCGTCCATTGAAAAAATTATCACAGTGGTACAATAATGGCCAGAAATTTGGCAGTCTAGTCACTGTCAGTATAAAAATAGGTCTATTGTAAGCCTATGTCTTGGTCAAGCAGCCGGTTGTGACGAAACGCAGAGTGCCATAGAAATATTTAAACATCCTAAAACAAGAATAGAGAAGATGGACTCAGGCTTGTCCCTCTTGGCTGCCAGCAGTCGGAGCCCAACAGACCGCACTGCCAACACGAGGAATGAGCACTACCGGCGAGTAACTGCCGCCGCGGGGAAGACGCCCAGCATTTGGTAAACAGGAGCCAACCTCTCATTCAATGGTGACCCGCAATCATCGCACATAACACAAGAGCCAATACACGAAAGGGGTTACGCTCTCCCTCCACCGCAATAACCTATTAAAATAAAATTCCCTCTCCTTCTTCCTTATGTGATCTATGAAGTGAACTATATTTTTAAATTATGACATAATGGCATGCGGAGGGAGACTGCACAGCTAGAACGCTTGAGTAGACCCAGAAGGAGGCCGCTGCAACCGTGGCCGAAACGTTGGTTTTTCTCCAGCAGCAGTAGTTTCATACATCATGAGGCGGTACCACAGTCAGAGAACTCATATATCGACTGCTTCTGGCCACGAAAGCCTACGCAATTATGTTATAAGCAAATGTTTAAACTATATTCGTTAAAAATAAAATTGTGGAAAACCAACATATATTGTTGATTTCAGGTCTACTTACCTCAAGCTAACTATAAGCTTTTCCTTTGACAATATCGTTTAATGGAAATTAGTGCAGGGTACTCTCAAATGAGCATCGAGATATTTCCAAATATAATCAAATGTTGGCACAGACATCCCCATGTATTCATGCAATTTATAGGAATGTGATTGTAAACTCACGTACAACGTATTAAACTCTGCAAACAATTCTCTATGTTTCTCTAGAATTCTTCCTTACAGTGGATAAATTTTCCATGATTGCTAGGGTGCTATATGCCTTGTAAGTCGTTAAAGGTTCCTTGAATGCTTCCTGCGCTGGCCAGTCACGAGTCCTGTTCAGCAGCTGACATCAAGACCTAAAGGGTGAGAACACTCAGACAACCGCAGTTAACTCTCGAGGTGAAGCTGAATATCACGCGCCCAAAACCGACCTGTAGTCTGTCTCAATCGATTATAAGGACATTATTAGGGAAAAAGCTTGATTCTCACACATCTCACAATTTAATACGTTAGCTTCATGATGATCTGCCTATCGTTTCGTTAATGGTCATAGTTACTGTGATATTTGCAGATAAAATAAACTACTGCATGAAATAATTAAACGGTCGCCAGCTCTGTAGGGCAATGAGTCTCTAGAATCTTATGAAAGGTAACTGCAAAGGAATTTAAGCAAATTATCACTGGCGTGGAAACAGAAGGCTTGTAATACGTCCGGGAGGGAAAGGGGGTAGATATGCAGTACTAATAAAAGCACTCGAGACAGTACAACACTCCTTACACACAGGAACGGGGCTGGATATTTAACGACTGTATGCCTAAACCCACGTACTTGGTCCTTCCCGTGCCGGATGATCTGCTGCTCTCTCCAGTGCCTGCTATGATGTTTCCTGTAATAACTATTGTCTAGCAGGGTGAGGAGCCATTCACACTAACACTACCAAGTTGATTTGGTAGAATTCACTGTATTCTGTTAAACATTCGCACAGTGTGGGGCTGCACTGTTCACAATTAACATTATTGCACAATGGTCGTGATCAGTATTTGTACTCCAAGTAGGTGTCTATTGTGATGCGTAAGGTTGCTGTCCCATTGATGGCATGCAATGCAAAAACACGGTGCATAGAAAAAATAATCACTGTTCATCGGATGTTTTATCAGTCGACGATTGGCACAGTTGTTTCAAGAGTGCTAAAGAATTCAATAGTTTATAACACTAGCAAGCGCGTGACCGAATCGCGACGCAGATGCTCCATAAAATTTCGGGTAGGATACGCGAACGAGAAAGCACCTGCCCTCGTGATATTCAGCCAGTCATAACGATATGAGTTTATTTCACTTACAGCCTGCAGTTAGGATTATACCAGTCCACATTATTTTTTCGCAACCGTCGCGTCACGGTTGATTTTTGTTCTCCCTACACGAAACACGAAACCAAGAAACATCACCTTTTGGATAAATATTGACACTGCGTCGTAAACACTGAAATTAAACGCAAAATTTGTGTATCAAACATTTTCAATTACCTCTCCATAACTTGTAAGATACGTGCTGTAGCCACGGCATCAACACAACACTCCGAACACGCTCCACGAAAACTACGCCACAGTCCCCAACCCCTGCTCTGCGCTCGGCAGAGAGGCGACTATCGATAGTCAACGATTCAGTTCTATGCTTACAGGCTGTCACGCTATTCCACAGCAGAACACTTCACGAGAAAATAAATGAATCAAATAACACTGAGTTTAAAGATATTTATTCTGAAATACTAAATTTTGAAAGTAAAGCAGATGAAGCTACTACCTAAACAAATGACTGGCTTAACTTCAACTTTACTGTGTAAAAATTGTCTTTCAGTAACCTTAGTGCAATGTAATGCAAAATTTAGAAGAAGCAAGCAATTTACTTTTGATTATTGAAAGATTGAATTGAATTTATTGTAAGCAAATGGGGAACTGATTTTACTTTGAAAATAAAAACAACAAAATACATACCAAGCCAGCAGAATTCACTCGCTAAGCTACATACTGAATAAACGAAACTGCGCGCTCTTAATTTGTGCTGTATCTTTAGTTACTAGTTTTCCCATTGAAAGTTTGCGTTAATTTAAATGAATGAATACTCAAAATTGCAAATTAGTTAAGCCTCTGTTATGCAATACGAGAATGAACTGTTACTGAGGCAGAAAATTTAGACTGAAACTGAGGAAATTGACAACACAGGTACCCTAGAAGTTTTAACTATTGCTGGTTATTAATCAGGTTACCGACACTTTGTGAAAGAAATGTCGCTGGGTAATATCTGTTTATAATGGTAGCTGTGTAGACGACGAAGAATGTAGCCGACGACAAGGTTGAGCTGCCGCTGTTGCTGCTGCCGCTGCTGGTTGGTGACCCCGAGTCGTCTCCAGAGCCACGGATAATTATGGAACAGGCAATAGTTGAAATTGCCGGTTCCTCCTCCAGTCCACTCCTACAGTGCTGTCAATACTCGCGAATTAACGGATTTAGTGCGCCTACAATGGCGCGATCATTGCGGAACACTGCGTCTGCGGGAGTGCCCAACAAACACTTGCGCACTCTTTCATGACTCAAGCTACTTTGCTTCCTCTCTCCTCGCAACGCGACAGAGACTCTCCATACGCAAAGATAAACAATGGGACAGCTACTGTCATTTCGTCTATGCTGTCGATAGAGTTGAATAAACTTCCCTTGGCTATTACCCAGCAATTTACAGTATTTTCTTTATAATTACAATCAATTATACACACATAAAAGAAGTTTTGCGTCACCCCAGTTCCAAAAACTCCTGAAGATAGACTTTGACTGTGGATATTGTATGACAGACACAGGCCCTTTTACTGTTCTGACATGTCATTAAACCCGCCCAAAGATGTAAACAACTATGCACGAACAGCGGATATTAGACGGAGGGGGTCCGACAGCCGATTAGTTCGTCATTCCACCAGGAAGCAGGTACACGGCTCGTGTTGCCTGTAGTTCAACCACGCCCTGTTCGATCGCGTCCGCATTGTTACTTTGTGCCAGGAAGGGCTCTAAACAAGGGAAGTGTCCAGGCGTTTCGGAATGAACCAAAGCGATGTTGTTCGGACATGTATGAGACAGAGAGAGACAGGAACTGTCGATGACATGCCTCGCTCAACCAGCTTAAGGGCTACTACTGCAGTGGATGATCGCTACCTACCGATTATTGCTTGGAAGAACCCTGACAGGAAGGCCACAATTTTGAATAATGATTTTCGTGCAGCCACAGGGCTTCGTGTTATTACTCAAACTGTGCGCAATAGGCTGCATGATGTGCAACTTCACTCCCGAATTCCATGGCGAGGTGCATCTTTCAAACCACGACACCATGCAGCGCGGTACAGATGGGCTCAACAACATGCCGAATGGACCACTCAGGATTGGCATCACGTTCTCTTCTCCGATGGGTGCAGCATATGCCTTAAACCAGACAATCGCCGGAGACGTGTCTGGAGGAAACCCGGTCAGGCTGAACGACTTTGACACACTGTCCAGCGAGTGCAACAAGGTGAAGGTTCCTTGTGTTTTGTAGTGGCATTATGTGGGGCCGACTTACGTCGCTGGTGGTCATGGCACTACGATTACGTGCATGCCATCCTCCGAACGATAGTGCACTCATATCGGCACCATATTAGCGAGACATTCGTCTTCATGAACGACAATTAGCACCCCCATCATGCACATGTTGTGAATGACTTCCTTCAGGATAACGACATCGCTCGACTAGAGTGGTCAGCATGTTCTCCAGACGTGAAACCTATCGCACATGCCTGGGATAGACTGAAAAGGGCTGTTTATGGACGACGCGACTCACCAACTAACCTCAGGGATCTACGCCAAATCGCCGTTGAGGAGTGGGACAATCTGTAGCTGAAACGTCCTCTTAGAAATATTTATACACGACTGTGCTTAATCTGACACACAATATTTTTTAGCGCAACGCAATCTGACTTTCAAAAATCCCTACGAAAGAATGGCCCTGAGTAACATTAACCTATACGTTTCACAAATCACTTACCTCACAAAAATCTTCGTTACTCAAGCTACTGCAATACAGCGAGCACCACTACTGCCAGCTAAATAAAAGATTCTAACTACGGAAGGCACTAACTACTGATAGGTATAGTTAGCAAATGAAAGATTTTAATAGAGAACAAACAGTGTATTTACCTTAATAGTCAAAATATATACGGCAGTTCATGACACCAATTCTTACAAATTTCAAAACTCCGCCATCTCTCTCCCCACGTCCACCACTGCTGGCGGCTCACCTCCAACTGCGCAACGCTACGCGCTGTTAGCATCCAGCTGCCGCTGCGCAACACTACAATGGCAGACAACAATGCAAACCAGCCACAGACTGCACACGGAACAGCCAGTGATTTTTCATACAGAGCGCTACGTGGCGTTACCAATAAGGAAACGTAAACAGCCTACTTACATAGCAACAGTCTCTTGATGAACTTGTGGATAGTATGCCACGACGAATACAGGCATGCGTCAATGCAAGAGGACATGCTACTGGGTATTAGAGGTACCAGTGTGTAAACCAATATGGACAACTTCATCTCTAGGTCTCACCGTATGGTGGTACAATATGCAATGTTGGGTTTTCATATGCAATAAAAATGGCGGAAATGATGTTTGTGTTGATCTGTATTCCAATTTTCTGCACGGGTTACGAAACTCTCGGACCCTAGGTGATGCAAAACTTCTGTTGGTGTGTGTAGATAGAAATAAATACACTGTTAAATCGACTATATATTAAATATAGTTTCTGTAATGAAGCTTACACATTCAGAATCAGAAATACAGCACAAGTTATCAACGGTTATTTAACGGCGGTAATTATGTATGGTACAGAAGGTAGTTTATCTGCATTTTTGGTGTACATGTGCACTACATTCCATGAGTTTTTTCGTAAGGGGAAAAAGAATCGGGGAATGTCCGATGAATACAAAAGGAAATGCAGATGGGTAAATGCATTCAATTTCGAGTACATGAAATTTCTTAATCATTCATTAAGCTTCTCGTTAATTATCATAATTAAGTGGGGCATTTAATTAGCAATGCAACACCGTGGCATTATAACTCAAATTATCATAGTATACTTTAACATTTTAAAAAAAAATCAATACATTTGAAATGAAAACTTCAGTCTGTGCTGTACAAGAAACCGTAAGGATCATACTTAAAGATATACAAAAAATGACTAAAAGAATAAGAAGCGAGGTAAAAATCTCCAGTTACAGTGTTTACTTCAGACAGTTTTTCATTATTATTAACAGATTTCGTTTCTCATTATTGGAGTTTGTGTGCTTCAAGCAAGCGTCCCGAGGAAACTTAAAAGTCTACAACAAAGGTTTACAGAGGTTGTGCTGAAAAGGGAAACACTGCGTTCCACACGCCTATTTACAAAGGACGCCACAGCGTTCCAAGAGCCCACAGCGGCACAGTGCCGACCTGGCGTTGTTGCGTATGGCGCAGTGGTACGCTTGATTTCTCAGTTTGTGTTGTGACAATCCAGAACGTCCACCTGCCTTGCATGCTTCGAAAACTCACTCCTGAGTAATCTCAAGGAGTCCTCATATTTCTATCAAAGTGGTAGCTCAACACTGTCAATATTCACACACATACACATACCTGAAACTCATACATTTTCTGTGTGCATCGGTATTCGCTTACATAGTACATGGTTTCAAAGAATTTTTACAACATATTATTTACGAACTTACAGATGATGCAGATACCAGAGTGACATTTACACACATTGGTCACAGCTTCGGTTTCCCTTTCATTTCAGTTGCTTCCAGAACATTTACTCTTTATGCTAGATTTCTCGTTATACTTTCTTAAAATTCGTTGATGACAGTCTGGCCTAAGAAATAAAACTAGGATACATTTTGAAAATTACAGTTTTAATTAGATCTTTACTGGAATTATTTTCAGATTAATCAGTTCTGGTCTGATACAACTTCAGGTCAACAAAGTTACGTACACCTAACAGCTTGCCAGGGTTACGAAAAGCTAAACAGTAAGCGTTAGTGTGAGGTATCCTGACAATTTTAAATGGTCCACAATAAATCATTTTAAATTTTGGAATCTCATTATTAATCTCGCTTGATTTCTCGTTCGCATTAACGAGAACGAGGCCGCCATTTGCGAACTTAGCAAACTGCGATAACGCGTCATTACACCGTATTGGCGAGTCGACTTTCTTTTTCATTACCTCTCGTAAACGTTCTGTCTTCACCTCAATGTCAATACTACACTGAAGCGTCAAAGGAACTACTATAGGCAAGCGTACTCTAATACAGAGTATGTAAAGCGGCAGAATACGGCGCTACACTGGCAGGTTATCAAGATTTAATTATGAACGTGGTATTACAGTCGTCGCAAGAGTGATGGGACAAAGCATCTCCGAGGTAGCGATGAAGTGGGGATTCTTTCCTACGACCTGGACCTGTCAACACCGACATTGGACTGTTGATGACTGGAAACGGGTTGCCTGGTAGGACGAGCCTCTTTTCAAATTGTATTGAACGGATGGACGTGTACGGATATGGAGATAACATCATGAATCCATGGGGCCTGCATGTCAGCAAGGAACTGTTCAAGCTAGTTTAGGCTCTGTAATGGTGTGGGGCGTGTGCAGTGGGAGTCGTGTGGGACCCCTGATACGTCTTGGTACGACTCTGAAAGATAACACAAACGTTAGAATCCTGTATGATCACTTGCATGCATTCATGTCCTCTGTGCATTCCGACGGACTTGGGCAATTAGACTAACACAATGCGACAACCTATACGTCCAGAATTGCTACAGAGTGGCCCCAAGAACCCTCTTCTGAATTTAAACACTTTCACAGGCCACCAGACTCTCCAAACATCAACATTATTGAGCATATATGGGAAGCCTTGTTACGTAATGTTCAGAAGAGATCTCCACCCCTCTCGTACGCTTACGGATTTATGGACAGCCCTGCAGGGTTCAAGGTCTCAGTTAACTCCAGCTTTTTTTCACACATTGGTCGAGTCCATGCCATGTCGTGTATCGCACTTTTGCGTGCTCGCGGGGACCGTACCCGATATTAGGCAGGTGTACCAGTTTCTTTGGCTTTCAAAATTAGTTAAACTAACTGAAGATACATAAACTTAGAGAAAAAATACTAAGAAATGCAGGGAATTGAGGTGGGTTGGGTGGTTCCCGGACACTCCAGACTGAGAAGAGCTTGAAAATTACGCTCTCGCTGCGTTCAGTTTCACCTCACCCCCTTCCTTCTGAAAGCTATGTGGCTTTTCGTAGCACATACTTCAACAGAGGTGACATAAGTACTACACAAAGGCGTTATTTCAAAGCAGGCGAAACATATGTATCCCAATCCACAGCTGTGTTCTCACACATGCTGTCAAATGTAGATATCACTGAATTATTGTTGCTTCTCACAACGAATGTCATTCCTTAAATATTTAGGAGAAGAATCAATGCGTTTATCAGAGGTAACCCATTCGCTAGAGTGTTCTGTAGGAGAGTGGACTGAAGCCCCGTATACCATTATCAGTAGTGTGAGAAGGTTGTACTCAAGATATGTGGTGTTAGGACGAAATAGCTGAATTATCCCACATGAGCAAAATTACCTAACATTAGACCAGGTCTTTGTGTAAGAGGAATGGTACCAGACCTGTGGTGATGCTACTGTAAACAGCAATAAGACAGTTTCATTACCTTTGGTTACTGTCTGTGGTGCTCATTTCCTTGTAAGATGTTGCTATTTCTTCGTGTGCTGCTTCGCGTAGCAGGGAATGGGTTGTACCTCAATGTATCAGCTATCGAAAATATTCAAGTCGGTTTTCCCTCACTCTGTGAGGTACATAGTTGTATCCATTATACTAATAATAAGCACAACTGAATCGGAAAATCTCATTGAGGGTACGTACTTTGCCGACTGAAGCCGAGTTAGATCGGAAATTTTTTTCCATGTTTTCCAATTTTATTTAAAAAAATAAAGTAAATTACTTCCCGCATGTGTTTACATTTTTAAAAATAAAGTAAATTACTTCCTATATATATATATATATATATATATATATATATATATATATATATATATATATATATATATACTTTATTTTTTTAAATGTAATCTGCACCTATTGTGTTAAAATTGTTACGTGTGTTACTTCAAGATCTAATAAAATGGGTAATTTTTTATTTAGAAAGCTGTGGATTTCTGTGTTACAAAAGTTAAATAACGTGTTTGTATTGTTAGCACTGTAAAAAACAGTGTCGTATCGTTTTATAGCATAAACACGCGTTGTATGTCGAAGTGCTAACGTTTTTCGGAGGAAACGTGACGAGTATATTGGTAAATCTCTCAAAAAGTAAAGTATGACGCCAAAACGAAGTGTTTTTAAGAAACGTAGGATTCATGGTAATAGATTTTCGAGCAAAGGGAATGAAAGACAAGTACGCCACCTTTACCCTCCTGCACCTGATCCATGGTGCGATTACCGCAACGCCCACAACTGAAACAGTTTACACAGCCATAATCATTCCATCCCAGCATCAGTCATGGATATCATATAACCTATTTACAGAGACCTGGAAAATCCTGGATTACTGAAGTGTCTGCATGGTCAGACTCAAAATCCCAGTGAGTCACTCAGCAACCTTATTTGGACTTCCTTACCACAAAAATATTTTTGTTGAAATGAAGACATTAAAGTGGGGGCTCAGTGATGCTGTTATTGCTTTTCATCATGGCAATATTGGTACGGTGAAAGTACTATAGCATGTGGGAATTAATGCTGGAGCAAACTGCATCAGAGAACTTGAATGGATAGACAAGGTTCACATTGATAAAGGAGAGTATGCAGCAGTGTTGGCCACTAAGGGGTCCGGAAAGAAGAAAAGACGAAAAGATCAAGAGGATGATATATAGTAGGGTGCACAGTGCTTCTGCATGTATAAAAATAAAAAAAAATCACATATTGAGTTACAGTCTGATGTAAAATTTAAATATTCAAAAAGATTCAGGGCTTCCATTCACGATATTTTGACTGGACAACTGCCAGCCATCCTCAGGTGAGCCATCGGAGACTGACGAAGATGCTTTTTTTTTATTTATTGTTATTTTCAACACCTTGTACAAAGCTGGGCTGTCAGCAGCACATTACGCTGCTCTTCAGCCGAGAGTGATACAGTATAAAACATATTGCAGGGACAGATGATACAAGACAAATGGCTGGTAAAAAACTGTAGACACTGAAAAACAATATACACGAAGACATTCACGGTGGACACGAAAAAACACTAAAACCTGTTTACACGGCGCACATAACACGGACGACTGCGACGGCACAGGTGAACAGTGGTGGGGTGACGGCGAAAGAACACTAAACACAAACACGAAGGTACACACACTGGACACTGATGGCGATGATAGCCGGCACGCGAATGTTCACTGAGCGTGTATGAGTCTGGGGAACTGCCAAGAGAGGAGGAGGGGGTGTGTGGGAGAGGGAGAGGGCAGAGCAGAGATGCCACAGACAGGGGAGACTGGGGTGAGGGAGGAAGGGAGGAAGGGAGGAAGGGGGAGTGGAAGCCCAGGGGAAAGAGGGGTAGAGGAAGAGGGGATGGGGGAAAAGGAGAGAGAAGGGAGGTAAGGTGCCCAAAGGAAGGGACACAGGAAGTGTGAGGGAAGGATCAAAGTTGATAGGAGGGGCAGATGGAGGTCAGGAGGATATCATCAGGGAGGGGGAGCTGGCGGAAGCCACCTAGGGAGAGGGTAAGGAGGAGGGTGGAGAG
This sequence comes from Schistocerca gregaria, assembly GCF_023897955.1. NCBI lineage: Eukaryota > Metazoa > Arthropoda > Insecta > Orthoptera > Acrididae > Schistocerca > Schistocerca gregaria. Next base: position 821,152,115 of record NC_064921.1, on the reverse strand, counting down.
ATGGAGAACGGGTGGGACGTGGGAATATAGGTGCGGCAGTGGGCAGGGGTGGTAGAGGATGGGGGAGACAAGCGGGTGAGGAGGATAAAGTTTATAGGAGGTGAAGAGGATTCATATCTGTTCGAGGAAAAGGAGGAGGTGGGGGAACGGAAGTAGGTCGTACATGATCCATGAGTGAGAGTGGAGATGGATGCGATATCCGAGGCGGAGAGCATGGCGTTCAAGTGTCTGAAGGGATTTATAAAAGGAAGGGGGGGGGGCGGAGATCCAGGCCGGATAGGCATAACAAAGGATAGGGCAGATGAGGGATTTATAGGTGTAGAGTACGATGGAGGGGTCTAGAAACCACGCACGGCTGGAAAGGAGCTTGAGGATATAGAGTCGGGAGTGTGCCTTGGCTTGGATTGTCTGGAGATGGGGAGTCCAGGAGAGGCGACGGTCAAGGGAGACGCCAAGGTACTTAAGGGTGGGGGTGAGGGCGATAGGACGGCCATAGATGCTTATATATAAATCGAGGAGGCGGAAGGAAGGGGTGGTTTTCCCTACAATGATTGACTGGACTTTGAAGGTATTGACCTTTAGCAACCACTGGTTGTACCAAGCGGTGAACCAGTCAAGATGGGATTCGAGAAGGTGTTGGGAACGCTGCAGGGTGGGGACAAGGGCAAGGAAGGCGGTGTCTCGGCAAACTGGAGAAGGTGGACGGGGGGTGACGGCGGCGGCATGTCCACCGTATACAAAAGGTACAGAAGGGGGGACAGGGCGGAGCCTTGGGGCACAGCGGTGGAGGGAATAAAGGTGTAGGAATCCGTGTTATGGATGGTTACGTAGGAAAGACGGTGGAAGAGAAAGGAGCCGATGACACAGACGTAATTAATGGGAAGGGCCGTAATGCCATACATGGTCATAGGCACGCTCTGAGTCAAGGGAGAGGAAGATTGCAGAGCGACTGGGAATTGAGCTGTTCGGAGAGGAGATGAGTGAGGTGAAGTAGAAGGTCATCGGAAGAGAAGGACTGCCGAAAGCCACACTGGGTAACGGGAAGGAGGCGGTGCTAGTGGAGATGCTGGTGGATGCGTCGGGTGAGGATGGATTCCAGGACCATGTTGAAGACCGAGGTAAGGCTGATGGGACGAAGACGCCCTCCGTTCCGCAATACATAGCGTGCAGCGAGTATTCCGCGCATGTGTCAAAATCATATTGACAGACGAACCACACCGCCCGCTAGCAGCGCCCTCGTTGGTGGAATTACAGAACTTGGCTGTCGTCGGTGTTGTCAATTACCGCAGGCATCGGAATACTCTGACGTCTTCGTCTGGAGCAGATCTTAGAGATGACGGGGTTCCACGCTTTATCTAGCTGGTAGCCATTGTCACACTTCATAAGATTGTCTGTCACGCAAATTTGCATTGATTCCTTTATGACGGAGTCCCAAAAGGATGTTGATGTGGCCAAAATTGTTGTCTTGTCATACTCCACTGAGTGTCCAGTGGAAATGCAGAGCTCAGCATTTGGAGATTTGCTAGGTTGCAAAAGACGAGTATCCTACAGCGTTGATGTTCAGTGCAACGTTCTTCTGCTGTTCGCAATGTTTGTCCTATATATGACATGCCACACTGACATGGTATTTTATAAATTAACGCCTGCCGCAACACCAGATCGTCTTTTACTGATCCCAGTAGGTAGCAAATAATCCATGGTGGACGGAAAATCACTTTCACTTCGAAACCGTGAAGGATTCTTGTAATTTTGAAGGAAATATTGCCAACGAAGGAAGAAAATCTACAGATTTAGTAGGCGTCCTCTCGCCTTTCTCCATTTCCTGTTTCTCAGGCTACATTGCAAGTGCCTGGCTAATTTGCTGGGTAGAATATACATTCTCTTTGGAAACCCTCTTCAGGCAAACTATCTACATGTGACACTACATGTGTTTTAAGTACACTCATTGTTTGCAATGGGTGATGGCAGCTGGACGAATTTAAATACAAATCAGTATGTGTGGGCTTTCGATAAACTGAATGCCCCAGAGAGCCATGTCTCTTCCGTCTAACAAGCACATCCAAGAAAGGGAGGCAACCATTTTTCTCTAGTTCAATGGTAAACCGAATGTTCTCATAAATGGAGTTGAGGTGATCTAAAAACTCCATTAATTTGCCTTCTCCATGAGGCCACACTACGAAAGTGTCATCCACGTACCTCCAAAAAACAGTTGGTTTCAGAGCTGCTGATTCAAGTGCTCTCTCCTCAAAATCCTCCACCAAGGGAGACAAGGAGCTACCCACGGCGACGCCGTCAATCTGTTCAAAATATTCTTGGTTGAACATAAAATATGTTGAGGAGATAGCGTGGCGAAACAAAGCAGTGATTCCAACTTAAACTTATTGCCAATCAGGGCCAAGGAGTCTGCGAGGGGTACTTTTGTAAAAAGAGACACCACGTCAAAACTAACTAAAAAATCAGAAGTAGTTAGGCGGAGAGCCCCCAGTCTGTTGATAAAATGGCCGAGGTTCGTATGTGATGTGGACATTTGCCCACAAATGGCCTCAGCAAGGATGAAAGATATCTTTTTGAATATGAGTTACAGTCTTTTGGAACTTCACAAGCAGTTCATGAAAATTTATGTGTTCTGTTGCATTTTCCCCTAAATCTCAGAAATCACTTCTAATAGAGTATTCAAATTTCAGGGAGTAATAACATATATATACTGAGTCTACTTAACTAAAAAAAGATCATAATATTACGTATAATAAAAATTATTTAGGATAATATACAAAAAAATGGCCAAAAATTTTAACCATGTGATTAAAAAATCGTATTTTCGAAAGCAGTGCCTGAAATGTAATTATTGTAGTTCAGTAGACTCAGAACTTACAGTTTAATGTGTTGTAAGAGTTTCATGTTAATGGCAACAGGGGTTCCTGAAATACAGGGAAGCCAAGTCACTAAATTTTACATTGTTGGGGTAGGGTGTCCCAACTCCCCTTAAAAAGACATATAAAATTCATTAATTTCTTAACAGACAGACAGCAGTGTTCTATCTTCGTTCTAGTTGGTTTGTATTTTGCTCGAGCATTGGTTATACACTGAAGATGCCTTTCTAAGTCACCAGAGCAGAAGGAAGTAGTTTTATCATTTTAAACTTTTTCGAATTTAGTGACTGGGATAGGAAACTTGCAGGGTGATTGTAGGTCCGGTGTCAGACAAATATATCCTGCATTGTAGTGCTAAGAGCTTTGCATTCCACATGATTAATGCTGCAGAAACCATATGGCTTTAAGAATACAGCATTTTTAGGGACAGAACGTTGTAGCTACAGAAGTGTGTGTTTATGCCCTATGATCATTTCTCTCATACTGGTACCTTCCTAGTAGTGACTCCAGACAGTGGAATAATACTTCAGAATTGATAGCACAGTTTATATACATGAAATGTTTCAAACACCATCAGTCCATCGTGTATAAACCAAACTTTTATTCTTAACAATCAATGATATCATTGAAACACTCTCCAGTCTACTATATGCCGATAACAGGTGCTACCCTTTTCCATATGCACCGATCTGGAGACATCATGTGCATTCGGATGGATGCCATGGGTAAGACATGTGGAACAGTCTTTGCTGAATGGCAGTTAAAGACACAGCTCGCCCTGTTTCTTCATGAGATGTGGAATGTAGTAGGTGTCAGCTGCAGATTCACAGGATAAAATTAAAACCATATGGTCAGTTGTGAAAGAACTGTCTGGTCAGCAGCACAACGTCGACTATATAAAGTTAGTTCACAGTAAAAATATTTCTGTTACTCATAAATCAGATATTTGTACAGTATTTAACAATAATTTTCTGAGCACTGCTGGTGAATTAAATAAAAATTCAGTTTATACAGGAAATCATATAACTTTCTTGGCAAATGCCTTTCCAAGATTGATGTCAGAAATCTGTGATACAGACAAGAGGGAGATTGAGTCAGTAATTAAATCACTGAAGTGTAAGGACTCTCATGGATGTGATGGAGTGCCTAGCAGAATATTAATGTAGTGTACTGCACATGTTAGCCCTGTATTTAGCCATATTTGTAATTTTTCCCTTAGGAATGGTCAGTTTCCTGAGAGATTAAAGTACACAGTAGTAAAGACACTTTATAAACAGGGAAAAAGGGATAATGTAGATAATTTTAGACCTATTTCAATGCCATCAGTGTTTGCTACAATTATTGAGAAGGCTGTGCATGTAACGATAGTTGATCATTTTATATCACACGATTTGCTGTGAAATATACAGTTCGGCTTTAGAAGTCGTTTAACAACTGAAAATGCTATATTCTCTTTTCTCTGTGAGGTACTGGATGGATTAAACAAAAGGTTTCCAACGCTTGGCATATTTTTAGATTTAACTAAGGCATTTCATTGTGTTGATCACAAAATATTGCCCAGAAGTTGGACCATTATGGAATACGGGGAGTAGCTCACAATTTGTTCACCTACTTATTTTAGCAATGGGCAGCGAAAGGTCGTTATTCACAATGTTGATAACGGCTGTGACGTGGGGCCTGAGTGGGGTACTGTTGAGTGGGGGTGCCCCAGGGATCAGTGTTGGGGTCACACTTGTTCCATATTTATGTAAATGATATGCCCTCTAGTATTATGGTTAACTCTAAAATATTTCGGTTTGTTGATGACACTAGTTTGGTAGTAACGGAAGTTGTGTTTAACATTTGCTCGGTTTCAAATAGTGCAGTACATGACCTAAGTTCATGGCTTGTAGAAAATAAACTAAAGTTAAATCACAGTAAGACTCAGTTTTTACAGTTTATAACACACAGTTCAACAAAATCTGACGTTTTAATTTCACAGAACGGGTATATGTTTAGTGAAACTGAAGAGTTCAAATTTCTAGGTGTTCCGATAGTAAGCTGTCGTGGAAAGCCCAAGTTCAGGATGTTGTTCAAAGATTAAATACTGCCATTTTTACTATTCGAATGGTATCAGAAGCGCGTGATCGTTCGACACGAAAATTAGTCTACTTCGCTTATTTTCATTCGCTTATTTCGTATGGTATTATATTTTGGGGTAACTCTACCCATTCTAAAAGGATATTTTTGGCTCAGAAACGGCGGTTCGGGTAATAAGTGGTGTAAGTTCACAAACCTCTTGTCGACCCCTGTAGACGAGTCTGGGTATTTTGACACTGGTCTCTCAATATATATAGTTCTCAGTGTAATTTCTTGTTAACAATATTAGCTTATTCCCAACAATAAGCAGTTTCACTCAGTTAATCCTTGGTAGAAATCATACCTGCATTTGAATCGGACTTCCGTAACTCTTGTGCAAAAAAGTGTGCAGTATACTGCTGCATCTATTTTTAATAAGCTACCACTCGAATTCAAAAATCTTAACAGTAATCCACAGGCTTTCAAATTGAAACTGAAGAGTTTCCTCATGGGTTATTCCTTCTACTCTGTCGAGGAGTTCCTTGAAAAATTAAGCTGATTCTTATTGTATTGTTGATTGCGTTTACTTAAACTTATGGACTGACTTTTGTCGTGTTCATGAACATTTATTTTTATCTATTATTACTTTTATGTTGTAATTTAACGTACTGACACGTTCCATGATCTTGGAGATTTGCTCCTCAGTTTGGTCCTATGGAACTTGACGTGTAAATAAATAAAAAATAAGTATATTAAATTGGCAACAGTAGAGCAGGGAGGATTTGTCAAGGACAATGTGGGAGGGATCTGTCAATCTCCGATTTTATCCTACAAACGTGAGAATACCCTGTGACACCCATCCATACAGGGAAAGTGGCCAGTCATAACCATAAATTCTGCACTATGATCTATGTGCTGGAATATATAGATAACCTAATTGCATCGGTATGGAACGCGGTCTGGTATACTTTGGTGTATATGACTGAATGAATATACAGCACAGTCATCTATTTGCAGTCACAATTCAATATACGTAACTTGAAAAGTAGTGGAAGGGTGATTTAGCGATGATACAGAATCTGGTAATCATTCTACTGTGTGGCGTCGAAATTGTGCAACAACTATTATAGTTTGGTGTATATGATTGAATGGACGTATTGCACTGTCATCTATCTGCATTCCCAATCTGTTATATTGTACTTACAAAGTATTGGAGAGGTGATTTAGTGATGGTACAGAAATTTGGAAGCATTGTGCTTTGTCACTGGCTGGCATTGAAATTACGGAACGACTGGTGAAACTCCAAAGATTCGGCACACCGTCAACTGCAGTGCGTATTACAGTACGTCATTCCACATTGAACGACTCCTGACGGTTCAATGCATCCACTGATATGCTTTTCATTACCACTGACGCCATTTGGTTGAGATGGAAAGAACCTTGGCGGAACACTGCCTGCTACTTGTCACTGAGGAGAATAATATTCAGCGTTGGGGTCATCACCTCCACAGTTATTTGGATGCGTTCCTCAATGCTGCAGAGTTATCCTATTTCTATATACTGCGATGCCCTTCAGATGTTTGTTATTTTCACCAATAAGATTTTATTATTACAATCTCACATGTGCTGTGGAAACACCTTCCAGCGAGGCTCAATACCAGTACAGTGAACATGTATATGAAAAATAAGAGAACAATGCTCTTCGAAACAGAACACTGAGATATCCGCTACCCCATCACTGTGGTAGATGAGATTAACTGTATAGGGTACCTGAAACCTGGTAGTCAAGGAAAGCTGGATTCGGTTACGATTGTGGATGCGGCCACAATCAGTTACTGGTGGTTCCCTTTTGGTGAAATTGCACACATTTATTTAAAAACGGTAATTCCAGACTCAGCAATAAATAAAGATATCACACATTATTAATGAAGGAATAAACATCTGTGTAATTACCACTTCTTTCAGTGTGTTACAATTTACCAAATGAGTATAAAATACAGACACAGCAAAGTATGTTTTAAAAACAAGCCAATGTGATCCCAATTAGAATTTTAAAGCAAGTAACCACAGTCACGGCTAAAAGCCTTTAACACCAAGAACGGCAATTATAAAAATTTAACAAACATACTGTAAAATAGCAATGCAATTGCAAAGGTTAATTTAAAAAGACAGGCAACTGATCACCAAACCGGTAAGACAAAATGATGCTAAACTTAGTAGAACAATCATTGAAACTTGCTGTAACGCCAAAAATGGCAGTTAAATAAAAAATTTAGATACACACAATAAAACAGCAAATACAATAAACACGACGACGCCATGCACGTCGCAGAGGCATTGCTGTGGCACGTTAACACAAGTGAACGTAGCAAGCCAACGCCCAGCGACACACCCAGAGCTAAGCGTCCGCACTCCTCGACGTTCGCAGAGCGAATGAGTGTTATACTAAAGACAAACACAGACACCCATGCCCGAGGGAGGCCTCGAACCTCCGCCGGGACCAGCCGCACAGTCCATGACTACAGGATCTCACAATAGCGGAGGTTTCTCTACTTCAATCCAAATGCACTCAACTTAGAACATGCAGGATGCGGTTTACAACCAGGTCGTGCACCTTCGTGACCATGGACCTTCGATCCAGCAGTCCATGTGCGCTGCCAGCGGTCTCGGAGTGTTCAAGCACCGTGCGGACCTGCCTCCTCCTGAGTCCCCAACTGAACTGCCCCACTCACACGACCCAGAAGAACAATGACGTCGCTCCAAAGATCGGGCAACACTTACTACATATCCATAAGCGCCACTGCTGCCACTAGCGGGCAGGCAACGCTGGTGAAGCCAAATGGCGCCAGTCAGCACGAGAAGAAGACAAACGATACGGTCTGGTCTCCAACAGAGGGTGGAAACCAACGAACAGCACCAACGCGAGCCACAGTACCACCTTTGGATATCTGTTGGAAATGTTCTACAATTCCGCAAGCTCTTCCAATTTCGACACGGTGCGATGTATTCCCGACTTCTTTCATTGGTTAACATCACCTGTGCATTTTATTTCTACCAACCTCTGTGTGGTGGTAGCTGGATAGCCACACCATGCATTGTTCAGCTTTCTGTAAGAGCCAATGGACTGAAATGTTTTAATGTCGGTTTAGCATGTGACACGGACCGGATGTAGTGGAAAAAGTGGTGGTGCACAAAGCTGTAGTTGTACACTGCTTGGAACTGTTACAACAAAAATGACAAAACAATATACTAAACTGCTTATGAAAGAAGAATAGAGGAACCCTCTCTTGTGATTAATAGTCTGTTGGATATTATCTTCCTACAGTATTGTTGACAAAACTTCGTGCAGATCTGTGCAAGAGACTTCGACCACTGCCCACCAGCTCCAGTGGAATGATACATGTATATGTAATTGCTTGGTGTCAACACAAAGATGATATTCCTTTTTTGATACATTAGGAGGCAGAGAGGTGTGGTAAAATCTTATAGAAGGTTCTATTATAAGCAGTGGTATAACTGATTAAAGTTTGGATGCACATAGATCTCTCAAAACTTTATCAATTTTCCTTATAAAACTAACAGAATTCCACTGTATTTATTCTCACGGAATCAGAACTGTTTTAATTATTATCATCACAACTGTGTGTTTAAAAATGTGTTACCACAAGCCCTATGTTATTTCATACTTCATAATTTCTAACTATACAGTAGACACTACCTTAATTATAACTCATTGTAGAACATCGAAATGAGTGTTTTTACCGACATGTGTGTATACTGTGTGAAATAAGTTGACGTGATCAAACTGCTTACAAAACTAGAACCCATAAATCTGCTGCTATTACAAATGATAGTTGCTCTATGATGGAAACTTTACAGACAGATCAGTAGAGAAGAATTATGGAGCAAAAATGTCCTTTTTTTCTTTGGAGTTAAAATTCTCGCTTTTTCTTTACTCCAATGATGGGTTCGATATAATGAGGACACTCTGCGGTGGTCAGTAGTTATCGCAGAAACGTAGTGGAAGTATTTTTTCCTCAGTTTTATGCAGGGTGCACATGTGTAGGCCTCTGCAGTCTGGTCATCTATGATCGATGGCGGTGCTGTAGTTTTTTTTCTCTTTGTTAGGTGTCGCAAAATAATAAGATGCAGCAAACATAAAAACTATACTGAGTGTGTTTTCCTTCTGAAATGATGCACACATACAAGAAGTGCGTTGACGCTAAATACTATTGATGCAGTGAAGCGTTTTCACGTTCAGAAAGTTGGCCACTTTCTTTGGTGGGTGTTCTGTGTGCGAGGTCACCAGGGCAACTGCCCCACAACTGAAGAGGCAGAGTGAGGGGCAGTGCAGTGCAGCTATTTGTTTCGATGAACAAACAGTTTCTACTTCGGATGGTCCTGAGTTATCTCATATTGTTTAGTTAGCTTTACATCCTTTTATGTTGGCGAACGACTGATGCCTAGACCATTGCCTCAAGGCTGGGTGCAGCCAGTGATCAAGGAGGATGGCAGTATGCTACAGATAAATGCATGGCACACTGTAGCAGTTTATCCTCCCCTCCCGCCAAAGGTGGAAGGAGGGGGGAGGAAGGTAGTGGAATGAATTAAGGGAGGTGCGAGTGCCTATAATTTTGCTAGTTCTCAGCCGTACTATGAGGAAAATGCTTGTTCAACTGCCACCCCTCTGCCATCTTTCGGAAGTACATTTTCCCCCATTGATTATGATTGCTGATTTTTGTCACCACAAATTCACTGTGTAATTAGAACAGTGAAACGTTTTCCATCAGCAGTAGTCACATGTATCGTTTTCGATTACCTGGGCTTTAGAGCGATTGCCGATCAGGCATCTGTAGCGAACTCTGACGTCAAACAGCAACAGATACAGTCTTCAGCTGCGTGCTTGCAGCTAATACACTAATCCCACTCCTCTCTGTTGAGTGGTATTGTTAAATCTTTTCCCAGAGAGACAACATCAGTTGTATGGACATTTTCGAGTCCCATTGCTATTTTATGCATTATTCAGGTAGTGCTATGTATATAGCTGTGTAATTAGCGCGATCTCTACAACTAATTATATAATTAAGACCCATCTGTAGTTCTACTTCCCAATCAAAATAAACAAAGTATACTAACCTAACATTCCTCTTCTGCATCTGGACAGTTTCCTTGTGTTGTGGGTGCACTTGGACTTTCTGTCCTGGAAGTAGCAATATCATTTTGAATTTCAGACCACTTCCTGGGTGCGGTGGGGGTGGGGTGAGATGTGAGGGTAGCGTTGGGACAAACTAATTGCCATCAAATTTCGATATTTTCGCCATAATTCGAAATTGCCATCATATTTGCAATTCCCACCAATGGGAATGGGTGAGGGGCAGGGGTTGGGGAGCAATGTGCAGGCTGAGGAAAACACATGACGTCATCTGGTGATGTGGTGGGTTTGGGGTGGAGGTGTCGGTGGTAGTGGGTGGTGGGACTGTTATAGGGGTGGGGGTGGGAGTAATAATTGATCAACTGAATAAATTTACATATCAATCTGATATCAAAAGTGTCCTGGGAGCTTCAGTACCCTACTGCTCATATACTAGCATCTTAAGGATCTTACAATTGCAGTTGCGATAACCTGAATAAAATGCCTGAAAACAGCTGAGATGTGCTGCTAAACCCGCAGCGCAAGACAAGTAATAGGAATTGTTGAAGGGGGCAGGAATGAGCGGCTGTCAGTTAAACTCCAAACATAAAACTTTATGTAGTTGTCCAAACATTACAGTGCTTGATTATCGACAGAAAACGACATTAAGTCTAAAATGGCTATAGGCCCATGAATTAAATACAACAGCTATAAATACGTTTTGAGACGGAGGGATCTAGGCTTTAACCTTAAATAGTATTTAAGCCCAAGTGATGTAATACATGATAAGTAAGAATCGAAACTTTCAAAGTATCTTAAGAACCATTATTTTAAGAACAATAGAACTACGATAAATTTTCAACAGGCAGAAGGCCCACAGCTTTATCTTGAAAGAATGTAATACTTGATAAGTAAGAACCTTAAAACTTAAAGCGGCTGAAGTCCGGTGCTTTTAAAAACAACACACTACAATAAATTCTCAACAGGCAGAAAGCCCACAGCTTTATCTTCTAAAAGGTAATACTTGACAAGAAAGAACCTTAAAACTTAAAGCGGCTGAAGGCCGACGCTTTGAAACAATGCCCATGCATTGAAACAATGCCCAAGCTTTATCTTCAGAGGACGGAGGATTTGCTCAATTTAGAAAAACATACTTTTAAAATGGCTAAAGGCCTTTGATTTTAAAAACACAATTACAAGCATACAAATTCCAACCATCAGCTATCAGCCATTAAAAATACACACTTAAACGCCAACACGAAAGGCAGTATAGGCAACGGCGCTCAGAAGTTTCCAGGGGCTCAGGGTGCCCTTGTAACCTTAACGTTCGCTTAGGCGAGACAAGAAGTCGGCCCAACTATACTCGATCCGCCGGCAACACAACCAAGAGACAGTCAGAGACCCACCGACATGACGACCTGCTAACCACCGACCTGAATACGAGATTTCCAAAGCCAAAAAGTTATAGACATAGCCGCCCAAAATCAAAAATACATTAACCTGTCAAAAAATACACACCATGTTGTTCAGCGACAACAGGTGAGGTAAGGACACTGCCGAAAATTACGTCAACGACAAGGGCAGGTAACCGGAACACTAACGGCCACAAGACAGAAAATTCCGCTGGTGAACTTGAATTTCAAACCGACAAATATAGTTAATTCCACCACACGGCGGCTAAATCTTCACCAATTCGACCACTCGCTGTTGCTTCCAGGAATACCACCAACAGCGAACCACCAACCAAGGAAACAACGTGAACAGACGTGGCTTCGGTAATTAAATCACCACTCAAATTTCAAGTCCTGTGTCGGTGAGCCAAGAACCTCGCAGCACTCAGACCAGCCCCCACATGCTGAGACACTGGACAGAGACTGCCAGCTGGCCCGGCCGACTGAGCCGCATGGAGACTTGCTTGCTGATCCACTACAACCGACCGACTGGCTGCACACCGCCAAGCCGGAACTACACTACTGGCCATTAAAATTGCTACACCACGAAGATGATGTGCAGACGCGAAATTTACCGGCGTTGCCTGGTGAAACGTTGTTGTGATGCCTCGTGTAAGGACCATCACGTTTCCGACTTTGATAAAGATCGGATTGTAGCCTATCGCGATTGCGGTTTATCGTATCGTGACATTGCTGCTCGCGTTGGTCGAGATCCAACGACTGTTAGCAGAATACGGAATCGGTGGGTTCAGGAGGGTAATACGGAACGCCGTGCCGGATCCTAAAGGCCTCGTATCACTAGCAGTCGACATGACATGCATCTTATCCGCATCGCTGTAACGGAACTTGTAGCCACGTTTCTATCCTTGGGTCAACAGATGGGGACGTTTTCAAGACAACAGCCATCTGCACGAACAGTTCGACGACGTTTGTAGCAGCATGGACTATCAGCTAGGAGACCATGGCTGCGGCTACCGTTGACGCTGCATCACAGACAGGAGCGCCTGCGATGGTTTACTCAGCGCCGAACCTGGGTGCACGAATGGCAAAACGTCATTTTTTCGGATGAATCCAGGTTCTGTTTACAGCATCATGATGGTCGCGTCCGTGTTTGGCGACATCACGGTGAACCCACATTCGAAGCGTGTATTCGTCATCGCCATACTGCCGTATCACTGGCGTGATGGTATGGGGTGCCATTGGTTACACGTCAGGGTCACCTCTTGTTGGCATTGTCGGCGCTTTGAAAGTGGACGTTACATTTCAGATGTGTTACGACCCGTGGCACTACCCTTCATTCGATCCCTGCGAAACCCTACATTTCAGCAGTATAATGTACGACCGCATGTTGCAGGTCCTGTACAGGCCTTTGAGAATACAGAAAATGTTCTACAGCTGCCCTGGCCAACACATTCTTCAGATCTCTCACCAACTGAAAATGTCTGGTCAATGGTGGCCGAGCAACTGGCTCGTCACAATAAGCCGGTCACTACTCTTCATGAACTGTGGTATCGTGTTGAAGCTACATGGGGAGCTGTACCTGTACACGCAATCCAAACTGTTAGACTCAATGCCCAGGCGTATCAAGGACGTTATTACGGCCAGAGGTGGTTGTTCTGGGTACTGATTTCCCAGTATACATGCACCAAAACTGCGTGAAAATGTAATCACATGTCAGGTCTAGTACAACATATTTCACCAACGAATACCCGTTTATTATATGCATTTCTTCTTGGTGTAGTAATTTTAATGGCCAGTAGTGTATAAACACCAGACCAAAGATGATATACGGTGCAAATATCGATGCACACCGGTGATGCCATATGTAGAAAGAGGAAGAACCATACAGATACATAAAATGTGTACCTAACTCACTTCTCTGAATGCATTACAGTGTAACAAATACGAGTATAATACTGTCGATGCCATAGTCTGTTAGTTGGATCAACATCCCATGAACGGACAAATTAAAACTTTATTGAGCAACAAATATGTATGCTGAATTAAGGCCATGTGTATCAAGTGTTCAGCCAATTTATACGCATTTCACTATTAGGTCTTTAAATCACCAGAGGACGAAAGCCACTTCATAATTACATTTATCAAAGAAAAACGAACAAACCCTTAAAACAGCATTTTCTATTAGGGAATTAAATTGTATAATAATTTACACAGTGAAATTTAAAACATTACTAAAATACATAAGTTTAGATAGCCAGCTAACCATAAATATTATACGAGGGTTGGAACTTAAAAACGTCGCAGACACTATTATTCCAGTTATCACAGACATCTTCAACCTGTCTCTTGTCAGTAGTATATATCCTACTGAGTGGAAGCAAAGTTTAATCCAGCCTGTACCCAAGACTGACAACCCTAAGTCGCCAGGTGACTACAGGCCGATCAGCATACTACCTGCAATATCTAAAGCCCTAGAATACATCGTCCATGAACAGCTGACGGATTACCTCAAAACTCATAACATCCATGACGAATATCAGTCAGGCTTTCGAAAGCACCATAGTACAGCAACTGCATTAATCAAAGTAACTGATGACATTAAACATGCTATGGACAGACGTGAAGCTACTATCCTAACACTGCTTGACTTTAGCAAGGCTTTTGACACAGTTGACTTCGATATATTACTAATTAAAATGAAACAGCTGAACTTCTCAATCAGCGCAATACACTGGTTCGACAGCTACCTCAAAAACAGAAGTCAACAAGTCGTTTGTGGGTCGGAAAAGTCCTCATGGAAAAGCGTGCACTCTGGAGTTCCCCAAGGCTCCGTCCTTGGTCCATTACTCTTCTCACTGCACATTAATGATATTTCTTCAGTGATTCACTCCTGCAGCTACCATCTATATGCTGACGACATCCAACTGTACATAAGTGCAAGCCCCAAAAACATTGCTGGCGCAGTAGCGAGTATGAACGCAGATCTTTGCTCTGTTTCTCGATGGGCACAGAACCTAGGTCTGAAACTAAACCCCAAGAAATCCCAGGTCACACTTATATCTCATCCAAAGTTAATCAGCCGGTACTTTCGCGAAACGGTCCCTAAAATACTCCTCAATGGTACCCAACTACCATACCAAAAAACAGTAAAAGACCTTGGAATAATCTTGGATGAACACCTAAACTGGGAAGAACAAACAGTCACAGCTTGCTGGAAATCGCTCTCCTCCCTACATGCAATTCAAAAATTTAGAAAAATATTTACAACCCATGTTAAACAAAAATTAGTCCAAACACTAGTCTTGCCTAATCCTTACTACTGCGATGTAGTTCAACAGGGCACAAATAGTGAAAATTCTTGATGCCTCGAGCTAGTGATGAATGCTTGCGTTAGATACGTGTGCAATATTCGGTTGTATGATCATATCAGTCCTTCATACTCCCAGCTAGGTTGGATACGCCCACATAAGGCACGCGATCTCCACACGATGTGCTTACTTCATCGATTTCTTAGCCACTGGTGCCCCCAATACTTATCTTCTCACATTAAACACCTATCATCATTCCACAATCGCAATACCAGATCGGATACGTCTATCGTCTTGGCTGTACCTTTACATAACACAAAATCTTTCTCCGTGTCATTCTCCATCTCAGCCATACGACTATGGAACGCAGTCCCCTGTGATCTGCGTCTTATCCAGAACTACTCAACATTCAAGAGGGAACTCAAAACTTACATATTAGGGACGGTATAGCCACCATTGTTGTGCCCCTCCCATCTCTTTCTTTCTACTGTCCATCACAGCTTCGAAATTTACCATTCTTTTTCTCTTCCTCTAACCTACCTACCTCTTATATATCTCTTTCACCCCATTCTATCGTCTTATTTCTCTGCTCGATGAGAATAACTCACAAGCTGCAAGTATATAACGAGAAAATTCCCAACTATCAATGGGACTCACATTCACAAAAGAAAAGTATGTTTACTTTCATATACTTAGTCACTATCATTATTATTATCATTATTATTCTTGATTGTTATAATTATTTTTATTGTTATAATTATTATTGTACTACTGTTATAATCTCATTTTTTTGTTTAATATCAACACTGCATAATACGTTAAATGTCCTTAATGTTATTTAGAAACTGTAACTCGTTCAATCTGAGTATGCCTGGTTAGGTGTAAGAGAGGGCCTGAAGGCCCTAATCTTGCCAGGTAAAATAAATGCATAAATAAATAAATAAAATAAATAAATAGTAGCAATTATTTATTCACAACCGATACAAAAGAGTTACATATTTGTACCTGTTACTGTCCTTCAAAGTAGTCACCAGCATTGCATAGAATCAGTTGCCAGCGATGTGGAAGGCGTAGTATATCGTTATCAGAGCCTGTTCTGTTGATGGTGCGAATGCAGCGGTCTACTGCCTGTCGAATCTCTGGAACACTTCTGAAGCGAATGCCACGAAGTGGTTCCTTCATTTTCGCAATGAAATCAAAGTCACAAGGACCTAAGTCCGGGGAGTATGGTGGATGGTACAGTACTTCCCAGTCCCATCGACCGAACAGAGCAGCCGCAACTTCCGCTGTATGCGTCCGCACATTGTCGTGCAAAATGATGGGTGGCTTGCGCAGAAAGTGTCGCCGCTTCTTTCGCAAAGCTGGTCGCAGGTGATGCTACAAAAACGAACAGTAATACTGTGCATTGACGGTCTTCCGTGGAGGAACGTAATGCGTTGGGATAACACCATCACGGGCGTACACGAGAATCACCATAACTTTAGAACGCTCCATTCGCACCATCAACAGAACAGGCTGTGCCAACAGCATACTACGCCTTCCACATCGCTGGCAACGGGTTCTACACAACGCCGGTGACTACTTTGAACGACAGTAACAGGTGCAAACATCTAACTATTTGGTATCCGTTTTGAATAAATAGTTGTCACTATTTAAGTTCCAATCCTCGTATCTATGGGCATTCTAGCCCACTTTGCACTTAAACACAATGTGGAAGTATGTGATACCACTGATGGCACACTCCAAGATAGAGGCCATTTGCCACCAAACGAAACAAAAAATGCAAATGTTAGAGCGGGCTGCCTACATGGAGTGGCAATTTTATCATTAAATTCATCAATAATATCGATGGTGTCACCAAGCCACTCTTTCAGGCTTCTTCTCTCCTCTAAAGCCAATTATAATCCAAAGTAGCCGAACCACTTGTGCTATCGTGAAAAAATAAATTAAAGACGGTAGAACTAGCACAACTGTGTTTCGTACCATCTCCCCTCCTCCTCTCTAGGCAGTCACACGGTAGTATTACAATGAGACAGTAAACTGTATTAAAATGCCGGCAAGTTGGAAGCTATGCAGTAAGGAACTACATAAACCTCATTTAAATAGGTAACAAAGTCAAGATATGCAGTATTTGGGATAAAGTCTAATATATTTCTGTACATATACGTACCTCTGTTTTTAATAATGTAATATTAAAGGTATGTGTAAAAATGGCCTCAAGTTCCATTATTTTCATGGGAGTCATTGATATTTGCATATACATACATACGTCTGTATTTGATCAACGTAATATTAAAATGATGTGATAATTGGTTTCATGTTACATAATTTCCATGAAAGTCAAAGATATTTACATAAAATGGTATAAAATATTCTACATAAAATGCTATATTTGCCTCTCAGTGTAGGGGACTGCTTAAAGAAATGGTGAGAGTAGCCATTTACAAATTCAGAATTGATCACTGTTTTTTTTTCCAAAAAGGAATGGGTAATTATTTAAAAATGGATCGAGTAACCATTTAAGGAAATGGAATGGGTCATCAAAATGACTCTGAATCGTACCTCTAACGCATCAAATTTAGAAACTAAATGTAAGAAGTGTGACGCAGGGCGAAAAGCTGTGTTTCTGTCATAGCTGACTGTAGGAAGTGGAGCCGAGATTCACCGTTTTTCTCGTTTGTGGCTGAAATCTAACACAGGTTTCAAGAAGTGAGGACATGTTGTATTAGACGTTAGACTGACAGGCCTGGGGGAATGTTTTCAGACGCATTTTCACTCGGCAGCAGAGTGTACACTGATACGAAACTTCCCTGCTGATTAAAACCGTGCACCCCATTGGGACTGGAACCCAGTTTCTTTGCCTTTCGCAGGCAAATGCTCTACCTACTAATCTACCCAAGCACAAGTCACGACCAGTCGTCACAGTTTTACTTTCGCCTGTACCTCATCTCCCATACCTCATCTACCACTTCTTTCCAAACTTTACAGAAGCCACCAGATGGCAAGTGTGAAGAACAGGGGAGGGGGTGGGAAAATGGGAGGGGTTAGTGGCTACACTTCCCTGTCCAGCTACCACTTTCGCTGTTCCCTATGAAGCGACTCATACTACGGTGTTTAAGGGTGCTGGCTGGCTTTACGGGAGTGACAAGGACAGATACAATACAATAAATTCAGTTTCGGTCTTGGGAACAGGAGGCATAGACTACGGTTGGCTTGCTTTCCTGATTAAAACAAATCTAGTCAATTTATATTTTTGTTGTGCATTTCGTTAATTCTTGCCCATTAACCTTCGCAATACCAAGGGGTTTGGAGGCGCTATTTTGTATCCATCTGTTGAAAATATTGTAATGTAATCAGGTAGTTTATATTCTAAAATTTTGCTTTAAATTTTTATCCTTCAGTCAAACGAAACCCAAAAACTGTCGTAGCAGTAAATGTAAAGTTTCACAATGAATGTCATATTCAGTATTTCCAGGTTCACGACCATATGCACATATTAATATCTCTTTACAAAGTATGCAGTGAATAAAAGTCAACTATAATTAATGAAATGTATATTTTTTAAATTTTTTGTTGAGGTCATAAAATAATCCCCCACCCACTGGTTGTACACATTAGAAATGGCATTAATATTGCTAAGTGTATGCTAAAAAGTTCTAGAACGTAGTTATACATCAGTACCTTTATAAAAACTTTGTTGTTAATATCAGTCAACAACAGTTAAGGAATGTTTAAATTTATTTTCTAAGGTTGGCATAAGCATCCCCCGCCCGAAATTGGCAATAGCCGTTACTGAAAATGAATTGCTATCGCTAGGGCGAATGTGTTGAATATCAAAATTGGCCGTGACTGAAATTGCGTTGAAAGTACTGGAAATCGGACTGTACCAGCGGAAATAGCAGCTAACTTTACATGAACGTGATGTGCTCCTGTAATTGGGAACTATGAATTGCAGGCCTTGATGGTTATTTACTGAAATTGCGATATTATGCTACTCAATTAATTTTTAGTTAGGAACGAATTATTCAACGTACAGCATCCAGCATGATTCATTTAATCAGTTCGAAAACGTGAATCTGCATGTGTAATTTTATTTGATCAAAAGTATATGGACAGCTAATGTGATGTGTAATTGATCACCAAATGTCACGCGAAGCGTAGCAGCTAGTATGATTGCAGGTGGAGAGTATTGTGTTGTCAGTAGAGAAGCAAAAACCGCAGAATGGATCAGACACAAGAGCTCAGTGACTTTGAATGTCGACTGAGAAACAAATACGTGTCGTACGTTTCAACTCTTAAAGGGCTGTACAAGACGACTCCTGGTACTGCGACTGAGAACTGGAAACGCGATGCAACATTTACAGGCCTCGTGTCCTGACGGAGTAGAATTACCTTGAGTGCTTGTACAAAATTGCATGCAATCAGCGGAAGGAAGCACTTCTGAAATACAAAGTGCTAGCAGCAGTCCACCTAGCACAATCACCCTGCATAGGGAGTTCAATAGGAATGGGGTAAAATGGTCTCGCAGATCCTCATAAGCCACAAATTCATGTAGTCAGTGCTGAGCACCTCTTGAAATGGATCGACAGCGGTTTACACTGACTAGGAGCAATGAGTCACGCTATATCCTGTGGCAGTCGAATGGAAAGGTTTGGGTTTGGAAACGCCTAGAGAAAATTGCCTGCAATCCCCAAATGAACCATGTACCTCGCCGTTGGTGGGGAGGCTTGCGTGCCTCAGCGATACAGATGGCCGTACCGTAGGTGCAACCACAACGGAGGGGTATCTGTTTAGAGGCCAGACAAACATGTGGTTCCTGAAGAGGGAAAAACAGCCTTTTCAGTAGTTGCAGGGGCAACAGTCTGGATGATTGAATGATCTGGCCTTGCAACATTAACCAAAACGGCCTTGCTGTGCTGGTACTGCGAACGGCTGAAAGCAAGGGGAAACTACAGCTGTAATTTTTCCCGAGGACATGCAGCTTTACTGTATGATTAAATGATGATGGCGTCCTCTTGGGTAAAATATTCTGGAGGTAAAATAGTCCCCCATTCGTATCTCCGGGTGGGGACTACTCAGGAGTTCGTTATCAGGAGAAAGAAATCTGGCCTTCTATATGTCGGAGCGTGGAACGTCAGATCCCTTAATCGGGCAGGTAGGTTAGAAAATTTAAGAAGGGAAATGGATAGGTTAAAGTTAGATATAGTGGAAATTAGTGAAGTTCGGTGGCAGGAGGAACAAGACTTTTGGTCAGGTGAATACAGGGTTATAAATACAAAATCAAATAGGGGTAATGCAGGAGTAGGTTTAATAATGATTAAAAAAATAGGAATGCGGGTAAGGTACTACAAACGGAATAGTGAACGCATTATTGTGGCCAAGATAGATACGAAGCCCACACCTACTACTGTAGTACAAGTTTATATGCCAACTAGCTCTGCAGATGACGAAGAAATTAAAGAAATGTTTGATCAAATAAAATAAATTATTCAGATAGTGAAGGGTGACGAAAATTTAATAGTCATGGGTGACTGGAATTCGGTAGTAGGAAAAGGGAGAGAAGGAAACGTAGTAGGTGAATATGGACTGGGGCAAAGAGATGAAAGAGGAAGCCGCCTGGTAGAATTTTGCACAGAGCACAACTTAATCATAGCTAACACTTGGTTCAAGAATCATAAAAGAAGGCTGTATACATGGAAGAACCCTGGAGTTACTAAAAGGTATCAGAAAGATTACATAATGGTAAGACAGAGATTTAGGAACCAGGTTTTAAATTGTAAGACATTTCCAGGGGCAGATGTGGACACTGACCACAATCTATTGGTTGTGGCCTGTAGATTAAAACTGAAGAAACTGCAAAAAGAAGGGAACTTAAGGACCTGGATAAATTGAAAGAACCAAAGGTTGTACAGAGTTTCAACGAGAGAATAAGGGAACAATTGACAGGAATGGGGGAAACAAATACAGTAGAAGAAGAATGGGTAGCTCTGAGGGATGAAGTCGTGAAGGCATCAGAGGATAAAGTAGGTAAAAAGACGAGGGCTGCTAGAAATCCTTGGATAACAGAAGAAATATTGAACTTAATTGATGAAAGGAGAAAATATAAAAATGGAGGAAATGAAGCAGGCTAAAAGGAATACAAACGTCTCAAAAATGAGATCGACAGGAAGTGCAAAATGACTAAGCAGGGATGGCTAGAGGACAAATGTAAGGATGTAGAAGCTTATCTCACTAGGGGTAAGATAGATACTGCCTACAGGAAAAATAAAGAGACCTTTGGAGAGAAGAGAACCACTTGTATAAACATCAAGAGCTCAGATGGAAACCCAGTTCTTAGCAAAGAAGGGAAAGCAGAAAGGTGGAAGGAGTATGTAGAGGGTCTATAAAAGGGCGATGTACTTGAGGACAGTATTATGGAAATGGAAGAGGATGTAGATGAAGATGAAATGGGAGAGACGATATTTCGTGAAGAGTTTGACAGAGCACTGAAAGACCTGAGTCGAAACAAGGCCCCCCGGAGTAGACAACATTCCATTGCAACTAATGACGGCCTTGGGAGAGTCAGTCCTGACAAAACTCTACCATCTAGGGAGCAAGATGTATGAAAAAGGCGAAATACCCTCAGACTTCAAGAAGAATATAATAATTCCAATCCCAAAGAAAGCAGGTGCTGACAGATGTGAAAATTCCCGAACTATCAGTTCACAGCTGCAAAATAATAACGCGAATTCTTTACAGACGAATGGAAAAACTGGTAGATGCGGACCTCGGGGAGGATCAGTTTGGATTCCGTAGAAATGTTGGAACACGTGAGGCAATACTGACCTTACGACTTATTTTAGAAGAAAGATTAAGAAAAGGCAAACCTACTTTTCTAGCATTGGTAGACTTAGAGAAAGCTTTTGTCAATGTTGACTGGAATAGTCTCTTTCAAATTCTGAAGGTGGCAGGGGTACAATACAGGGAGGGGAAAGGCTATTTACAATTTGTACAGAAACCAGATGACAGTCATAAGTGTCGAGGGGCATGAAAGGGAAGCAGTGGTTGGGAAAGGAGTGAGACAGGGTTGTAGCCTCTCCCCGATGTTATTCAATCTGTATATTGAGCAAGCAGTAAAGGAAACAAAGAAAAATTCGGAGTAGTATTAAAATTCATGGAGAAGAAGTAAAAACTTTGAGGTTGGCCGATGACATTGTAATTCTGTCAGAGATGGCAAAGGACTTGGAAGAGCAGTTGAACGGAATGGACAGTGTCTTGAAAGGAGGGTATAAGATGAATATCAACAAAAGCAAAACGAGGATAATGGAATGTAGTCAAATTAAATCGGATGATGCTGAGGGAATTAGATTAGGAAATGAGACACTTAAAGTAGTAAAGGAGTTTTGCTATTTAGTAAGTAAAATAACTGATGATGTTCGAAGTAGAGAGGATACAAAATCTAGACTGGCGATGGGAAGGAAAGCGTTTCTGAAGAAGAGAAATTTGTTAACATCGAATATAGATTTATGTATCAGGAAATCGTTTCTGAAAGTATTTGTTTGGAGTGTAGCCATGTATGTAAGTGAAACATGGACGATAACTAGTTTGGACAAGAAGAGAATAGAAGCTTTCGAGATGTGGTGCTACGGAAGAATGCTGAAGATGAGGTGGATAAATCACGTAACTAATGAGGAGGTATTGAACAGGATTGGGGAGAAGAGAAGTTTGTGGCACAACTTGACTAGAAGAAGGGATCGGTTGGTAGGACATGGTTTGAGGCATCAAGGGATCAGAAATTTAGCATTGGAGGGCAGTGTGGAGGGTAAAAATCGTAGTGGGAGACCAAGAGATGAATACACTAAGCTTGCACAGGATAGAGTAGCATGGAGAGCTGCAGCAGACCAGTCTCAGGACTGAAGACAACCACAAGATCATGTGTAGTGCGAGTTTTTAAATTTAGAGGAAGTATTGTGATCGCATGGGGGTGTTTCTCGTGGTAAGGGCGTGTTCCGCTAATTGCGCTTAAGTCAATGCTAAATGCGGAATAATATAAGCTCGTTTGACAGCACTATGTGTTCGATGAGCGGCACAATGCAACCTGTAATAAAGTAGCATCTTTCATGCAGTGGTCTGTGGACAGTAACATTCCTGACAATTGCCTGATCTCCCGTGGTCCTGACGTGAGCACAATGGAACATCTTTGGCTTGAGTTTGTGCATCGGCTTCGTCCCACACGCCATCCTCTAATTACCTTCTCCGCTTTCCCGATCTTGAGGAACAATTGACTCTCATTTCTCGCTAGACATCTAGACACCTCAGTGAAACTGTCGCCAGTAGAGTTCAAGCCTTCATAAGGGGTTTTAGTGGATACAGCTCATATTAGAGTTCACTAACAGCTGTCTGGAGACCTTTGATCAGGCTGTGTAAGGGTATATAATTTGGAGTGCAACGACTGGTCATTACGGAAAGTACAGCTCGCGGCTATATGAGGCCGACCAGGGGCTGCAGTGGAACACTACTACTTGAGGACATTTAACTGTCTATGGTTAACACGAACACACAAACATGACAAACACTGGTGAATCCCAGCAGCACATCAAAATTAACTGGTACCGTCAGGTGTAAACTAGTCGACCAAGAGGCAACGCAGGGAAGCGGAACTGCACACTAAAAGCAAATAAACCCAACCACAGCTCTTATACCGTAATCGATTTACGACCAATCGGCCACTTAAATGACACTCTTGGCCTGTCACAGACACTGCAGCTGGCCCAGGATACCTCGCAGGTGCCCAGCCCCAGTGGTACCCCGTCTCGAAAACTCTTTATATCGACCTAAGATATGACAACATTACGGGGCATTGCACGATACCCAAAACTAACAACCACCCTATCTTCGCATGCTCTGTCACTGACTGCAAGCAATTCGCTAGTGCTCTTACTATCCGACCAAACAATCGCAGAAGTAATTTTTCCTTGGCTCTTTCCTTGACACATTTTCACCTCTGCCCTTGAAACCGCTGCCCTTCGCTCGCTTTTCGTCCACTATCTATCTTCTCGATGCGACCGTATTAGTGGGTAATCTTGCCCAGATATACGGATAACATCACAACCCCACATTCCATGAAGTCCTCGTGTAGTAATTAACAAATATGGAGGTGACATAGTTTTTATGAGATGGTCACCACGTCATTGTCGGCGTGGAAGGGCTCTACCCTTTGCGTGATCAAAAAAAAAATGCACTGTAACTTTCAGTTTCGGACCACGAACTTGGCAGGATACATGTCGGTTCGCGTGTCACTCAGCAGCACATTCCCGGCTGACACACTGTCTTACATGTGTGCTCTCAGCGCTTGTAAATTTTTCAGTGACCTACTTCATTCTCCGATAATATTTAACGGGTGTTTTCTTTCCTCCCTCCGGTTATGAGAACTTGCGCTGTTATTCAATAGTAATTGCTGGTTAGAACTTTGCAGCTTTTCATGAGGCGCAACCGTCGGGAAATGGATTTAGTAGTGGTTTAACGAACAGAGAGCTCTTTTTACTGTCGTGAATGACCGACACTCGAAAGATGCGGTTAATTTGAAATTTAACTTTGATTATGAGCTTTATCACCCTTAATGTGACAGTGATGGGTACATTGTACAGGGACTCTCGAGTCCGTCTACATACGTAAACTGTTATGAAACACCCTGGGTGCTGAGCTGACAGTTTGGACTCACTATATGTGCCAGTAGCATGCAGTAGCGTATGGACATTTTAATAAAAAAATTAAAAAAAGTTTAATAGTGTAAGCGTAGGCTGCTGCAGCCGCTGTCACTCTCAATAAAATACTTTAGCGCTGTCGACAGCACTGTCAATACATAAAACTGTCCGACGTTTCAGTCACTACTGAAAACATCTTCCTCAGGACTTTTTATTAAGCTAGACTGTTGAATGTGAGAGACTTTAGGCCTTATATAGCACCGGAGGAAGCTGCTTTACGTAATTTGATGGGACGCTTGATGGTAGAAGGGGTGTTAGGCGTTCGTTATTGGTGCGTCCTTGTCATTGGTGGTAAAGACGTATCTCACTGGTGTTTAGATCACGTCTTGCCATTGGTGGAAACAGATGAATCAGAAACGGACGGTAGTTGTGACGTAGCACCGCCTACTCGTTGTCAGGTGCTGGCAGCGGCGTGCCCGCGCTCAGTGTGTGTACGACCACCGCGGTGCCCCGCTCGCACGTGTAAGTCGCTCTGCGCGCTGTCCGCTATCTAATGTCTCTCTCATTAGGCAGTGTAGCTCAGCATAAAGCCCTGAGACAGGCCGCCTACTATAGTGGCCGAAAGGTCGGACAGTTTATGTATTGATAAAGCTGCCAACAACCCAGAACAGTTTGAATGACAAAGTTCAATAGTATTAACAGAAATGGGTTAATCTTGGCTACATATATTTGTAGTAGCTTGCATTTCTGTCGCCAGCCTAATGATATAGTGTTCTCTTACTGCTATTGTACTGCATCAGAACTCCCGAAGTTGTGATGAAACACCTTCCCTTAGGTTTCGTGCTTTTATGTAGCGTTTAACCTTCATATTTTCTTGTCAGGTATCCTTCACCATCGATTAGAAGCTCGTGTGAGCGCCACATGAAAAAAAGTGAGAGGCAGATGTTACTTTTCTTGTGATGGACGCAATGATAACGTGCCATGGTGTTTTTGTAACAAATTTGCGAAAGTAAATGTTGGGTCTCAGTACACGTTGGCGTGAACTGCGCTGATCATTTAATCCGTCGAGTTATTTTAAATTTCCATTAAAGAAACAACCAAAAGATTTCACAAGGAACGACCACAAATGATACTAGTCTATGTAGGAGCAACTTACATGCCACTTAGAACTGACACTTACTGATGCAGATACTCTCGCCCCCCCCACCCATCATCACCACCAGGTAACGAACGGCCAGACACTTGGTGACATTTAGACTAGAGCCCTCGAAGGGACGTTAACTATATTTCTAAGAAACCTGACACTATCAAAGTTTCTGGAGTACTTTATCTTGATTTTCAATATAAAATTAGTCTTGATCGCACATTTATAAAAAGATGCTCTGTCTCGATTGCTAACTCATGATTTTCATACTTAAAATAGACAGAAAAAATATTGTTCGCTAATTCTTCTACGTACTTACAATATTTAACTTATAAAAAGAAAAGAAAATGAATGAATATAGCATCAGAGTTTCGTTGTAGTGAGTAACTCGTCAAATGTAATACAAACATGTACAGTGTCATAAAAGTTACTGTGCGGTCTATGATGCTACTATTTAACATAGAGACAAATGCACATCTACTAGAGAGGACAACGGCGAGCACGGTAGCATGTTTAAAGTCATCGTATTAAAAAATCAAACAAAAACTCAGGGAAAGACAATTGGAAGTTACATGATGTGCTGTTAAGGGTTACATTTTAACATGATTGTTTATGGTATCCGCATGTTGTAACCAATTGGAAACATACCACGGCAACAGTTGTAATTTTGTTTTTGAAATCTAGAACCATTTTCATCCACCAGGGACTTTTCCCAAGTGATTATGAACGCAGCGACGTTGAGATACACAGAAAAATGAAAACAGCAACTCGTTTTCTAATCTGTATGCTATTAGTAATCAACATGTCACGAAACATGTAAACGTACTCGTACGGTACACTTGGTGTATATTATAATTTTCAGGCTGTTCTAACCGTGGACCACCAAAGACAAAATCGATTCACAACACTTACTTATACTGATCACATTACGGGTCCGTAGATGTACATAGGTCTTATTTTACGAAAAGTTCGTGTTATTTGATGTTATTAATATATACAAAGTGTCCATCAAACGGTTCTAGTAACAAATTCAGGAATGCAATAGAAGGAGTGGGTCACCAATAAATCCCTTAGGATCTTCTTCAACTGCACTTTACTACTAGCTAAAGTCGTTATGGCTGCTTTAAATATATTGTTAATGTGTCCTTCTGAATAACTGACACCTTTCGGGACCGGAGTAGGTGACCTTAAACTTTTGTAAAAATACTTAAAAGTTGTTCCCATGGAGCGCACTGTTGGTTTGAAAAATGAGGTATATTATTTACAATAAATTTAATTAACGCGTAAATAACGGGGAAGCCATAGTCAGTTTATTTCGGCCTTGGTTTAAAGACCTCTTCCATAAACTGACTAGTATTCCGTCTCAAATGACAAAGGGTTAACGTCCACCTTCCCATTAAACTGTATCTGACGTGGAGGAAGATTTCTCTAAAAACTTTTTTCTTCCAGGCATCAGCATCTTGTTCCTGGCTGTGAGGGGGATAGACTTCTAACCAGCTTGGAAGAACAAGAAGTGTACATCAGCATGGATAAACCGGACTTGTACAACCTCGGGTGTGTTCCCCTCACGCAACTGGCCGCCAAACAGGTTGACGAGCTGTGGTCGGTCTTCACGTGGCCGAGACAGCCACTGCCCGTGCTCGACATTGGCTGCGGGCCCGGTGACGTCGTCAGGAAGGTGGGTTCTTCACTTTCAGGCACGTTACTACTCCATCAGAGAAATCGACGACTAAGCCACTCTCTTGTGTTTTGTAAAGTATCGTCGCTCCTGGATACCTAGGACCACAGAGAAATGGAGGTATACAGAGTGTTCATTTTCACAGAAGACACTGAACTATCTCGAAACTACACTTCGGACCAAAAACAGTACAAATTCCTATTTGATTGTCTCAGAGGGGGACATCCATTGATACCACACTCAACCAGCCACCCAAACCCGTGCCTGGCTGATATGGGCAACTTTGAAATCTTCAATGGGAACCCCCGTTTTTTTTATTTCATATTATGATTTTACGGCCAAATCTGTATACTTTTGTCTAAAGCATTTTCTTCTTTTCGCCACAGATGACGCTGTAATCAGAGGAACAGAAATGGGTACCCCATAGTCATTTATGGCATGATACTCAGTGGCCCTTGAAAGGCATTTTGGACCGCACCTCCATGCTGTGAAGTTAGGCCAGGCCAGTATTTCGTAACTTTTAATTGGAACCCCATTCGCATCGTCGTATTCCTCCGACACATCGAACAACGGAGTAATTGACGCGGCACTGTGGCCATGGCTCGCGACGAGCTCTACTCTCCTTTTCCATTTCGAGTAAGTGTTCAAATGTTTATCGCCATCCAAAGTACACTTAATGATCCACTTTCCAAGTGACCGTACACAGGACAGAAGCATAGATGCGGGATTAGCAGCATAGCCGTTTCCGATGTTGTCGACCATATCTTCACGGCCTGTTGCCACATGCTGTTACACCTTATCTTTTAAATATTCCCACAGGAAGAAATCTGGTGACATCAAATCCGGCGACCTAGCAGAACAATTAACTGGGCCACTTCTCCCTATCCTCCGACCAGTGTAAACATGGTTTAATAGCTCCGGTGCTTCAGTTGCGTAATGCACTGGGCAACCGCCATGCTAAAACCACATACGTTGTCGAACGTCCTGGGCAATATCTGTCAGTTGTACCCATAGTTCCTGTTTGTGCCCCTTCTACATGCTGTCGATAAGATTCGGACTAATGAGTTTGTTTCCAATGACGCCACACCATATGTTAACCGACCAAGGACGCTGATAGTCAACTTGCTGTAACCAGTGACGATTGTCGTCACCCCAGTAACACATATTATCCCGATAACGCAACCATAGTTGGTGAATGTAGACTCACGGGAAAATAATTTCTCGGCAAATAACGTGGAGCTAGACTGCATTCGTTGACGTGTCCATTTACAAACCACTACCCGGTTATGGAAATCGGCGCCATGGAATTCTTGATGCAGGGACTTGTGGTGTGGATAATCGCTATGACAATGTAATATTGTACAATACTACCTACGAACATATTAGAATCGCAGTGTAATTGATTATCCGTGGGCTGTGGTGCACTGCCGCTATTGCAGCTACTTCATTATCCTCTCCTTCAACAACAATTTGATATGCCAGATTACGAGTAAATGGTAGCTTTAACTGAGCAGATTGAGTAAATGAGATAATGTGACTGTCCATCCCGCTCACAGGGAACTCATCACCAGTAGCAGCAAGGGCTTTACATTTATCACACCCATTCATGAATTTTAATAAAGAAAGCTATACATAACATCCTATGTACGGCAATAGATTTGAGACATACTGTGGGATTTCTATACTACTTGCATATTCCTTCTTTGTCTCCTGATTTACACAACAGGTGCACGAAATTTCAGGCACCTGTAATAATTAAAAAGAAAAGGATAGTTGCTACTCACCATATAGCGGAGATGGTGAGTCGCCGAGAGCTACAACAGAAAGATCGTCAGAAGTTGATTTTTTTTGTTAACAAGGCCTTCGTCGAAAATAGACAACGTACACACACACACACACACACACACACACACACACTCGCAATCGCAACTCACACATACATAATCATAATCTCCCGACTATTTTCGACGAGGCCCCTGTTGGCGAAAGCTCATGTTCTGAAAGAATTTTATGTTGTTCCTATCTTCGGCTCGGTACCTCCGTAATATAGTGAGTATCAACTACCTTTTTTGTAGTACTGTCATTTTGTGTCTTGAATTTTCCATTGCGTAATAAGTAACAGATCGATATATCCTTTTCGAAAGCAAGAAAAAACCAGGTGCTCACGATTAAACAATGATTATTTATGCAAGATGTTACAAAATTATCCCATAATTTGAGAGGCGATGCCAACGGCCTTGCCGCCGTGATAACACCGGTTCCGTCATATCACCAAAGTCGGGCTGTGCTAGCACTTGGATGGGTGACTATCCGGTCTGCCGAGTCCCGTTGACAAGCGGGGTGAACTCAGCCCTTGTGAGGCAAAGTGAGGAGCTACTTGATAGAGAAGTAACGGCTCCGGTCTCGTAAACTGACTTACGGCCGGGAGAGCGGTGTGCTGACCACGTGCCCTTCTATATCCACATTCAGTGACGCCTGTGGGCGGACGATGACACGGTGGCCAGTCGGCTACGGTCTTTCAGGGCCTGTTCGGACAGAGTTTTTATTTTTGAGAGGCGATAGTGTGGTCCAAATCAAGACAAAAATATCCAGTAAACATGGCTTCTAAAACGTATATATTAGAAGCTGTGACCATTTGTTCAGTATAAAAAAATTGTTTCACACGAGCCTATATGAACAAATACTCATAGCACTTAAGGTATACATTTTATAGCCCGTGTATACTGGAGTTTTTTTTCTTGCTTTAGTCCATACTGCCACCTTTCAATATACGGTACGATTTTTTTAACTTCCATTATAACGAAACATTGGCCTTTGCGTTTAGGTCCCGCGCTGTGAGGGTTCGATACAATCTTAATTATGTATATAGACACTTCATCCGTATCGGAAAACGAGAATACCGACAACTTTTGCCTGTTATCAACATTGATATTGGCAAAATATTGGTCTCAGGAATTGCAAGGCTTTGGAGAATGTTTTAATTTCAAGTTTGAAGTCGGATATCAAACGACAAAAAGATATTTTTATAGTGATACAACTACAAATTTACTTAAACTGTGCAATTTTGCTTCTTGCCTAAATTCATGATTCTAGGTGAACTGGAGTAACTATAGTTTTGATGAGAGACTTCGGGAGTGTCAAAATGTGTCATAAATGGCCGTACCTTGTGATTTCACTGTCTTGGAGCTTCACTTTCTACTCCGTCAAGGGACCGTAGATCTAGCATGTGACATAAATTTTCTCAGTAAGGCAGACATACAGACAGAAAAGAGGTTCGATTTTGACCGGCTTGAGTAAGGAACCCTAAAAAGAAACGAATTGTACGTACATTGTGATTTCGCCCGTTTGTGAGCAGTGTTCTGACATAAAGACACAAGAATCTGGAAACGAAACCAGCCCCAATAGATCCCAAACGCAGCCGATGTTTCTCACATAAGCGTTCAATGCTCACTGAAGGCGTGGACCCGACAAGCACACCCTGTGTAGATAAGCCGGCCACCGATGCAGTTTCCAAGATACCGGCGGGTTTTCAAATAGACTTCGGTTGATAATGCGCCGCTTGAACTATCTGTCAGTTGTCGCAGGGTTGACAGAAACAGTCTGAAAAGCTTGTAGGGGGTTTGCAGGGTAGGCTGTACTGAGAAATTACTGTTGAGAACCAAATTCATACGTTGCGGCAAGTCCAATTTAATTAGCAATTCAAGTATTTGTACTGGCAAAAGTGCGGCAATGCACAGACATCTGTTAGTTCGTGAGTTACCACTTCTTCAAATGCTTATGACCAGCTACAATGTGCCTTTTCCGGAAGTTATAAGTTTAAGATAGGTGAGGAGAAGCTACGTTTGTGCTGTGTGAGGAAACGAACGAAGAACACGTTTGGCAACAGCTTCTCCGGTGCCCTGCTTGAATTCACGCGTACAACGACTTGTTCAGCTAACTTCAATAATAACAGAATCGGGAACGATTTATAATCAATTGCCAGTAGAACCTATCCTGCAACACCCTTACTATCGTTTCATGCCGTTCCCGACCGCCCAATACAAATCTCAGGCCTTAGCTGGCCCGCTGAGCTATGTTCCGCGGACAGCGCGGCGAGCCCCCGCCAGGTACCAGGCTACGACAAACGGAGTGGACCCCCTGTAATCTGCACCTTGCCCTCTATTCGACAACTGTGGCGTCTTTCATCACCCTCCTCTTTTCTCAATATTCGACGACTGGAATTTGCACAGCACGGTTGTATCAAAGATCTGCAATACCTGTGGATCGCTTTGCCTCTTCAAAGAAGCGGAAGCACTGATTAACTTTATATGCTGTATAGCTTAGAAGAGCAAATCAGATAGTATATTTCTGTACTGGCAGGTTTTAGCCCCGCGGTTGCCACCGGGTACGAAGCTGGTGGCCTGCGACATCAGCCCAGAGATGGTGGAGTTCTGCAGGCAGCACAACGCGCTGCCAGGCACCATCACGTACGAGCAGCTGGACGTGGTTCAGCCCGACCTGGAGAACTCCGCCGTGTGGCAGTACGCGCCCTTCGGCAAGGTGTTCTGTTTCCTGCTGCTGCATTGGGTGCCCGACAACAGGTGTGTACTCTTTTTGTCGCCTTATCAACTACTGTGCAACAGCTGGCCTGGCTTAATACTCCGATTGTAGTTCAAGAGGGGTAAAACTTGAACACTCCAACTATTGCTATTGCGGTACTTCCAAGAGTAAGAAATGCCGTAACAATCAGTCATACATTTTCTCCAATAATATTTTTAGTTTATCGATATTTATATCTTATGTTACTGGTAAAACTAGATTATGTAAGAAACTTCCTGGCAGATTAAAAGTGTGTGCCCGACCGAGGCTCGAACTGGGGACCTTTGCCTTTCGCGGGTAAGTGCTCTACCAACTGAGCTACCGAAGCACGACTCACGCCCGGTACTCACAGCTTTACTTCTGCCAGTAGAGCACTTGCCCGCGAAAGGCAAAGGTCCCAAGTTCGAGTCTCGGTCGGGCACACAGTTTTAATCTGCCAGGAAGTATCATATCAGCGCACACTCCGCTGCAGAGTGAAAATCTCATTCTGGAAACATCCCCCAGGCTGTGGATAAGCCATGTCTCCGCAATATCCTTTCTTTCAGGAGTGCTAGTTCTGCATGGTTCGCAGGAGAGCTTCTGTAAAGTTTGGAAGGTAGGAGACAAGGTACTGGCAGAAGTAAAGCTGTGAGTACCGGGCGTCAGTCGTGCTTCGGTAGCTCAGTTGGTAGAGCACTTGCCCGCGAAAGGCAAAGGTCCCGAGTTCGAGTCTGGGTCGGGCACACAGTTTTAATCTGCCAGGAAGTTTCATATCAGCGCACCCTCCGCTGCAGAGTGAAAATCTCATTCTAGATTATGTAAGGTTTGTTGCCAGCCTGACAGAAGAATGTATTAGCCGGCCGCTGTGGCGGAGCGGTTCTGGCGCTTCAGTCGGGAACTGCGCTGCTGCTACGGTCGCAGGTTCGAATCCTGGCTCGGGCATTGATCTGTGTGATGTAGTTAGGTTTAAGTAGTTCTAAGTTCTAAGGGACTGATGACCTCAGATGTTATGTTCCGGAATGCTTAGAGCCATTTTAATCATTTTTTAATGTATTATGTGTTAAAACGAAGTGACAAAGCACCATGTAACTACGAGGGGAAGTCAAAAGGTAAAGATCACTGTTTACAATAGAAATAAACTATTTTATATTCAGGCCAACCGCAGCTTTTGAAAGGCATGACGTTAGGAATAAGTCCGCTAACAGATAGTTAAATTGTTTCGCTGGTGTAACATACGCGGTAAAAAGCAAAGCACAGTGTCACCATGTTTTGTAGATATTAAAATTAATAAAGGAATGTCTAAAATATAGTCACAACTTAAAAATATTATAGGCATATAGGTCGCTCCTAGTCAGGATTTACAGTTCAGTGAATATCGTCATATGGCGTGCTAGATTTCTTAAAAGTTGTTGGTATCAAAAAAGTATTTAAAGTGAATCGCCGCTAAAAGTTTTTAAAAAAGGGCCGGCTTAGCGTTAAAAAATTGTCACTACTAAAATGATTAGTCGCGACACTACGCAGATTACTATGTGGAAAGTATCAGGTGGCAATGTCTTGCGAGTGTGATAGAAGGGCAGCTCCGTGTAGGACAAAGCAAAAGCGTCCTGAATGACCGAAAAGGAGAGACTAGCTGGCTGGCGGAACGGAAGCTATCCATGTGGACCGAGGCCCACAAGAAAGACAGGCCGCGGCGTGTACGTCACGAATGTAGGCCTGCGCTCGCTCGGTCGCTCAACTCAGCAGACAAAAACTACGTTTCTACAACTCGTAACTAGGTGCGTACGGTACGAACGAGAATTGCATCTTTTTCAGGAATCTGCTATTATGGATTATTACTGTTATTAGTCCTACAAGGCTTGGAAGTCCTTAGGCCTACTCATAATTTATTACGGCTGTATTAGGGTACAATAAAATTAAAATAATGCCACAATGATTATCAGTAGCATAAGGAACCACTTCTTGTATGAAATGTGGACTGTTAAGCAGAATAGACTAAATGCTGTACACATTTATATCGAGTATTACATTTTGTTATAATACTGTTAATCAGTAGGACTTCGTAATAGCAAATTCCAGAGATGATGCAATTCTCGTTAGCGTGTACACACCCAGCTGCGAGGTAATAGGTCTAGGAGCGCATTTTGTCTGCTGCGCTGAGCGAGAGAGCGGTTTCACACCCACCTTCGCGCTTCAGTCTGGAATCGTGCGACCGCTACAGTCGCAGGATTGAATCGTGCCTCGGGCATGAATGTGTGTGATGTCCTTAGGTTAGTTAGGTTTAAGTCGTCCTAAGTTCTAGGGGACTGGTGACCTCAGATGTTAAGTCCCATAGTGCTTCGTGGCGTACGCGCTGACGCCTGTTTTTCTCGTGGGCCTCATATGGACCGTGTGTCGTCATGTACTCATTACCATGAGCGCTGGGTCTACCTTTACACACGAGAATAATACAGAATTTTATTACGTTCTAAAACCAAATCATACAAACAATCAAAATTAGCCAGAATGATACGGTAATTTAATTCCAATTGGTTATTCAACGTGAATTGAGCGTTTTCGTTTTTATATCTAAAAATTTCTACTCTCTTACATATTCAAAACTTGCCTTTTTGCTTTCTTCTGGAATATTTTGAAATTTTCTGTAGGGCTTGTGATGCTGTGTCCCTCTTCGCTAAGTGCGCTGTTAATTTAACTCGTGGGTTATTTAAGATAAGGTGTTCCTGAAATCTTATTTGAAATGACCTACCGGTTTGTCTTATATATTTCTTACGGCAATCATTGCATGTAAAACAGTATCCAGCCGCTTCATTATATTTGTTTACCAGAGCTTTTTGCCTGTGTTTACTGCTTATATCCGAAAATGTAAAATGCGCTGAAGTAATGTTTTACGTCTCGTATGACTGCATTTTTTTCGCGTACTGCACCCAGATATGGTGTTCTAAAAGAAATAGAGCGTTCCTTTGCCTTCTCGGCTGGTGTTTTGCTTTGCCCTTCACCGAGCTGCCCTTACTCACACCGGAAAGACACTGCCACCTTATACTTTCCACATAGTAACTTGCGTACTGCCGTGACGTGTTAGAAGTGACGATATTTTATTGCCAATCCAGCCCCTTTTTGAAAACTTTTATCGTCCGCTCATTATAAAATGTTTTCTTTTTCTTTTTAGATGAAGACAAATTTTAAGGGATGGAGCACGCCTCTGGTCTTCCGTTAGAACCGACATTTTTTTTCCAGGAGAGGACATGGCACATGTTCGACAAGTCAACTGGAAGAAAAATAAAAGCTGCAAAGGCGTACTGTTTACTGAATATGTTCCTTCTCGACATGCATAAAGAACCACGAAAGTTCATGATTCGCTACAGGCTGTTCTGCAAGGCATCTTTCTACGAGAGAATACTAGGGGAGTAGTATAGATTTAGAAGCTGTAAAACTACTTTGGAGGAAATAAACCCCTCTGGTCTCTACGAGACATGAAAAAAATCTCATTCACGCTCTCAACTCAACGGAAAAAGAAGGAAAGGACACTATGGATGGGTACAGGGGAGAAGCTGTTGGTTTCATTAAAAATAAAACTGCATATCCCGTTGTGACTTCTCCCCCCACCTGCCCCCGCCGTCCACAGTATCGGCATCTATTCGAGCTATGTGATATAGCAGAAGAAAATGAAGACAACATGGTCGTTATGAAATAATACTAGGAAAGTTGTTTTACGCGAAAACGTATACCTTTCATCGTGCCAGAATGAGAATTTCAAAGAAATCACAATGGGATGCAGTGATAGTAAAAAAAATGCCGTCGATAGCGCATTAGCTGCAAAATTCAGGAGAAGGGTCCTTCCCTGTCCCTAAGTGTCCGTTAGAAGAACATGTCGCTTTAATACCGGGCTATGTACAACAGTGGTACATTCGTGAGATAAATTTTAAACTCTGTCATTAATCGGTTGGATGACAGACATCTTAAATTTTTAGGAAAACTGTTCTTTGCCTCTAAAATATAGTAATTTTACAATTAGTCTATAATTTAATGTAACATTTGAAGCAACAGGAAAAAAAAGTTGTAGTCAGTAATTTTTTTATGGAATTAATGAAGTGCCATTCTGAATTTTCTCCAAGGTGTGCTCAATCTGCTGGTTTTCAAATAGCACAAGGTATCAACAGAGAGCAAGGAATGATTACACTGAAGGCCTATAACGACACTGAATCTACCGTAAATTTCATTTCTGTGCTCACATTTACAATGTTATCGTTCTCATAATGTGTTCGGCGTTGTGAACAGCAAGTTCAAGCCTGTTAATTTAACTTATTTGCATAAAGTGAAATTAAAAACACCTTATTTTGTGTGGGTTTTTAGTATTATTGTTGTACATCTTCACCACAAAATAGTTTTGTTGTAATTCGTTCATTTGATTCTTACAAAAATTCAGAAATTCTTATGTGTCCTCCACTGGGGCAACGCCACCTAATACATTAATATTTTCGCAGGCGCGCTGTCCACAATATTCACAAGCTGTTGGCGCCTGGAGGAGAGGCTGTCTTCAGCATAATGGCTAACATGGTGTTTTACACAGCGTTTGAAGAAATGGCGGAAGACTCGCGCTGGGCGCGGTACATGCAGGTAACCCTTAGGTCTACCCGATATTCCCCTAAATCTTAGAAATACTTGGAAAATTATGTATAATAATTCTAAAGATGCACTACGTCAGGAAAAGTCAACTTGTTTAGCCTGCCACCAAGTTTTGTTCCTTTGTTACTTGTAAAATTTTCTAACTGTCCACCGATTACAAAGTAAAAATGATTTATGAAGTAGGTATAAGTTTACTTTACAAAATTTATAAAGCCGAGCCACATCAGGTTAAAACATACAATAGTCAGTCCCTTATTGCCAAAATATTTCTTTAAAGCCTAATAAAAGTATTTTCAAAATCCCTTCCGCCTTCCGCCCATCACGAAAGCTGAAACGCCCACTTGTGCTTGGGAGGGACCATGTTGGCCACCACTGCATTCTGCCTTTTCCTCAAACGAAACCAAAGTTACTAGCCAGGAAGGATTTTCTTTTATAACTCTGAGGATTTTCGTACCCATTACGATTGACTTTAAGATTCTGAGTTGTTCAACGTTCTCGAGTACTCGACCTTTCGACCCCCTGCTGCGATCATCAACAGGAGTCTTCTGGGGTCTCGCGGTTAATGAACAGGACTAATCATAGCGCAGAGAGAGGCATCCGAGCACTCAGTCTTCCCGAGTTTCATGTACGATAAGAACCGGCCAAGCTGAAAACAATAAATTATAGTGCACTGTCCCTTGGAATATGGCGGAACTACAATGCAATCAGACTTCTGTCTATGGCGCTACGTTGGCTAGGCTGTTGCATCAGCCGATTCTTGTTCAATTGATAATTCAAATGAACGCAGTTCCCTCGAACTGTACAAACTAATAAGTTACAATAAATTTTGTGGCCAATGCAAAGAGTTTGCAATAAATTTAAAAATCTATTTCAGCAGATTCCATAAACACTTTTTCCTGGTGCCTTTTGTCCGTATCAACTGGTATTTAAAGCAAAATCGTGCACCAGATGTGCTTAAAAGGAAATTTGAAAGTCAATAGATCGTCTCGTGTACCTCCATACAACGTAGATAACAATGTAAAATATCTCACTTGTGAGCGCTGATACGTCAAGTAAGTCACTGTTCGACAGATACGAGGGCTTGTAGAAAAGTAATGCCTCCGAATTTTTAATTCTGTTGTTGCGTGTATTTTTTGAGGAAATAAATGCAGATGTTTCGAAGTGTTTGAGCGACAATTTGCCTATTCTTTCATTTCTCCAGAGAATGGAGAATTCAGCATGCGTCCTTTGTCCAGAACATCTGCTATGAATTCCGCCTTGATCCTTAATAATAAACTTTATCATCATTGCATTTTCTCAAATCTATTACAATATGTAGATTTTATTTTGGTAAAACGGATTGCTCTTCATAACCTCACATCGAGAGCCAAACTGCTGAGCAGATAGCTCTCACAACGCAAGCACTTTTGGCGCTGAGGTGTCACCAAGGACAACCACAAGTGACACACGAGACTTGTTACATTAGTACAACGCCAGAGGTCCTGCAGTGGACTCACTTGTCACGAGTAGTCAATGGAGACAACAAAATCGTTTACGTAAAAGGGGCTTTAGACTTACTCTGGCGAGACTTTCCAAAATAACCAGTTCTTAGGAGCCGAATCTGCACCAGTATACCATTACGACTTCTACATGGTGAGAATTATTGAACTATTTAAATAAAACGTAAATTAGTTACAAACTCCGGCGTGAACACAATTTATTCAGCATATGAACGTCACTACAAATATTCGGATTTAGATTACGACATGTTCGATATTGCAGCCATCATTGGCGATGACGTGGCGCAGACGAATAACGTAATTCTGCATGACCCGCTGAAGTGTCGGAACAGCGATGCTGTCGATGACCTCCTGAGTGGCTGTTTGCAGCTCAGAGATGGTTTTGGGGTTATTTCTGCAAACGTGTCATTAATATAGCCCCACAAAAAGGTGTCGCATGTGTTCCGATCCAGAGAATATGGCGGCCAGTTGAGGCCCATGCAGTGGCTTGTGAGTACCTGGGAGCCATAATGTGAGTCCCCAAACTGCTATTCTAGAACATCAAACACTCTCCTGTTTCGATGGGGTCGAGCTCCGCCTCTCACGAACCATATCTTGTCGAAATGAGGGTCACTTTGATTAATGGAGATGGAATCATCTTCCAAAACCGTCACGTGCCGTTCGGTAGTCACCGTGGCATCAACCATCAACAAATATCGAACCGACAATCCGTGACTGGGCATTTCCCACCACAGAGTCACCTGCTGAGAGTGAAGAGACTTCTCGATCGCGAAATGCGGATTATCAGTCCCCCAAACGCGATTATTTTGGTTACTGACGAACCCATCCAAACGAAGGTGGGCTTCGTTGCTAAGCCAAACAACAATGCGCATGCTAATTCCCACCATGCTACGAAGCCAACAGTGCAGTAACAGTGCAGTTTGAACTTCCTGACGCAAACCACTCAGAGAAGCTGTGACGATTTTATTTCATGTAGTTCAATAATTGCCCCCCCCCCTCCCTATATCACTAAGGTCACCTAATTCTAAAGTGCGCTTTTGTGCTGATTAATTCAAGATGTTACAATAAGATGTGAATGAAGTGTTTCTCAATCGGGATATTTCCATACTATCATAAGTAGCCATAATTTAGCTTCGTTTATTTGAACAAGTCAACTTCGAACACAAACAGTCACTGTTTCTGAAGCAGCGCAACAGAAGAAAATAAACGTTTTCCAGCGATTCTTCCTAGTATTGTGGTGGTGGTGGTAGTTAGTGTTTAACGTCCCGTTGACAACAAGGTCATTAGAGAAGGAGCGCAAGCTCGGGTTAGGGAAGGATTGGGAAGGAAATCGGCCGCGCCCTTTCAAAGGAACCATCCCGGCATGTGCCTGAAACGATTTAGGGAAATCACGGAAAACCTGTATCAGGATGGCCGGAGACGGGATTGAACCGTCGTCCTCCCGAATGCTAGTCCAGTGTGTTAACCACTGCGCCACCTCGCTCGGTAGTATTGTGAAGGAAAGTTTAATCACGAGTAACTGTCCTTAAACGAAACCGGAATAGATTCTTGAGAGCTTAGATTACGTTCTCGTGAGCAATGAAAAGTCTGCCCTCAAACCAATGTACGTATGCATAGTTGTATCTCACGGGCAGTACGACTTGTATAAGGCGCGGAACACAAAGGCCCAGAGCGCAGGTCGCCGGCGACGTCCCATCTGAGGCTGTATCCAAAAAGTGGTGGTACTTGAGTCGCTGTCTAGCGAAGACAGATCTGGCTGTATCCGGCTCCGTGCTGGGAGAAGTACTCGCGCGGCGGAAGGTTATAATTTCCCTATTGGCTAGCGAAGCTGCAGCGAATGCAGCTAGAGATACGTGTGTGGGGCGACGCCTGTTCTGCCCCTCTAGCTGCTTACCGGGACGCCCTCTGTGGATAGAGCAAGATACGGCGGGAACCAGCATGACCGCAGGTGTTGACCTGACGATAACCCGCTGAACAGAGATGCGTTGCGGGTTGGCCTCGTCGCAGGCGAATCCGAGATAGACACCAGTTTACATGGAAGTTCTCGCATAAATGATATCAAATATAACTACAATGACTGCACAGTATCTCTAAATTATTTAAATTGCCTGAAAAAAAAGTCGTGCCATTCCATGGCAAATTACGTCCTTTTCTGTTAGCACATACGTCTTGTAACTAATGCATCTGATTCCTAGATTGGTATTTTATCATGTTTCGTTGACAAGCTTTCCACGATTTATGCGTTACCATTTTCTTCGCCTTAACGAATCTCTGTTAATTTTATATGCTACTGATAAAATTATAATTCAAATATTCAGTTTTTCGGGCTCTTTAAGAGGATATATTATGCTTCTATGACCTTTTATGGTGCAGCAACACAAACACAAAAGTAAATCGTTTCGGATACAAGCAACGCACTTAATCAGATGACCAGTACATGGACGCACCAGCCACGCGTAAGTCTTACATTTCCGCGTCGCTACCTATACCTGTCCATCGCGAGGTGAGTCTTCTCTGCAGTGACAGCTTTAAGCGACCGTGCCACGCCCCCTCTACTTCCAAGGGCGCCATGTTCGTTTCAGTCAGAGGTTGCCGACTCATCGCTACTCCGGACAGCGTTTCGTGTGGCAGAGAACCCCTAACGTGAGCTACAACACTACCTATCCTTTGCCATGCCTTGTGCAGTTTCTTGCAGAGTATGTGTCTATATCTCATGTAATCTCACAATTTCGCTTATTATCGAAAGTACTATCACTTAGGATATAATGTGATATTTGAAATGACATCAGAATTGAAGATGGCGATCCAAGACGGTAGACCTGGGGAAACGAACACACTTCCTAGGTCACTTTTCATAACTTGAAAGTGGCGGGAATTCAAAAAAATCATTCCTTGCAAATGAGAAAAGTAAACAAAATTTTAATGTATCCAACGAGGGTACAGAGATTGAAATAAATATTGATGACTTAATCCAAACCATGCACAATTTTTGGTGAACTTAAGAACTGTTATAGCTAATCCAGATGAATCAGAAAAGTATTATCCAACGTATGATGGAAAATCCAATAATAATGTAACAATACTGTTTCATTTTGTGACTGTAAAGGAAAGAAATAAGATTTTATGTAGAATCGCACATTCTTTGATATTTACTATTAAAAACAGTCTTGATCACTATTTATTTATCAAGGTGACCGGTTTCGACCACAACTGTGGACATCTTCAGACCCACAGTTTGTTTACAAAGCTTTAATTAGAGGGCTACATACATTAATGAAGGTACATCAAGTTATAAAGCTACAAAAAGATGAATTACCATTGAGTATGAACCTCTTTCTGTTGGAGAATCAATTATGGAGAAACCAGTGCACGTCTTACCATACATAATGGTGGCTCCACCCACTTCAGACTGTATGATGACATTACTAACCAATGAGTTATAAATCGAATTACAATTTAAAATTTCATAGTTAAAAGAACATTGTCAAGAATTAAAAATAAATACACACTAAACTTAGCTTATTAAACAGCAATTGTCAATCAAGAAGCGTTAAAAATATTTAACTACGAAGGAAAAATTTACTTCAGTTTGGCTGTACATGGGTTGCCATCTCAAGGCCTGTAAGTGAACCATTTGGAACCACTGGTTGCCATGGTGAAGTTGGACACCATTGCAAACATGAGGCAGCAGGCTTTCTTCCACTGATAGTTGTCATAAAGTCGATAGTCGAACTAGTGGTTGCCATGGTGAGGACAAACGCCAGTGCAAAGATGTGGCAGCAGGCTTCTCACCAATGAAGTTGTTGTGAAAGGGGAATGGCGAAGACTGTCGCGTCAGACGATGTATTATTGAGCGGCAACTTGTCTTTATTGAAACGATTTTCAGTGAGTAAGCTGCAATAATCTGTAGCTGACATGTATACTACATGCTGCACAAATACAATACAAAGTAGTTGTCTGTATATATGAAATATTGTCTATGAAGTTGGTATGTAAATTACATGTGATAATTTTTAAGGGCTTTGCTATTCCTCAAGTTATATGCCAGTCTTATAAGCAAATAAGAATAATGAAGAACGAAGGAAAATTATAAAACTATGAGCCATATTGTCAAAAATAAAAGGATGTGAATTAGCAATATGAAGTCTAAAAGCATATAAGCAAAAATTCTTAAATAGATAGTGACAAAATAATGTTTGGTGAATAAAATTACAATGTAAAGATAAAATATTTCCTAAAAGTCTTAAAAATTCTTTTAAAAATTTTAAAAAGCAAGGGACAGGAAATTAACCATTCTAAAGAAGATCATCGAAAAATTCAAAGAAATGTTTATCTTTGTACTGTGGTTGTTCGTTTAAAACAGATAATGGATTACTTTTGTGAAGTGAAAAAGATTTCAATTTCTTATAAGGTAATTAGCAGTGGTCCTTTTGGCACAGTATGTAATATTTTCAAATTGTTACAAATGCAACCCTCAGTATGATTGTAACCATCAGATGTTGACCAAATATTGATTTGGTACATGCAATACAAGTAGTATATTCTTGGAAATGTGTTAAAAAGTTACAGCCAGTTTGGCCAATATACTGTTTTATCACAGTCATTACATGTTATTTTGTAAGCGCCTGACTTTTGGTATATATTTGAGTCTCCAACTGTGTGTTTCAGTTTCATCTGTAGGGAGTTATTAGTTTTAAATACCAGTGTCACAATTGTGTTCTTAAATAATTTATTTATTTTATCTGAAATAGGTCCCATTTATATCATTTTTGTAAATCTCTTCTTGGAATTTGTAACAGTATCATTTGTTTCTTGTAATTTTCGATATAACAGGTCCACCTGATGGGAATTATAATTGATAGCAACTGCTATCTGTTTTCATGTATCAATTTTCTTCTGGATTGCATCATATTGAAGAGGAAATTTCAGAATCCTGTGTATCATAGTCTTAAAAAACGCCATTTTGTATCTTGATGGATGGCATGATTTAGCAATTATTATTATGTCAGTTGATATGGGTTTTCTATAAATAGAAATATTATGTTTTCCATTCTTATTTGTAATTGTGAGGTCCAGCAAATTAATACTATTGGTACTTTCATGTTCTACTGTAAATACAAGTTTTGGATGTAAATTATTTGAGTTGTTAGCGAAAGCCTCGAGTTCTTCCTATAATTTAGGTCCACAATTGAGCAATTGTGTGATTGCTGACGTAAAGATTGCACATAAAATTAAAAATGTCATTACTAATGAAAAAGATAAAACCAGACATACTTATGATTTAAAAGTCGTAGAACAAAGCAACCAGAAGTTAATAACTAATAAAGCTGTTGCAATCAAGGCAGATAAAGGAAATACCCTTGTCATTGTTAGTGAACATGATTATGTTTCCAAGACTTTACAAATTTTTAATGATAATGGAATAACTGAGGTTAGTAAAAACCTGACTTCAAGATTTCAAAAAAAATATTAAAAAGCTTATTGATGTCCGTTACTCTTTACTTTAACCTAAATGTAAAATAACACTTAAAGCTGTGAACCCCACTTTACCTAAGTTGAGATCACAACTCAAATTACACAAACCAAATTTACAAATTCCTCCAATTGTTAATATTACCAGCACTCCTCTTATAGCCTGAACAAAAAGCTTCATCAAATCTTAAAATCCTTCTGCATTTATGAGGAAAATTGTAGTATTAAAAACAATTTGAATTAACGAAGTTAATTTATGATGTGGATATACCAAAAAACGCAAGGTTTGGATCGTTGGACATCACAAATCTTTACCCGAGTACATCTGTTCAAGAGACTATCTCTATTATTAAAGATAACTTAACGTATCACAAAATAATGAGCCCTGAAGAAATAGCAGAATTCATCAACAATTCCCTGTCTAGCACTGTAGCAGATATCTTTGTCAATTATGTTGAAATTCAATTTTATCAAAAATAATACAGAAATAACAAATGAAATTATATACTACACAAGATATGTTGACGACACATTGCTATTATATGACAGCTATAGGGAAGAAATTGATGCTTTCGCTAACAACTCAAATAATTTACATCCAAAACTTGTATTTACAGTAGAACTCGAAAGTAACGATAGTATTAATTTGCTGGAACTCACAATTACTAATAG
The DNA here is from genome assembly GCF_023897955.1 of Schistocerca gregaria. Lineage (NCBI taxonomy): Eukaryota > Metazoa > Arthropoda > Insecta > Orthoptera > Acrididae > Schistocerca > Schistocerca gregaria. Next base: position 821,108,011 of record NC_064921.1, on the reverse strand, counting down.
GAATGGAAAACATAATATTTCTATTTATAGAAAACCCACATCAACTGACATAATAATAGATGCTAAATCATGCCATCCATCAAGATACAAAATGGCATTTTTTTAAACTATGATACATAGGATACTGAAATTTCCTCTTCAACATGATGAAATCCAGAAGGAAATTGATAGATCAAAACCGATAGCAGTTGCTAACAATTATAATTCCCATCAGGCTGATCTGTTATATCTAAAATTACAAGAAACAAATGATGCTCTCACAAATTCCAAGACGAGATTTACAAAAATGACATATATGGGACCTATTTCAGATAAAATAAACAAATAATTTAAGAACACAAGCGTGAAAATAACATTTAAAACTAATAACCCCCTACAGATAAAACTGAAACACACAACTGGAGACTCAAATATATACCAAAAGTCAGGAGTTTACAAAATAACATGTAATGACTGTGAGAAACAGTATATTGATCAAACTGGCTGTAACTTTTTAACACGTTTCAAAGAACATACAACTTGTACTGCATGTACCAAATCAATATTTGGTCAACATCTTGATGGTTACAGTCATTCTGTGGGTTGCATTTGTAACACTTTGAAAATATTACATACTGTGCCAACAGGACCACTGCTAAATAATATGAAGAAATTGAAATCTTTTCACTTCAAAAAAATAATCCATTATCTGTTTTAAACGAACAACCTCAGTACAAAGATAAACATTCCTTTGAGTTTTTCGATGGTCTTGTTTAGAACGTTTACTCTCCTGTCCATTGTTTTTTAAAATTTTAAGAAAAATTATTAAGACTTTTAGGAACTATTTTATCTTTACATTGTAATTTTATTCACCAAACATTATTTTATGACTATCTGTTTTAGAATATTTGCTTATATGCTTTTAGACTGCATATTGCTAATTTACGTCCTTTTATTTTTGATACTATGGCTCATAATTTTGTAATTTTTCTTCCTTTTTCATTATTTTTATCTGCTTATAAGACTGGCATATAACTTGAGGAATAGGAAAGCCTTTAAAAATTGTCACATGTAATTTACATACAAACTTCATAGACAATATTTTATACATACAGACAACTACTTCGTATTGTATCTGTGCAGTATGTAGTATACATGTCAGCTACAGATTATTGCAGCTTACTCACTGAAAATCTTTTCAATAAAGACATGTCACTGCTCAATAATACATAGTCTGATGCGAACTTCTTCGCCATTCCACTTTCACAACAACTTCATTGGAGAGAAGCCTGCTGCCAAATCTTTGCACTGTTGTTTGTCCTCACCATGGCAACCACTAGTTCGACTAACGACTTTACAATAACTATCAGTGGATAGAAGCCTGCTGCCTCATGTTTGCAATGGCTTCCAACTTCACCATGGCAACCAGTGCTTCCAAATGGTTCACTAACAGGATTTGAGAGGCCAACACATGTACTGCCAAACCGAAGTTCATTTTTCCAACATAGCTAAGTATTTTATCGTTTCTTAATTGACAGTAGCTATGTTTAGTGTGTATTTATTTTTAATTCTTGACAATGTTCTTTTAACTAAGAAATTTTACATTGTAATTCGACTTATAACTCATTGGTTAGGAATGACATCATGCAGTCTGAAGTGGCTGGAGCCTCCATAATATATAGTAAGATGTGCACCGGTTTCTCCAGATACGGAACCTGTACACCTCCCAAAAACTTGATCCTCCTCACCCATTTGTCTCCCCCATCCTCTCCCACCTCCGCCCGCTGCCGCGCCTGTATTTCCACGTCCCACCTGGTTTCCATTTCTCCACCCTCCTTACCCTCTCCCAAGGGTGCTTCCACCAGCTCCCCCTCCCTGATGATGTCCTCCTCCCCTCCACCTACCCCTCCTATCAAATTTGATCGTCCCCTCCCACTTCCTGTGTATTTTCCTTTGGGCACCCTCTCTCCCTTCTCTCTGCTTTTCCCTCCATCCCCCGTTCCTCAACCCTTCTTCAACCGGGTTTCCACTCCCCCTTCCTCCCTTCCTAACTCCTCCCTCTCTCCCCTGCCCGTGGCATCTCTGCTCTCCCTTTCTCCCTCTCCCACCCCCCATTCTCCTCTCTTGGCAGGTTCCCAGACTCGTACACGCTCAGTGGACATTCACGTGCCGGATATCATGGCCATCAGTGTCTTGTGTGTGTGCCTTCGTGTTTGTGTTTAGTGTTCTTTCGCCATCACGCCACCACTGTTCACCTGTGCCTTCGCAGTCGTCCGTGTTTTGTGCGCCGTGTCAACGGCTATTAGTGTTTCTTTCTCGTCTAGCGTGAACGACTTCGTGTTTATTGTTTTTCGTGTCTACAGTTTTTTCCCGCAATTTTTATTGTATTATCTGTACCACCTTTATGTCATATTTCTTGTACCACTCACGGCTGAAGAGCAGCGTAATATGTTGCTGACAGCCCACCTTTCTATAAGGTGATTAAAATAACAATAAAGAAGAAAAACTGGTTTCTCCAGTATTGATTCTCCGACAGAAAGAGGTTCCTACTCAATGGTAATTCATGTTTTTATAGCTTTATAACTTTATGTATGTTCTTTAATGTATGTAGCCCTCTAATTAAAGCTTTGTATACAACCTATAGATCAGAAGACGACCACAGAAGTGGTCGAAACCGGTCACTTTGAGAAATAAAACGTGATCAAGACGGTTTGTTACAGTAAATATTTGTAAGTGTAGAACATTCTTTGATTTCATCAACAGCTCTGTTATATTTGACTTGATCTGTAACTAATAAAATAAGCTTAGAAGGATGTATTCTCGATAACAGAAAAAAGGGTAAGAAAAATATGGTACCTCAGCTATTATCAATTCTTAGTGGATTTTTTAAAGGTTATCTAGAAAGTACGTGCGATAACGCAACGTTTACTAGGTCTTTTAGTTCTGGAGAGGCAATTCTTAGATTGCCTGATTATAATGTTGCTGGAATGAAATTAGAGATAGACTTCCTAAGGAAGGAAAGGTTGTAATAGAATTGATGGAAATTCGTGTACTAACTATTAAATATGAACCAACTTATGAGTTAGAACAACGAGAAAATATTCTGAAAAAATCGAAAGATATCTTTTTATGAAGTACAACTGTAGAAGCAGCAGGATTGAGTAGTAACAAAACTTTCGAACTAGATATCACTTAACTTTGCTGAATTTGATATGCCATATTTCGAATTTAATACAGTTCAGACAAATCGTAAAAATAATCAGTTACTTCACTCTTCATTATTCGACCACATTGTTGTTGCTGTGGTCTTCAGTCCTGAGACTGGTTTGATGCAGCTCTCCATGCTACTCTATCCTGGGCAAGCTTCTTCATCTCCCAGTACTTACTGCAACCTACATCCTTCTGAATCTGCTTAGTGTATTCATCTCTTGGTCTCCCTCTGCGATTTTTACCCTCCACGCTGTCCTCCAGTACTAAATTGGTGATCCCTTGATGCCTCAGAACATGTTCTACCAACCGATCCCTTCTTCTACTCAAGTTGTGCCACAAATTCCTCTTCTCCCCAATTCTATTCAAAACCTCCTCATTAGTTATGTGATCTACCCCTCTAATCTACAGCATTCTTTTGTAGCACCACATTTCGAAAGCTTCTATTCTCTTCTTGTCTCAAGTATTTATCGTCCATGTTTCACTTCCATACATGGCTACACTCCATACAAATACTTTCAGAAACGATTTCCTGACACTTAAATCTATCCTCGATGTTAACAAAGTTCTCTTCTTCAGAAACGCTTTCCTTCCCATTGCCAGGCTATATTTTATATCCACTCTACTTCGACCATCATCAGTTATTTTGCTCCTCAAATACCAAAACTCCTTTACTACTTTAAGTGTCTCATTTCCTAATCTAATTCCCTCAGCATCACCCGACGTAATTCGACTACATTCCATTATGGTTGTTTTGCTTTTTTTGAAATTCATCTTATATCCTCCTGTCAAGACACTACCCATTCAGATCAACTGCTCTTCCAAGTCCTTTGCTGTCTCTGAGAGAATTACAATCTTATCGGCGAACCTCAAAGATTTTATTTCTTCTCCATGGATTTTAATACCTACTCCAAATTTTTATTTTGTTTCCTTTACTGCTTGCTCAATATACAGATTGAATAACATTGGGGAGACGCTACAACCCTGTCTTACACCCTTCCCAACCACTGCTTCCCTTTCATGCCCCTCGACTCTTATAACTGCCATCTGGTTTCTGTACAAATTGTAAATAGCTTTTCGCTCCCTGTATTTTACCCCTGCCACCTTTAGAATTTGAAAGAGAGTATCCCAGTCAACATTTTCAAAAGCTTTCTCTAAGTCTACAAATGCTAGAAACGTAGGTTTGCCTTGCCTTAATCTTTCTTCTAAGATAAGTCGTAAGGTCAGTATTGCCTCACCTGTTCCAACATTTCTACGGAATCCAAACTGATCCTCCCCGAGATCTGATTCTACTAGTTTTTCCATTCGTCTGTAAAGAATTCGTGTTAGTATTTTGCAGCTGTGGCTTATTAAACTGATTGTTCGGTAATTTTCACATCTGTCAACACCTGATTTCTTTGGGATTGGAATTATTATATTCTTCATGAAGTCTGCGGGTATTTCGCCTTTTTCATACATCTTGTTCACTAGATGGTGGAGTTTTCTGAGGACTGGCTGTCCCAAGGCTGTCAGTAGTTCCAATGGAATGTTGTCTACTCTGGGGGCCTTGTTTCGACTCACGTCTTTCAGTGCTCTGTCAAACTCTTCACGCAGTATCGTATCTCCCATTTCATCTTCATCCACATCCTCTTCCATTTCCATAATATTGTCCTCAAGTACATCGCCCTTGTATAAACCCTCTATATACTCCTTCCATCTTTCTGCTTTCCCTTCTTTGCTTAGAACTGTGTTACCATCTGAGCTCTTGATGTTTATACAAGTGGTTCTCTTCTCTCCAAAGGTCTCTTTATTTTTCCTGTAGGCAGTATCTATCTTACCCCTAGCGAGATAAGCTTCTACATCCTTACATTTGTCCTCTAGCCATCCCTGCTTAGTCATTTTGCACTTCCTGTCGATCTCATTTTTGAGACGTTTGTATTCCTTTTAGCCTGCTTCATTTCCTCCATTTTTATATTTTCTCCTTTCATCAATTAAGTTCAATATTTCTTCTGTTACCCAAGGATTTCTAGCAGCCCTCGTCTTTTTACCCACTTTATCCTCTGATGCCTTCACGACTTCATCCCTCAGAGCTACCCATTCTTCTTCTACTGTATTTGTTTCCCCCATACCTGTAAATTGCTCCCTTATGCTATACTTGAAACTTCGTACAACCTCTGGTTCTTTTAGTTTATCCAGGTCCCATCTCCTTAAATTCCCACCTTTTTGCAGTTTCTTCAGTTTTAATCTACAGGCCACAACCAATAGATTGTGGTCAGTGTCCACATCTGCCCCTGGAAATGTCTTACAATTTAAAACCTGGTTCCTAAATCTCTGTCTTACCATTATGTCATCTTTCTGATACCTTTTAGTAACTCCAGGGTTCTTCCATGTATACAGCCTTCTTTTATGATTCTTGAACCAAGTGTTAGCTATGATTAAGTTGTGCTCTGTGCAAAATTCTACCAGGCGGCTTCCTCTTTCATTTCTTAGCCCCAATCCATATTCAACTACTATGTTTCCTTCTCTCACTTTTCCTACTGCCGAATGCCAGTCACCCATGACTATTAAATTTTCTTTATCCTTCACTATCTGAATAATTTATTTTATTTGATCAAACATTTCTTCAATTTCTTCATCATCTGCAGAGCTAGTTGCCATATAAACTTGTACTACTGTAGTAGGTGTGGGCTTTGTGTCTATCTTGCCACAATAATGCGTTCACTATGCTGTTTGTAGTAGCTTACCCGCATTCCTATTTTCCTATTCATTATTAAACCTACTCCTGCATTACCCCTATTTGATTTTGTGTTTATATCCCTGTAGTCACCTGACCAGAAGTCTTGTTCCTCCTGCCACCGAACTTCACTAATTTCCACTATATCTAACTTTAACCTATCCATTTCCCTTCTTAAATTTTCTAACCTACCTGCCCGATTAAGGGATCTGACATTCCACGCCCTGATCCATAGAACGCCAGTTTTCTTTCTGCTGATAACTACGTCTTCTTGAGAACTCCCCTCCTGGAGATCCGAATGGGGGACTATTTTACCTCTGGAATATTTTACCCAAGAGGACGCCATCATCATTTAATCATACAGTAAGGCTGCATGCCCTCGAGAATAATTACGTCCGTCGTTTCCCTTTGCTTCCAGCCGTTCGCAGTACCAGCACATCAAGGCCGTTTTGGTTATTGTTACAAGGCCAGATCAGACAATCATCCAGAATGTTTCCCTTGCAACTACTGAAAAGGCTGCTGCCCCTCTTCAGGAACCACACGTTTGTCTGGCCTCTCAACAGATACCCCTCTGTTGTTGTTGCACCTACGGTACGGCTATCTGTATCGCTGAGGCACGCTAGCCTCCCCACCAACGGCAAGGTCCAAGGTTCATAGGCGGAGGTCGACCACATTCCATGGAACAAATGAAATTTTCCTACAGGAAATCTGGAATATTAACCCACTAAATAATATTCTCAAAGCATAAATCCATTTCTCGATTTTAAATGAGTTACACTACTCATATCAGATGCTGACGTTATTCCATGTAATTTCATAACGAACTATCCTATCTATATGATTAACGTAATTATTGTAAGTTCACAGGAAAGGACTAGGAATCTTTGTGTGGAACTTTTAATGAACAAATTCTTTCAGATACTTCAACGTATGTAGGAATTTACAGTAAGAATAATTTAACTCTCAATGCTTGGCACAGAATATTTACTGAAAGTTTTTAACTATATTAATGAATAAACAATAAGAAAAAGTTAAAGAAATTTTAACATTATGTTTTCATTTCATTTTAAAATATTTTCAGGAAGATAAAGAAAACAAAACTGAAAAATTTAGAATGGTAATTAGAAAATGATTACTCATTGTATTTCTTGTGTATAGCTCTTTTTATATAAATTATATTAGCATTTTGATTTTTCAGAAAAGTGAACTTACGTATACATTCTTTTGCTCTATTTGTAGTATGACTTACGTGAAACATTCTCTCGCGCCAATTTAATGCAGTTCAAAACTTTTTTCAGAGACAGTGCTGATGGACAATCCATTGAAAATAATAGCGGAACACGTTTCACTTTAAACATAAATTAATTGTTTTTAAGTTATCTTCAGTATTCGTACTATCATTTACATGTTATTCACGTTTCTTCACTTCCAATAAAACATGAAAATGTGTAGAAAATAACTTATTTACATCCAAAATGAACTGATGGAAGTAGTGCTTGTAGAATGTACTTTGTCACTCGAATACCTAATATATATACCATTTTAGAAGATATTTACTACGTCAAAGCTCTAAACCGAGTGTGAAGACTGAAGGATTTTGACCATTATCTCATGAAATCATCAAAGTGTCAGTGGTTAGAGAAGAACTACCTATCTGACAAAACTTTTTCTATTCTCGCATCTGTACTATCTATCACCATGTAAAGGGCAAGTTTAAGACCCATCCTAATTAGCAGATGGTGTGTTTCATCCCGAAATAATGGAGCCCTCTGTTACCTCAGAAGCAAGATGCGCTGATGTGCGAGAAGTCAGAGCCCGGAAGCTCGGTTTATAGGACTAACACAGTGGAAAGTGTTTGCACTTTTTAGGAATGAAGTTAATTTTGTCCTATTAAATTTCATAATCTTTAAATGGACAATGACTGTCTAGAAAAAAGAATATTAATGAATTTCATAAAGATAAGTAACGAAAAGATGGATTTGTAAAGAAAGTGTATCAAGACATCAGAAAATTAAAGTTACATGTGAATGTGGTAGAACTGTTGGTGAAACGAGAACACAAAAAAATCAAGTTCAATCGACAGTTCATAAAAATCGTATGGCTGCTCACGAAGAAAGAATTAGGAAAATTTTGAGCAAAGGAATGATTTCTTTATTCACCATAATTTATTTCGTTTTTATTTTTCTTATGTTCACTTTTTATAAAGAAATAATAAATTTTATTTTCTTGCAATTACGTTTTATATGAAATATTAGATTTTATTTTCTTGCATTCACCTTTTGTCTGAAGAAAATAATAATTTGAAAATTGGTGAATGTGATACGAAAAAATGTTCAGAATTATTAACACTTCTAAGTAATTTAAAAGAAATTAAATGATTTAGACCTGAAAAGTAGATGTTTTGCTAAGCTCTGTGTAAGTTCTAATCAGCTAGCTCACGAGGAACGAATCAGCTAGTGAGCTACAACTGAGATATGATCTACCAAAACGTACTGATCTCACTTTCTATAGAAAATCTGACACCCGTGCAGATTGAACCACGCGTGGAATATTTTTAAGCTACACTGTAGCGCCAAAGAAACTGGGAGAGGCATGAGTATTCAAATACAGAGAGACGTAAACAAGCAAAATACGGCGCAGGGGCCGGAAACGCATTTATAAGACAAAGAGTGTCTGGTATAGTTGTTAGATCGGTTACTGCTACTACAATGGCAGGTTACAAACATTTAAGTGAGTTTGAACGTGGTGTTAGAGTCAGCCCAGAAGCGACGTGACGCAGCATCGTCGCGGCAGCGATAAAGTGGGGATTTTCCCGTATGGCCATTACACGTGTGTACCGAAAACATCAGGAATCCAGTAAAACATTAAATCTACGACATCGCCGCGGCCAGAAAAAGATCCTGCAAGAATGGGATCAATGACGACTGAAGATAATCGTTCAGCATGACAGTCTTCCACAAAGTTCTGCAGATTTCAATGCTGGGCCATCAGCAAGTATACGAACCATTTAACGAAACTTCATCGATATGTGCTTTCAGAGCAGAAGGCTTTCTCGTGTACCGTTGATGACTGCACAACACAAAGCAATACGCCTTGATTTGGCCCGACAACACCGAAATTGCACTCTTGATTACTGGTAACATATTGCCTCGTCGGACAAGTCTCATTTCAAATTGTGTAAAGGACGTGTACGGCTATGGTGACAACCTCATGAATCCATGGACCCTGCATGTTACCTGGGGCTGTTCAAACCGGTGGAGGCTCTGTAATGGTGTAGAGCGTCTGCAGTTGGAATGATACGGGACCCCTTATACGTCTAGATACGACTCTGGCAGGTGACACGTACGTAAGCATCCTGTCTGATCACTTGCATCCATTCATGTCCATTGTGCATTCCAACGGAATTCGGCAACTCCAGCAGGACAGTTCCACACCCCACACGTACAGAATTGCTACAGAGTGGCTCCAGGAACACTCTTCTGAATTTAAACACTGACGCTGGCCACCAAACTCCGCGGACATGAACATTTTGATCATAACTGAGATGCCTTGGAACGTGCTCAGAAGAGATCTCCAACCCCTCGCACTCTTACGGAATTATGGACAGCCCTGCAGGAATCGTGGTGTCATTTCCCTCTATAATGGGAATCGATGATGATGGTGACTAGTTGTTCCTGTTCGACATTGATATTGGCAAGATATCGCCCGCAGGGATTCCATGACATTCGATAATGTTTTACCTTCAAACTTGAAGTCGATAACAAATGACAAAAGAAATATTTTCTTCGTGTTATATAATTAAAGATTAATAATTTCGGATTTTTGCTTTACTTGTACTGTGAAACCTTGATTCTTACCAAATTTCTTGGTTCTAAGTCAAGTACCATATAGGTTTTGGTGAGTGAGGTTTCGAGTGTCAAAATATGTGATAATCGGCAATTTCTTTTTATAGTATTGACTTAGAGGCTTAAATTTTTACACTGCGAAGGGGCCATAGAACTTGAATATGATACGCCAACCTGTTACAGAGAAAGTTTGTCTTAAGGGACGGACAGACAAACAGACGGATGAAAAATGGCCAAAAAATTATTTTTTCGTGTTATAGTTTTACAAATTAAGCATTTTCGATTTTTTTGCTTTAAAATTGTACTGTGAAACCTTGTTCCTAGCCAAATTTCATGATTCTAGGTCAACCGAAGTATCCTATAGGTCTTGATGAATGAGTTTTGCGAGTATGGAAATATGTGACATACATAGCTGTATCTTTTGACTGCATCGACTTGGAACCTTACAATTTTTACACCGCTTAGAGACCACAGCCCTCTCTGGCTGCTGAGGCAACACTGGGATCAGCTGCGCATAATGGGAGATGGGACACTGTGGTGTGGATAATGAGAAGCCTGGGGACGTGGGGAGGGGGAGGGATAGCAGTGTAGGCTGGGGGACGCTAATGTGCTGCCTGTGGGAGCTTACAGGGACCATGGAGAGCGAGTAGGCAGCTAGGTGCAGGCAGGAGGTTAGACGGAGCGTGGGGTGGGGGGTTAACGGGAAAGGGTACATTGGTGTATAGAGGTCTGTGTAGTGCTGGAATGTGTGCATGCAAGGGGCTAGAGAGCACGACAAAGACTAACGACAGTTGAGGCCAGGAGGGTTACAGGAACGTAGAATATACTGCAGGGAGAGTTCCCACCTGAGCAGTCCAGAAAAGCTGTTGCTGGTGGGAAGGATCGAGGTGGTGCAGGCTGTGAAGCAATCATTCACAAGAAGAAAGTTGTGCTCGCAGCATGCTCAGCAATGTGGTGGTCCAGCTGTTTCTTGACCACAGTTTGTCAGTGGCCGTTCAGGCAGACAGAAAGCTTGTTAGCAGTCACGCCCACGTAAACGCAGCACAGTAATTGCAGCTTAATTTTGGATCACTTGACTGGTTTCACAGGTAGCCCTGCCTTTGATGGACTGGAGTAGGTGATGGTGGAAGTGTGACGCTATAACGCAGTCCTTGCTACGAGTTTTTTCGCTTACTTAACACGTGAAACCGTTTGTATACGATGTATTGTCTAGTGTAAATATGTATTGTAAATACTATGTTTAAATTATGTAATATTTAACACTGGCAAGTCAGGGCATATTTAGTAAACGTTGAAGTCAGAGAGATTGTTTTGTCGTGCCGCTGGGCGCGGGAGCGCGCCAGCGAGCAGTGGTAGCAGTGACGCCGTGCTCGGAGTAAGATGTACAGTAGAATTCTGCTATTCCTAGCTATGTTACGTCTAACAGCTAGTGTGTGGATCTAAGTACGACGGGAAAGTAATGGTCGGTATATCTGGAAGCATGGCCGGGCAAGTTATTATGGATTAATGGGCATAGTGCTGAAGAAACGAGGGCTTAAACGTGAAGCGCACTGTGGGCCCAAGTCGCAACAGTAAAAGCCCACTGCCACATTGTGTCGCCGCCGTGGACTTCCGTCGATCCTCCGACGACGAGGGAAGTATGATATACGTAATTTTCGTAGGATAAAATTGTAGAAGGCTGGCCAGTGACTGTGCTTTTCTCTGAAGTTGAACAATTAATAACAAGCATTGCATAATCGAAGTGTTGCATTCCACCCGACAATAACACCAAGTACGTTCCTTCCGGTCCTTACTTATCTTATTGAATCGAGTGTGTCACGCCACAATCAGGAGAAAATATGTTAATTATCAAATTATTAGCATAGACGATGAAGAGTAAATTTCAGACTGTTTTGAACGATTGGTTATCATAGTTAATTGTTGCACGTGATGCGGTTATGCCAACCGTAGTAACTTAATAATAGACTGAAGTAATACAATTGATTATTAAGATTTATTTCCATGCATATTCAGCTGAAGTGGCCGGCCTGTGTGACTGAGCGGTTCTAGGCGTTTCAGTCTGGAACCATGTGACCGCTACGGTTCCAGGTTCGAATCGTGCCTCCGGCATGGTTGTGTGTGAAGTCCTCAGGTTAGATAGGTTTAAGTAGTTCATAAGTTCTAGGGGACTGATGACCTCAGGTATTAAGTCTCATAGTGCTCAGAGCCATTTGAACAATTTTTTCAGCTAAAGTTAGTTCAAGGATATTTCATGAAATTATAAAGCTTATTCCACCTGACAATCGCCCAATTAATAAATTATTATCATTCAAAACATAATTAATCAATTATTGGCAATATATTTCATTATCAGTAGATTTAACTGTGCAAAGTACGTAATTTTAAAGACAGAATGACAGACCATTATTCAAAATCTAGATAGATAATTATCTGTGTTGTCAGCATTGCACTTAGTTGACAAATTATGAACAAAATAACTATCAAATTACTTAATAAAAGTTAACCACTAATGTTTAAGTGTAGTTACATTGTTATGACATTATTTTATATGACTACTGAGGGTGACACATCACTCACGCAAAGGTTCACTTTCCACTTGCTGCGCTACAAACATGTAAACTTTATCTTTGACACAATTATTCACGTATTTAACAGTACTGTCGCTAATAAGTTGAGCTGGCGACCGATTTTTTAATTGCTTTTACATTTTACTCATTTCTTTTTGCAAAATTTCCACTGGCAAATTTTATTTCCAATTTATTTCCATTATTTCCATTATTATGAAATTACTCATTCAATAACGATCAAGTTATAACGTCTCCTGTTTCCCGCGGAATAATCATTATTTACTTCGGATTCTGATGCCTTATCCCGACACGGGTCAAAATTGATAATTTACGGTCATTGTTAACTTGTAATTTCGCAAATCCCGGGAAGTTGGGTGGTGTTATAGAAGGACGTATGGGACAATTGTTGCATCTAGGTCTGTTACGGGGATATGTGCCATGAGGCATGGGGGTTGGGAGTAGAATGTGATTTATTCTTTTCTGAAGACAAATCGTTTGCAAGCGTTGTAGTGGAGCGTCGATGTTCACGGATTTTGCCGTTCCTCTCAGGACGTGGAGAAGTTCGTATCTCCGTACCAGCACAGTGAGGACCCAGAGAGCGACTTCCGCCAGCTGCTGCAGAGCGAGGGCTACCAGGTGCTGCGCTGTGACGTAGCGCCAGAGGTGATCTTCTTCCCGAGTGAGATGCAGCGTACAGGTGAGCAGCTCCTTTACATTTAGTGTCAGCCAGTGTCTCAGGAACAACGCTTTACATGTGCCTGGGTGAAGCTAACACCAAAACCTCCAGCTGTCCGACGCTCAGACCTGTACCAACCGTCGTATATCGATAGTGTGTCAACCAAAGCTCCGATTTAGTTTGTACTATGTGCTGTCGTCCAGTAGAACGACGTAAACTTTAATTAAAAGCAACATGATAACTATGGAGCACACAAAAAGCATTTCGATCAGTAACCATCAGGTATAGTTTCCATGGGTAGAGCTTTAGATCGCTGTACTAAGCATACTGGGTTTAAAACCCAATGACTGCAATTTTTCTTTACTATATTACGAGTGAAAATGTTATATGGAAGTACGTCATGTTTATAGAACTGTGCACCTGGCAGTCTGTTTTCGCTTATTTTCATTGAAATCACGCAGTAAACCTACAGAGTACATTTGCAATTTCACAGAATATACAACCAGAACAAAAAGGAAGAAACAGTTGAAACACATGTGCAGAAGTAATAATAAAAATAATGGTCAAAATAATAAAAGTAATAGCCGTAATAATAACGAGCGTGATCCACTCAGGAATTAAGGCTTCACAGTACTGGCTGCTTAAGAAGAAGTGTATGAAGAAAATTACTTTTGTTCACCAAGCACATTTGATAAAACTTACATTTGTGCATCCACCCTGAAGATTGCCGAATGAAAGATTGTGCCTGAAACAGAACTTTGTCGAAGTTTGAAAGCCATTATCCACGGGTGAAGGTGAGAATTATGCAAATGTGGAGAACCAAACTGACTGTATGTGACTTGCTACAGCATAACAAGATTTTTCCGTTGTTGCTGACTAATCTCTTCCGAAGAATCTACAGCAGCATCAGACATTTTACCCGTCATATGCTTGTACACTCTGAAGGATTGAAGATCGGACGGTTGATAAATGAAGGTTGTGTTTGCTGGAATTACGTGAATTGCGATATTGTTTCCTGGTAGGTTACTTGTGCGTGCTTGTCACGAAGAACACTAATGTCTTCCTGGGGTCCATACGAATCCAGTAATAGCAGAAGTGTCTCCCATATAAATTTCACGCTGAAACAAAAGATGGTTCAAATGGCTCTGAGCACTATGTGACTTAACATCTATGGCCATTAGTCCCCTAGAACTTAGAACTACTTAAACCTAACTAACCTAAGGACATTACACGCATCCCTCCCCGAGGCAGGATTCGAACCTGCGATCGTAGCAGTCACGCGTAAACACTTAAAAGGATTTTTAATCAGAGGGGTGCGAACCCGGGACCTATTGTACGACGACCTCACACTGTACCAACCCAGAGATCTACAAAACAATCGCTCACAGATACGCTTTTCCAGTGTACCGTAGTGTTACTTTTAATTACCGTTTTCGCATCTTCTACCAGATGACAGCACGTAGCTCGAACTAAATCGGTGTTTTCGTTGATGCTCTATCGACATACAACATGTGGTACCGATCTGAGTGTGTGACATCTTGGAGGTTTGGGTGAAAGCAGCAAACGTGGGCCCAGACTGTAAATCAAATGCTTTTACAGACCCCCTGTCTCTAGTCGCTAATCGCTTATCTAGTGTGCATTCCTTGCTCAGTATGTGTGCAGGTTAAAGATTAGAATGGTATTCCTCGTGAACCCCTCGATGTGATGTTATAACTACCCGGACTTGTTAGACTGGCCTCAGGGAATATGAAGTTACTTGCCCTCCAGCTGCTGTGGAGAAATTTTCTCTCGCAGCAAGATTGACCTCTGCTGATGCGAAGATGAGGTGTCCTCAGGCTATTGTGGAGAGAATTATTCTCGCATCAGTTCTGGACAATGTCTCGTCAGCCCGGTAGTGTTGTTGGTGGCCCAGTTCCAGGTCGAGCTGGTTGCAGGTTTGACCCAACTTCTCGTAGAACGAGCCATAGGAGCAGATGTGCAGAGTGTTTCATAGTGTCGTTGTTGGTTGGTTTTCTTGTCATAGGTAGAGACTTCAATGAAAACTAGATATTGAGTGCCAATTATGCTCCCTCCATTAGGGGTGAACAACATAACTCACAGAGAGAAATTGTGTGTGTGTGTGTGTGTGTGTGTGTGTGTGTGTGTGTGTGTGTGAGTGGGCGAGGCGGGGGAGGTGGGGGGGAGGGAGGGCTGTACTACTTTACACACAGGTTGAACATTTCATTACATATTTATTTGAGAATACAGAAAACACTAACCTGAAGACAATCTTTATTAGTAAATTTTTGCTCTGTTTAAATATCACAATGCAATCATTCAACTGGTAAACAAAAGTCATAAGATTTAATGTCTGCAGAATTAAAGTCTGTTGCAAGTCAAGACACAGTTATCAAAACACAAGCTCATTTAAACATCGACATCGTGTTGTCGTTGTGCCTTCTCGGGGATTCTGACCTATACGGAATGTAGCTTGTAGCAGACTGACTGCCTTACCTATTTCATTTTTGGATATGCTGGTTCTTGTACTTCTCTTCCCGTAGGCCATCTTGTTGCATCTCTTGCTTGTTTTTCATGCTGTTGTTGCGTGGGGTGCTCGTAACTAATGAAGCAGAAGGTCCGACCACCACGTAGTCGTTCGCCGGTGCACCTGTTTGAACAGGCTACTGACGAGACAATTTTCCGAGTTACACGCTGACGCGCAAAATTTCTTCGCAAATTGCCCGAACAAATTTCTTAGCATCGGACTTCACGCAATCCTGTGAAGCTGTCCGTGAATGTTTATTAGTTCAGACATTCAGGACAATATTCAACAATTCTGTAAAACATCTTGTTCAGTACAATTACTAAAATATTTAAATAAATTCTTGTAGCACATCGAGTCATTCCAAAAATGTCAGACATGCTCCCACATCTCCACTATGGCCTCCAATTAAACAAATGTGAGCAAATTCTGACCGCCGTCATATATGGTGTACTGCAAAGTCGCTGATTGAACCTCCAGTAGCATTCAGTTCCGTTACTCTAATATCGTAATTAATCCATCAGCAACAAAAGGAAGGCAGGTTAACATTAAGAAGGGCACTCTCAAAACGAACATCTATTAATACCACGGAACGTAGTAACTACTGCAACCTACATCCTTCTGAATCTGCTTAGGGTATTCATCTCGGTGGTCTCCCTATGATTTTTATCCTCCTAGGACTATTGGATGGAGGAGATGGACAGAGAGAGAGGCGGAGAAAAGACAGAGAATAAGGAAGAGGAAAAGGACAGAGAGAGATGAGGAAGGCAGAGATGAACTAGTACAGGAATGGAAGAAATACATACCAACGAAATTCTGGGTACTTATCATTTAAATATAGGTTCACTTGCTGTTATTAGTCAATTAATGGTTAATGGTTTGCTGACACACAAGACAACAACACGATCAGAATTATTTTCTTTTATTTTTTTTTTTGGGGGGGGGGGGGGTCGGGAT
Organism: Schistocerca gregaria; assembly: GCF_023897955.1. Lineage (NCBI taxonomy): Eukaryota > Metazoa > Arthropoda > Insecta > Orthoptera > Acrididae > Schistocerca > Schistocerca gregaria. Next base: position 821,091,546 of record NC_064921.1, on the reverse strand, counting down.
CCAACTCATCATGCCCTTTCAACAGCTAGTCTATTGTAGGTGTGTAACGTGTAGGTTACTGATTAATAATATCAGTACATATGAGGCCCCAGGTGCCACCTGTGAAGGATACAATTCTTGGAGATTGACTATGACCGTGAAACTGTAATCAGAAAAGGTTTGAAGAAAAACTATATGAAATAAATTAATATTGTGTAAACCCCACAAACCCGTTTTATTCCGGAAATTTCAAAAGCACACCTCTATATGAGAAGTTTCCCAACCCTGTTAAAATTATGATAATAAAATCCTTTGATGTAGGAAAACTCTAAAACAATCTGATGTTAATTTGATAAATAATGACACAATGTACTGTAGCTTTCCTTATCAGTAATAGTTAAACCCATATAAATATGCATCTAAACATGAACGAATGGAAATATTACAGTAAGATCGCATACAATAACAGTGGTCATATTCAAAGTTTCCACTGTAACAGTTAAACCCAGATCAATATGCGTCTAAACATGAATGAATGGAAATATTACATTAACATCGCGTACTATGACAGTTGTCAGATCCAAAGTTTCTTCTAATACGCTAACTTGAACCAATGGCGAATAAGCTACATCTTTGTAATTTATCGGTGTAAATAACTTCAATGGCAGATGCCTCAACTTACACGTCTGTCCACATTTTGCCAGTGCAACACTTAAATTCTCCTGTCTAAATTACTGTATATACACATCGAAGCACACGCTTCCAAAAGACACATACAACGCATGCACCGACTAGTACAAATACACCGAAAAGCAAAACCAAATAGATGATGGGAGTTACTGCTGTTAGGGATCGAGTCAACAATCACTGAAGGTGAACAGTCTTTACAATACACCACTTTTATTTACGGACATTAGTCTGTTACAGATCATAAAGCAATTAAATTGCTTACAATTGTGTTACTCGAAGAGGGGAATGTTTTTCTAGTCTTATCTGTTCTGGGTCTGCGTGCTGTAGCGACGGCAGTGTGAAGTTGCTTATATGACTATCGTAAGTTCATCCCGTCATGTCCCTGGCATTAAAATATCCTCGTTCTTTTCATGTTGTTTTGGGTGGCAGTGGTAATAAGTGACGTAGCATCCATTTTTCGTAGACCGGAACAAAGTAACTGCTGCTGTAGCACCTGAAGGTCGTATTAGTTCACCTGCAGCTTTCACAGAGGATAGTTTGGCACAGTCCACATCGTGTTTAAATAAACCTTCCACTTGCTACACTTTACCCAATTGCAAAGCTAGACAGTCCATCTACCGTTAATAGTCATGGTTCATAATAACACTTTTCTCACGAAAACAGTCACTAATATAGCAACACAGTTCACAGTTTCCACATTGGCAGTTAGTGTTTTAGCACATGTCACATATCGTATTCAAGAAAAAGCGCATTATTAGATTCACAATTTATGTAATGCTGCCCAATTCTAAACCGACGGCTATACTGTCTGTTCACGAGTGCTTTGTCACTGCCACATGTATCGTTCTGCAAAACCAACACCGTTTGCATTATACAAAGTTCGTTTAGAACATCCACCATAAAGGCAGATTTCAAACTAGTCTGACACGAGAGTGTCCGGTATAGGCACACACACTTCATGTGCTACACTATATAGCCAAATGAAAAACATTCTACGTCATCAGAAACAAATCAATGGAGTACAAGGTAGTAAAAGAAAGAAAAAAATTATATATCGTTGTTAGTCATGGCATTACACACACCACAATGCCAGTATTGGCTCTTCTACAGAAAAGTATGACGACCACTAAAACAGAATTAACTACTGCCCAGCAATGTAAGTATTGGCTCTTAAACAGGAATATTTCCAACCACTCGTCTAGAATTAAGTGAAGGAAAAATCTTAAGGAATTGTAATTCATTCACGAAGCGATTACCTTACAAAACACTCTTAATTGCTTACTCGTGAGTTCTGCTCATCAGTCTAAGATCCTTACCAAGTTGGGTTAACAGACGAGGTAGCGCCAGTAACGAGCAGCGCGTTAAGTAGACGCGAGAGCATTGCAGACATGCTAAACAAACGCCAGTGCCAGACTTGCAGGAAAGCCGTTGTTTACTTATTCCATGGTGCTAACATTCCAAAATGAATCGCATATGCCCTTTGAATATTCCCTGGAATTTGTATTTTAGACTTCATTGTTATTACCCTTTGAACATAGTTATGGTCTCGTTAAAATAAGTGTACCTTTCCAATTATATGGCCGTGTTTGGTTCAGTTGATGGTGCATTCATGTAATATAAACAGGTCCGTTATGTTTTTATTGTTGTGATCTTCAATCTGATGGCAGGTTTGATGCAGTTCCCCGCACTAGTCAACGTTGTGCAAGTCTTTTCATCTCTGCGTGATTACTACAATCTATGAACCTACATTCTCTGACTACTTGGGCTCTGAAAATGTTACTCTCCCATAAGTAATTACCAGACTAACTATTCACTAATAGTGCAGGCCGTCTCATATTAACTGATCCGCTCTTTTGGTCGAGTTGCGCCATTAACTTTTTTTTTTCCTCAGTTATATTCAATACCTCTTCTTTAGTTATACCTATCAAACCTGCAGCATTTTTCTGTAGCACCACATATCAAATGCTCTTATTCTCTTGTTGCCTCTACTCTTTATCGTCCAAGTTTCATTTCCACACATAGCTACACTCCATAAAAAGTTCTTCAGGAGGGACTTCCTAACATTTAAATTTGTACGATGTTAAAAAATTCCTCCTTCTGAAAAACGCCTCTCTTGCTATTGCCATTCTGCATTTTATATTGTCTCTGCTTCAGTCATAATCAGTTATCTTGCTGCCTGAGTAACAAAGCTCATCAGTTTTTTGAAAGCCTTATTTTATAAATCTGATTCTATCAGCAACATAAGTTTGGATAGGTCTATCAAGAATAAAAGACGAAACAACTCCGTCAACATCTATTTTAAGCATTGTATTCACCACAGTATTCACAATTTCCCATCTCTCATCGAGGAAACGTTACTCCACATCTTCAGAATTCAACATGTCTACCTGTTCATAGCTATTCTCTGTCATTTTTCCAGCATCTAAATCGCCTACGTATGGAAGTGTCAGTCCCTTGTTGGTGGGCTCTCCAGCTGCACTTTATTCCGTGGATCAGCTGACTGCAGCTCTGCAGTGCTCAGACCTTAGTTCCTATCACTCCAGTGGCCATCCCTGGTATATCCCCTGCTACCTCTGTTGTTAATAAAGCGTCTACCATTCCAACCGTCTCTACCCGTCCTATCATTATGATTCTCGATGCTACCACTTCCATTACCACATCTATTTCGTCGTCAATATATTGCTAGCGATCGTAATTTCTAATCCCTTGTAGATTTCAATAAAGATACACAAACTGACTATTACTCCTTCCAGGAGCATTGTCCTCACTATTATCATATTACAACATCTGTAATAAACTCTGACAACCCAAGTCATCTTTCACTCAAGCAGCTAGAATAATTTGATGTAAATGTGACAAAAGTTTCATTACACACATATGAATTGACGTAGCAAGACTATAAAGACTGTATAAGAATTGATTTTTCAATAACATATGTTGAAATAATCAAGTAGCTTTGTATAAACCACAATTGCAAAAATTTTTCATCATTACAAGACCGTGTTGAAGTCAGTGTTGTGCTGCCTCAGACCAATAAACAGCCAGGCACATAGCCCTAAACACCTCATAGGATTCACATTTTCTAGTCAATATATGTATCTGCACAGCAAATTCACTTTCCAAATAACCGTACACAAATTCAGTCTTACGGCCAGCAGGGAGACTAGGCAGAAGTATAAAATCAAATTGCTCCAACAAACATGAGGAGGAATGACAATTGCTGTATTCTTGACAGGTAAGGAATTCAGACACACCCTCAGAAATTTCATTCTCTTGATCAAGATCTCTATGAATACACTGGGTTCTCCAACTCCGTAATGGCACAAAGGATCTTGTTCGTCTTCATTCTCCGAATCCATATCACTGCGCAATACGTGATCACTACTGTAACAGAGACATGAGTCACCTTCACTTAACCTTTCTTCAGTCATAGACCGTCTTGTCCTAATTCCCTTCTCCTCTTGTTAATTTCCATCTTCGTTACCTTAGACCTCAACTGTGATATCATCTCTTCATACTCACAAACAGCAACACAGAGAGTAAAACCATAACAGTAATAACCTAATTCATGAACTTTCTTATCCATTTTAGTAATTTCTTCCTTACCCTTTGACATTTATTTTTTTAAATTAAGCCTTACCTTTTCAGAATTATCTTCTAACACCTGTTTTAATGTAGCATGATTTGAAAGCTGTTCTTCAATGTGAGTAACTACTGCTTGATTTGGTTCCACTTTTGTCCTACTCTTTTAACACTCTTCCCTAAAACTTTGAAAATTATTTTGTAACTGCTTATTTGTTCATTAACATCCGCCAGAGATTAACCAATTCTGTGAAACAATGGAAAGTTTAGTCTCAACATTAGAAATTCTTGCATCAAATTTTGTGTGGAAGTCCCACTTCTACTGAAAGCTAAATACATTGAATTTCATGGTAACCTCTCCATTAACAGATTGATATTTCTGTAAGTGTCCCTACACGGTAGCAACACTATTTTCTATATTCTCAGCTAAGTTTCTTGCTCAGTTCTGGATTACTGGTTTTTATTTTCTTATCAAGTCCGGTGAAACGAATTCCCCTCCCCCTTTCTGTTCTCTTCGTAACATTTCATAAAGTGAAGATTAATTTACGTAATAAAAGGTTACATTGTTACCTTTACAGCAACTTGCCTATAAAATGTGAATTGTGTAAAGCCTAAAGCAATAATCCATGAAAAGTAGAAGTCATTACTGAGCCACACACTACACCAATGATGAAAGGAAATGATTATCAAAACGATTGTAACAGTAAACATCTATCTGCATCATGTAGTCTTTACTTTGTTTCAGTGATTCCAGATTACCAGTGACTACTGTGTAGCACCCAAACTGGAAATTCTGTTTTTTTACATCATCATCACTGACAAAATTAATATTTTCAAAGCACAGTATATAGTAATTAGTTACCCACAAAATAACACATGCAGTGTGTAACAGAACAAATTGCAAAGTGCGCGTGGGGCGCACAACACTCCTTAAAGCCTGTCATATGGTAAGTGAACGGGCTTCACCTTATGAGAAAGGATTTTCGTATAGATATCGACCGCGTGTACCTGAATGGTGGCAAATTAGACTTACACCCAATTGGTAATAACAATAATCCGTCAAGCAAGTTCGAAATGCAATTACAAGTCAGTTTGGACCAAAACCAACACAGCAGATGCTACAAATTTAATAATAATACGGTCGCCAGCCTAATTAGGCATTAATTGAGTTTCTTCCCTGTACAAGTTGGTGTATATTCATGCAAAACAATACGTAGTAACACAGCATAATATAGTAAAATTTTAGAACCAAAAAACTATTGAGCTGATAGGTTTCACGTTCTTTACTGATATGGAAAAACCATGAATATATAACACAACATTATAATGTATACTACAAAACTACGTACTGTCTATTGATCTGATTAAAATGTGGCGTAGGTTACCCTAGACATAGCACTTTCGAGCTACACACAAAATGTTAATTTTGATAAAGATAAATCACTGATAAATTTTTACTTCTATATTGACTTTAACTATTGCTGGTCAAATCAATATGGAACACTTCAGAATTCAAATGAATAAAAGGGGGGGTACCTGAAACTGTTATGATCACTGTATTAAAAAATTGATTACTGAAATTATCATGCATTCAAGATTTCCAGTATATGAGTTACTACTCTTCTTATCTTATTTACTTCTCATTTAAATACCTTTATATCTGTCTCCAAATAATTAAACTTCATTACTATATCAATATAAAGTTATCTTTCAACTTAGTTAGACCTTCGTTATTCATTTACTGGTTCATTAACAAAACAGTTCTTTAAACACCATTCTAACATAGTTGGGTCTGCAAGTAATTATTACTAACACAAAATCTAATTTTTCATTTCGGGTCACTCATATTGCACAACATTTGGAAAGGACCCTGCCTAGGTTAGTTGTGAGGATAATTATATGAGGGGAAAGTTCTGGTAAAATTTAGGTTATTATTGAACAGTTCACTCTGTGGTCCATACGAATACAGTACTAAAAGTTTCAATCTGCTTGTATCGATGCGGCGGTTGGCGAGCTGCGAGATGGCGAGTCACAGAGCACACATACAACCACAGCTATGGCTCTTGACGTATCGGCACTTTAATTCTTCTTAGCGTCGCAATACTTTTCTATTTAGTGCCTGTGGACTTTTGGCATGCTGTGTGGGCATTGGAACGGCATACCCGAGGCTCAATGAATCTACGTCTTGCAGGAGAGCCTCCTCGCTCCAGAAGGTGTTGCTCAGACCAGACTCCAGTGCCAGACTCCAACTACTACTGCTGAGCCCGTTGTGCCGTGCAGTGCCCGTGCGTATTTTCCCGCGCTCGCCTGCCATCCACCTTTTACCGCTCCCTGACAGGCCGGGTATTCACCCGAGGTTTTGCATTCTACATATCCTAACACATTGTCTACGTATGGACCAGATGCACAGTTACAATTTTAAACATCTTACAACAGTTTCAATATTTGTTACATTTCAATTCTGTTACAATATTCCTTGACATTTGACATAAACATTAATCTTCACATTGAAACTTGTTCACAGGTTTCTTAACACTATGACATGAAACAAAAAAAAGAAATGAAAGCAGAACATTAATTACACAAGTTTTTTCGAAAAATTAGAAGAAAAAAAATTACTTATTGATACAATAGTACAGCATTGTTGTTGTTACAAAGTCAAGCTAAAATACTGGTTCTCTTACTAATCAGTACTACAACATTCACATCTACATCTACAGGATTACTCTGCAATTCACAATTATATGCCTGGCAGAGGATTCATCGAAACACCTTGAAGCTACTTTCCTACAGTTCCACTTACAAACAGCGCGCGGGAAAAACACTTTAACCTATCTGTGCGAGCTCTGATTTCTCCTATTTTATTATCGCAATGATTTCTCCCTATGTAGGTGTTCGCCAACAAAATATTTTCACACTGTGAGGAGAAATAGGAGACTGAAATTACATGAGAAGGTCCTGGCGCAGGTGAAATTTCCCTTGTTTTAACAATTGACACCCTAGTCCGTTTATCTTATCACTGGCACTTTCCCCGTTATTTCGTGATAATACAAAATGAACTGTCCTCCTTTGAACTTTTTAGATGTCCTTCATGTATCCTATCTTATGCGGAATAAATCGCAATCTTTGGTTTGGTATCCCAAGAACATTATCTGTGAACTCATTCCAATTTAAGTTATTTGTGTTGTAATCCCTAAGTATTTAGCTGTTTTATACCCAGTTGAAATTTGTGATTTATCCTGGAACTGAAATTCAGCGGAATCTTTTTAGTGATCATATGGATGATTTACATTCAACTTCCACTTTTTTCACAATACAGATAGCTTGTCTAAATCATTCTGCAATTCGATATTATCATCTGATGACTTTATGTGACATTAAATGACAGCATTACCTGCAAAAAATCTGAGATATCTGCTCTGATATCTCCTAAATCGTTTATGCATATTAGGAACAACAGAGGGCCTAATACATTTTCTTGGGGTAAGCCGAACGTTACCTTTGTTTTACTCGATGACATTCCATCAGTTATTACTAACAGTGACCTTCCCGAGAAGATATCACGAATCCAGCCACACAACTGTGACGATACTCCATAGGTATGCAATTTAATTAGAAGTCACTTGCGGGGAACGGTGTCAAAAGCCTTTTGGATACCTAAAAATATGGAATCAATTTGACTTCTCCTGTCGATAGCAGTTATTGCTTCTTGAGAATAATGAACAAATTGGGTTTCACAACAACTATATTTCTTAATCTTTGTTGAGTGTTTGTCAATAAATCGTTGTTTTCGAGGTTATTCATAATGTTCAAGCACAGTTTATGTTCCAGAATTCTTCTGCAAGTTTCCTTGGGGATATTAGTCTGTAATTTAGCGGATTACTCTATTTCCTTTGTTGGGTATTGGTATGACATGTGCAACTTTCCAGTCTTTGGGGAGGGATCTTTCCACGAGAGCGCGACTGTATATGATTGCTAAGTACAGAGCCATTGTGTCAACGTACTATGAATGGGATCTGATTGGTACACAGTTTGGTGCGGCAGATTTTCCTTAAGTGTTTTAGGTGCTTCGCTAAATCGATGATATATGCTTGTAACTTACCCATGTTGGCAGTTGTTCTAGACTGCAATTTTGGAATATTTACGTCGTCTCCGTTGGTATACTAGTTTCGGAAAACTGTATTTAGTAATTCTACTTCAGTGGCACTGTCATCAGTGACGTCAGCAATATTATCGCACAGTAAATGTATGGATTGTGTCTTGCCACTGGTGTACCTCACATACGATCAGACTCTCGTTGGATTTTCTCCCAGGTTTCGAGACATAGTTTCGTGCGGGAAACTATGAAGAGCTGAAAATGCGTTAAGGAAAATGCTTGTAAAATTGAAATAACTAATAACATTCTGAAAGGTGTTTATATGAAGCGCTGCCTGATTGTACACAATAACTCAAATACTCTACACGATCCTTCAGTATCCTTAACATCACACCAGACCCTAAATCCAATGCAAAGCTTATTAAGTTCTAGATGGCCCCAACCAAAAATTATATGAGGTAAATTTAATTAAATGAGATGAATTTAAAGTAACCAATGAATTTAGTATGCTTTAAATTATTTGAAAATACCTCTTCCATCAGTCTTCTACACTGAAGAGCCAATGAAACTATTACACCTGGCGAATATCGTGTTGGGACCCCGCGAGGATGCCGTAACACGACGTGGCATGGATTCGACTAACATCGGAAGCAGTGCTGGAGGGAACGGACACCACGGAATTGCCCAAGTCCGTCGAAGTGCACAATGGGCATGAATGGATGCAGGTGATCAGACAGGATGCTTCTGTACGTGTCATCTGTCACAGTCGTATCAAGACGTATCAGGCGTCCCATATCACTCCAACTTCACACGACCCACACCATTACAGAGCCTCCACCAGCTTGAAGAGTCCCATGCTGACATGCAGGGTCCATGGATTCATGAGGTTGTATCCACGCCCGTACACGCACATTCGCTCGATACAATTTGAAACGAAACTGGTCTGACCAGGCAACACGTTTCCATTCTTCAACATCCCAATGTCAATGTTGATGGGACCAGGCGACGCGTAAAGCTTTGTGTTGTGCAGTCATCAAGGATACAAGTGTGGGTCTTCTGCTCTGAGGGCTGAAATCTGCAGCAATTTGAGAAAGAGTTGGTCTTCTGTCAATCTGAACGATTCTCTTCAGTCGTTGTTGGTCCCGTTCTTGCAGGTTTTTCTTCCGGCTGCAGCGATGTTGGATATTTGATGTTTTACCGGATTTCTGATATTCACGGTATGCTCGTCAAACGGTCGTACGGGAAAATATCTACTTCATCGCTACCTCGGAGACGTTGTGTCCCATCGCTTGTGAGCCTACTATAACGCCACGTTCAAACTCACTTCAATCTTGAAAACATGCCACTGTAGCGTCAGCAAGCTATCTAACAACTGCGCCAGATACTTGCTGTCTTATATAGCCACTGCCGACCGCAGCGCCGTATTCTACCTGTTTACGTATCTCTTTATTTGAAAAAACGTGCCTATACCAGTCTGTTTGGCACTACCGTGCAGAACAACTGCGATAAAGGGTAGCCGACGGGGCAGTCTCGCGGTTCTGAGCGCGCATTCCGGAACCGTGCGACTGCTACGGTCGCAGGTTCGAATCCTGCCTCGTGCATGGATGTGTGTGATGTCCTTAGGTTAGTTAGGTTTAAGTAGTTCTAAGTTCTAGGGGACTGACGACCATAGATGTAAAGTCCCATAGTGCTCAGAGCCATTTGAACCATTTGAGTCATCCAGATGAAAATTCCCCCTTTCAATCATAAATGTTCACCCAGGAAATAATATTATGACGTAACCTGAAACGAAGAGCAAGGCTGAGTGTTGGGAAGAAATGACCTGAGGTCACATGGTCAACAACGGACGATGACGTCAGTTCTCTCAAAACTTTGTACCCGGGAAACTTTGATTTGCCTTGATGTGACGTTATGTGAAGGCCAGCGTGAGTGCTATTATTTGAAGTGGAATATTATAACATGACATGACATGATGGGAAGTGCGACTTGGCCTTAAGAGGTGCTTGAAATACGGTATTTGGTAGTTGACAAATTATAAGACAACTTTCAAACACAATGTGAATGGTCGACCTAAGTTCAAACAGTGTTAATGACTGTGGAATCAAGTGATTGCCTGTTCTCATTAAGTGGCCCCTAAACTATCAATAATATTGGGCAGCAATATTGTGCAACACATCAACAGCTGGTTCCAGACAATGAATCGATACGGCACAATTTGGTGTCAAATCCCGGATGTGGTAATATGGCAGATACTGATGCCAGCTCTTATATGGCTGTTGGGCTAGTTTTGCATTCATGCAAGAAAAGAGAAAGCGTAGACGAATGAAGGAGTGATATAATAAGAGAGGAGAATTGACACATGTAAACATCCTTAGTGACTTGACAATAAGCGAGCCAAATGAGTATCGGAAATTTCTGAGGATGGACGCTCGCTCATTAGATATACTGTTTCACGTAATTACATCTATAATTCTGCTTATATATGGTTAGTATTTAATTATTTACATCCAGTTTTGAAAACAAAAAATACACATAATTTTACTTAAATTGCGTTAAAAAATTTCTTGCCCTTGCATAAAGTTCTAGCCATCAACGCACCAAAGTGGTGGTTCCAGTAGCTCGGCACCACCAGCCTCGCTTTTCGATGCACTTGTAATTCTTTTCAACTCTTTCCATAATTTTTAAACAATGAATTTAATTTCTTTACTAAATGAAGCTTATGTGCTCCCAGGTACGATTCCCTATATCTCGACAAAAACTCATAGAATTGCTCCATTTTCTCAAGGTGACTGCTATATTCGTTACATTTATGTTGAGATTTGGTGAACCACAAATAGTTATGTGTACTGGCAATGAGTTAATGTGTATGTACCTTTTCACCTATTATATGTACTATTAGCTGTCTATGCTAGATTTTGCGTTGTATGCTTTTGTGTGTTTGGCTTTGCAAACTGCCAGGAGCAAATTAAATATAATATATGAAATCTATTTTCGTGAACAGTATTTCTCTGCCTATATTATTTTACTGTACAGATATAAAATTCAATTCGTTATGGTCCTAGGAAGACCGAATTGAATAACTTTGACAAGTAAATTGTGGTATACTTAATATTACTTGTGAGAAGTCTATAACTTACAGTACTTGTATTGCAACTGCCCAAAGAACTTCTGCCCTAATGAGGCAGATTGAAGAGTTCAAGGGTCGAGATAATTATGCACCTTCGAAATCTATAGTATAAGCTTATCTGCACTTGGACGATCTTTGGGATGTCATTGATGGAACCTTGAATTTCACATATTCAGATTTCCAGAACAAAGATCGTAAGGCAAAATAAAAATTAATTATTCTAGTCGGATCATGTTAATTACTTTCACGCAGAAAAGGCCAGTGCGGCGAAGGAAGTATGGGACAATCTAAGAAGAGCGTTTGAAGAATGAAGATCGATTAGGAAAATGAATTTGCAAAGAGAGCTTATCACCACACGTCTAGACCAATGTAAAAATGTTGATGACTATGTGAATAAAACCTTCTTCCACTTCGAATAGTTTAAGAAATATTGGATTCGACATCGCTAATAAATGGATTGGTACCTTGTTACTAGCGGAACTACCTCTAAGTTCTCCCACATAATAACGGGCCTCAAGAATTCAGGTAAACCAATTACAGGCGACAGCGTAAAACTCAAGATACTAAGAATATATGAAAATATTCTATCCAGGACATAGGAATGGCTTTGTATCGAAAATACAAAAAGAAGAAACCTGTCCGATGTTATAAATGCCAAGGAAAAACAAGTAAACAAGAAAAAGTCTTGTTTCAAAGGGAACACAAAGGAAGGCAAACAGTAAAGGTAAGGCACTGCATATTATTCTTGGCAAAATTTGGAGTAAGAGCACAGGATAGTTCCTTGGTTCTGCAGTGTCTATGAATATAACCAAAGGCCAATGAGTTTTATACTATGTTTCACCTAGAACATACATTGATCGCCTAACAGTGAATGGTTCTCCATTACAATGTGAATGGGAAAGTAAGATAAACTTTAATTTGACTGCTAATGCAGAATCACCCGGCATTACAGTTCATAATGTACATTATATTAAGATTGCTGCTAATGATTTTTCCTTCAGTTAGTGAAATAGTGAATAAGGGCTACAAGATAAGTTTTCTATTTAAATGGTGGAGAAATAATTGATCAGAAGGGCCAGTGTGAGACCCACAGATGCTAAAGAAAAGGTTATTTATAATTTAGATGTTCCTGAAGTTTGAAATAGCTTTCCTTTACATTCCGCAAAAGGTTTTTTATGTCATAAAGGACTGGACATCATAGTAGGAGAAGTACGGCCTTGTTAAAATACACGGCAACAGGGTTAAAGGAATATAAGCGTAGTAACTTGCATTGTGAAATTTGTTTACAATGAAATCAAGCCAGATTATCGTTTAAAACAAGTAAAAATATATGTACTGAGCTTTCACAGCTGATACGCACAGACGTTATGGCCCATGGAAAAGGAATCTATCAGAGCACTTGTTGTTTCCTTGCCTTGATTGGTAATTTTTCGAGATATACCCACGTTTATTTCCCTGGAACCAAGGACAAAGTGAGCGTCATATTTGCCACTTTCGCATCATGCCTGAAAGAAGGAGTGGTAAGAATATAAAAGTTATCAGGTAAGAAAATAGTACCGAATGCGTCAATAAACAGTTTAGACGACTGAGTGAACTTGGAATCAGAACTCAAACTGCAGCTTGCTTTAGTTCTGACCATAACGCAGTAGGAAAACAGGCTAACAGAAAAATTCTATAAAGCGCAAGGAGCATGTTTAAAGGTTCCAGAATTACTCATATGTTATTGGGCAGAAGCAGAATGAAGTGCAGAGTATCTGGATAGTAAATCGCCTACTAAAGATTTACCAAACACGACCACATATGAAATTTGGACTGGAAAGAAGCCAGACGTAGACCATCTAAGAATATTTAAATGTGAGGCAATGGTACAAGTTCCCTAACTACTTACAAGAAAATGGGGCTATAAATCTGAAAATCATAATTATTAGAAATTGTGCTGATTTCCAAGGTTACTGAATCGTAATGCCTGAATCAAAAACGGGACTAACTATCAGAGAGGTAATATTTTTATAATTGGTGAGAATGAAACGTATACTGAAAATGTATGTGCACATATTAATGTCCAAGAGCCTTCAAAATCACCAGAAAATTTTGGATTTAAAGTACATGAAAGAGCTGTTCAGGTACAATCAGATATGTTGACTGAAGATGAAAAGGATAATGAAAACCAGGAAACTCCAGCAGCAATGAACGTAGATTTGCGGCGATCATTGTGTAGAATATAATCTAAATTGTATCCAGAATATAAAATGTGTGTGGATGCTCAAATATTAAGCAGTAACCTCCTACAGTTGAAGAAGCCTTGGTTAGCACGAGTGCAATTTATTGGAAGAAAGCTACAGAAAAGGAATTTTCTACTCCGGCCGATGTGGCTGAGTGAATCTAGGCGCTACAGCCTAGAACAGCGTGACCGCTACGATTGCAGGTTCGAATCCTGCCTCGGGCATGGATGTTGTGATGCCCTTAGGTTAGTTAGGTTTAAGTAGTTATAAGTTCTAGGGGACTGATGATCTCAGATGTTAAGTCCTATAGTGCTCAGAGCCATTTGAACCATTTTCTTTTTCTACGAATGATATTTACGAATGCACCACAAGGAAAGAAACCACACGAGTGAGATGGGGACTGTACACTCCTTAACTATGGAGCACGTGATCCGACTGCGTAACGGCGATGAAACAATGGACGCGTGAACAGACAAAACCGATAACCGCCTTCCCACCCGCTGTGCGCCGTGTGGTCGCTACGTAATGATGCGGGTGGCGCTGTCTAATAGATTCAGATCGCGTTGTGGGGAACTCAGTTTAAGCTCGACACTTTAGTCCAGAGCTCGACGCTTTGGTTTGCGGCAAACAGAATTATACACATGGATGCACGTCTATACTGGTCCGTTGCTCAGCTCACACTGCTCTCCACTTTGTCTTGTGCGAGCCCGTGCACTTCGCACCATTTCCAAAATTTGGCCAAATGGTAAATCTGTGGGTGTGGTGGCGGCGGGCACCACTAGTTTGGGACGGCACTAGCTACAGCTCGCGCATTTCTCGGCACGGCTGCCACAAAGCTGTTAGTAGGGAACGAAGATAGAATGTGAAAAAGCAGTTCCCTTATTTGCAGGCAGTGGCAATTCTTTTACAATCAGCTCAAACTTCCACGCCAAATAGTGCCTTCACTACTGATATTGTGAACAAAATTTGCTAAGACCACAGAATTAAAGGTTGGGTGGTAGTTAAAAGAAAATCTATATATTTAGAAGGAACCTTTGATTACCAATTAAGTAATTGTTAGACAGTGAACTAGAACCTGGTAAGTTATATTGATGCAGACTAGGGAAAAGAACTGCATAACAGACATTCTATTACAGGCAGCTGTTTCAAGTTGATGCGAGGATTAATATCCTGGTCTTGCAAGAAATAACAAACAGTGCCTTTGATTACTGTTGAGGCTGACTATATGGCATTGTCTTTCACCATACCAGAAAAGTTATGATTAAGAGCTCTAATAGGTGAAACTGAGCCACATACGATTATTGAGTCTACCAAAGTGTTTTCCGACAACAAGGGAACTATCAAGCTAGCCCAGAAGCAAATAACAAGCACATTGATATTGGGTACCATTTCACTAGGTATGGACTAAAACAGAAGGATACGGCTGTAAACTGTTTGTGTATGGAGGAAGCAGGTCTGATTTATTGATCAAGGCTCTCAATAAAGATAAATTCCAGGTATTTGAAAAACTGTATGGTTTAACAACATAGAGTACAATGCGTAGTGCACCGAAACGATGTAGTGTTCATGATTATTGTGAGCACATAAAACATTTGTTCAACAGGAAGTGTTGAATGTTCGTGCTCCAACTATGTGTTATGTGTGTCAGCATTGAGTTGACATGTATAGACCTCCTGCCCCAATGTGTGTAGTCTTGGTATATATGCTAGATGTTATGTGTACCATTCTTGTTGTAGAATGTCTTTGTAAATTACGGGGTATACATCAAATAAAAAATAT